>NW_028321897.1:29656428-29985000 GCF_036245765.1 Copidosoma floridanum
TAGTAGCAGCAGCAATCAAGAGCAGCGCTGACGACATACTATACAAACATTGCGAAATAAACGTATGCTTTACGTTTATTATTTTGTAACCCTACACTAAAAATTAATACAAACACACATACTCGAAGATGCACAAACCCAATGGCAACATGAAGATAACACGCGAGAGTATCGTCGATGATACTCGAGAGCGGCTCTGACGACACTAGCAGCAATATCGCACACATTTTACGGCAGCACGATCACAACGCAAGAGAGCAAACACCTGAGAGCAGCAAGTTCAGCAATAAAACTGCTGTGCGCCAACAGCACCTATGTGCTGTAGGCTGTTACTACGCAGTAATATGCACAGTAAAGAGTGGATGGAGTGGAGGTAGTGGGGTGCTGGGTGAGAGGTAGTAGGGACTCTTACTGCGCAGTAAATAGTTAAGGCAGTTGGAAAAACGGGGCTTTCAACTCGTGGGGCATTTGTGGCTGCCAGGCCAATAAAACCACGACAACGATTCTAATCCCTACAGTTTACCTACTTAATTGTATCAAATATCATAAGTATAGTCGTTAAGATTCACATTTAATTACAATGTCGTAACAGTATCACAGCATTTAAAAAACATATAAGTGCACTGGCCATTAAATTATTTTGATAAACAAACTTTTTCACTTTTCTCTTACTATAAGAATGTTTTAAGCTTAAAATAAGTTTTTTATTTATTTTTTGTAACTCAAGATACGTTATTGTATGTACAAGGGCCTATTTATTTATTTTTCATTAATACTATTTGATACTGAATATCAATAAGAGGACTCCAAGAACAGTGAAAATGATACGAAGAATTAATAAACTCTAAGGGCTTACTGTACAGTCTTTTATTCAGTTGACAACGTTTTGACTGCACTTAAGGCAGTCCTTTTCAAGTCTCTGAGTTAAAATAATTATAATGAAAACAAATATTAACAGCTATCATAGCTACCATAAACTACAAGTGTAAACAATTGAATAGAATAAATGAACTTACAAATTATGTAGAGCAACGTCCACTTAATATTAAGTAATATATATATCTGCTCTAATATAACCGACTGGCTTTTAAGCTGTCTGAACATAATCTAATGTAGGACTAGGTACATGCAAGTAACGACACACATGAATATCGAAAGATTGTATACATGTATAAAACGGCGCGAATTCAAACACACGATAAAACTCTATTTGTATTTTTAATTATTTTAAACAATGTTTGATATAATATTTAAGTACTGTACTTAAGTTACTTGTGTCAGTAATCTTATTTACAGTATTTAACTTAGTGATATATACCATTTCTGATATTAAACGTCTGTACTGAATCGCAGTCGAAAGTGTGGCCATAATCTCTCATATGTGTATACACGACAGACGAATCTTTCTCGTTTATACAATCGCGTTCATGTTCTTTCGTTCGAGTATCAACAGTTCTACTAGTTTGTCCCACATAATGTTTATCACAATTTTTACACTTGACACCATAAACGGAACACACTTTGTCGGTGGTGTCAACGCTATCTTTTCCTAAATTATTTAAAAAATTAAATTTACAAACAGATCTGAAAATTACTTTTATATTAAACTTATTAAAACCTTTTCTAAAAATTTTATCACAGTCTTTTATGTATGGTAACACTACAAAATCTTTAGGTAAGAAATTCACATTATCACATATGGTCTCGCCCGTAGATTGGAATTTAATTTTTTTCAAACGAACTTTTGTGTATTTAGTAATAAATTCTATCGGATGGTTCTTAGCCTGTAAAATAATAAAAACTTTTTTAAAATTTTGTTTGTAAAAAGATTCATCAGATAATTTAATGGCACGGTCAACCAAGGAAAAGACGACACCAATTTTTAGAGATACAGGTGAATGTGAAAAATAATTCAAATGTGAGTTTGCGTGTGTATCTTTTTGAAACCAATTCGTTTTAATGTTACCTGAGCTATCCCAATGTAAAGTTGTATCTAGAAAGTTAATAAAATTATTCTTGGGTTCTTCTATTGTAAAATTAATGTGACCATCAAATGAGTTTAGAAATTGTAAAATATCCTTGGTATTGTTTTTTGGAACACAAGCTATAATATCATCGACGTAAATTTTAAAATATGCAATTGGAATGGGGCTTGTAAAAAGTAAATCATTAATCAAATCGTGCATGACTAGTTCTACCAATATAGAACTGCAAGGCGATCCCATGGCAGAACCAAAAATCTGTCTGTAATATTTATTGTTAAAGACAAAAAAATTATTATTTAGTATAAATTCAATGATGTCCAAGAATACAGTCAATGATAAATTAGTTTTAAGAGTTAAAATATGCCAACGTCTTTCTATTGCTTGTTTAACTGATTCAAAATGTATATTGTTAAAAAGGGCTACTACATCAAAGCTAACTAGGCAAAAATCGTTTGGAACTTGAAACTGAGAAATTTCTTTTGTGAATTCAAAACTATTTTTTATATTAAATTTTGATTGTGGTAAATTTGTCTTTAAAAAATTTGATACCCATTTTGAAATAAAATAAGTTGGTGAATTAATCGCAGATACAATTAGTCCAATCGGCTTATTTTCTTATGTATTTTAACTAATCCATAACATCTGGCTAGATTGCACTTATCCTTAGTAGTAGGAAAAACCTTTTTTCCATTCCCAAGCAAATCACATGAATTTAATCTATTATGTAAATTATCCAACCTACGAGCAAGACTTTTCAAAAGATTAGATCGTACAGTTTCATAAACATTTTTATTGCTTAGACTATCTTCAACTTTTGTGATATAATCATTCTTATGTAGTAGAACAAAGGTTGTCAGCTCTAGTAATAATCAAACTATCATTATTTTTCAAAAAGTTGGTGCTCTTTTTTAACATGTTCATTATATAAATATCTATTGGATCCACAGCTCTACCATTTAGCTTATTTTTTACAAAATTCAAAATATCTACTTTTAATTTATTATTATCTTCTGGCTCTTTGATAAATTGTTTATTTAGACTCTTAAAAAATTCCAAAAAATTTTGTTATTATTGAAACTATTGTAATTAAGAGAAAAATTAAATTTACAGCCAAGGTTTGAAATGAAAGCAACTTCTGGTGGGATCTCTAAATTTGTGAGATTATGGATCCAACTAGATTCAATACCAATAATCTCATTTTTCTCTTTTCTATCATTGTATGAATAAAGGCTTACACTATCAATGTCATCTCTAGATTTAAAATAATGTACTCTGTATTTTCTATAAAATAATGTATCAAATTTATTCTTTATCACATACTCAAAAGTTGTAACAAAATGTTTAATTTTATGAAAAAAGTATTCTTCATAGTGCTCAAATTGTAAAATGCCCAATCTAGAAATCAATTTTCTCTCTAGTAATGTAATGCAAGATTTGAGATAATTTTTATGGGTGTTTATGTCTGAAATTTCTAAACGCAACAACCGTGACTTAATATTTAAAATAAATTGTTTTGACTGACGTTTCTTACTATGACTATAGTCCTACACCTAGTCCTACATTAGATTATGTTCAGACAGCTTAAAAGCCAGTCGGTTATATTAGAATAGATATAGATATTATTTAATATTAAGTGGACGTTGCTCTACATAATTTGTAAGTTCATTTATTCTATTTAATTGTTTACACTGTAGTTTATGGTAGCTGTTGTAATATTTATTTTCATTATAATTATTTTAACTCAGAGACTTGAAAAGGACTGCCTTAAGTGCAGTCGAAACATTGTCAACTGAATAAAAGACTGAACAGTAAGCCCTTGGAGTTTATTAATTCTTCGTATTTGATACTGATTTTTTTCTGCATACATAGTTACAATATGCAGCAGTAATGGAACACTGCGATCTTGGCGCTCATTGGTCCAAAATTCTGTATGGAATGTTAATTGTTCTATGTTACCATGCGGAATATCAGTGTAATTTTCTTTAAAGTAATTCCCCTTGAAAATTATACGTTTGTGCCAATTTTTTTTTTTCAACCTTCAAAGAACAGAAAGAAAATTTGTAATCTTATTCAACTCTTCCTTCGATGCCATCTTTGTCTTCTTAATAACTTGAAAAAGTTTTCGAAAAAACTGCGTTATTAATTAAACGTGAATCACTGAGTAAATTAACAACACAAAAAATAAAGAAAAACGCGTTATGACTGTATAAGATTTTGTTTAGCTGATTTTTTGGTTAGGTTCTGTTATTTATTTTGCAACTATTTCAGACATTAAGCGAATAAAAGTCAATTATAACGTATTCTACACCTACAGTAAATTTTAACATCTTATTTTTCAGATAGTTAAAAAATAAGAAATAGAAATAATTTTTGGCTTAATCCTTTCGTAGAAAATACGAAAAACTTTGTTATTACTACAACACATGAATATAAATCTACAGTAATAATAAACCAGCTGGCCCTCTCGGCTTTGCCGAAGATTCGCTGAATGGAGCTACTTGTATTACCACGCAATATAAGATATTTTTAGTTTATAAATACCGTAGAATTTTGCATGAAATCTTGACACTTCTTAAAATAAAAAAAAATCCTAACTAAAAAAATTTTTGCTTGCAACTTATGCAGTTGTGGTTAAATAAGAAGCTTACAAAATGTGAAAAAATTAAAACCACGTTCCTTAGCGTGGCTCACCAGTAAGCTAAAAAGTCTCACGAACTTGATAAAATTGTGAGAAGTTATTATTGAAGTCTCAAAGTACTTAATCACAAAATTTCATACCCCCTTAGCATGTCAAATTCGGCGAAAACGCTGTCGGAACATCGTACTTGCAGGCTGGTCGAGAATAGAAAGGTTATGGATTCCTATCGAATCCATGTAAATATAACTTCAATCACACTCACGACAGTAAAATAAAAATAACAGATTTGTAGCCAAGATCATGAGATTTTTTCTCGTAATCAATAAATGGGGTGTCAGCGTAGATTTTATTAAGATATTCAACGGGGAAGGTGACTGTTGGTGGTTTTATTGTGAATATGGACGCTATATATAGGTATACAGCTGAGGCTATTATATGTAGCAGGCACTATACAGAGTCTGATGCGCATTGCAGCGAGAGAGAGCGCGAGGCCGTGATACTACTACTGCCAACAAACCCGCTGGTAACAAACCATTTAAAGCTAGAATAGACTTGTTGGCTTCAAGAAGCACTGGTGAGTTAAACCCTTATTTAACTTTTCAGAAAATCTGACGGACTGGATATCTTAGGCTGGTCTTTTCTGGCCTGCTGATCTAGTACCAGAATGATGGGAAGGAAAACCGCAACGTTTTGAATCGTTGAAACTATGTATAATGTTTTTTGACAACGTCTTCTAGGATAACGCTGGTGACCTTAGTGTCCAAATCACCTTTTTTTGTAAAACTCAGTTATTTTAGCGGTCTAAGATAGATTTTTGGTTTGTGTGTGTGCCTGTTGAAGACTCCTTTTCTCGAATTTGCATCTCCTTTATAGCTTTCAACGTATTACCTAACGATAGATTTTCCTTAATAACACTGCTGCATTTTTTTGAGTCCTTATGAAACAGTTACGTTTCAACTAATATTCAGAAAACTTATCTAGGTTCACTCAAAATGCAGTTTGACATTTATTTTGTAAGCTTATTTTTCTCAGTAGTTTTATAATTATTTGATAACAGTTTCTACTTTAGTTATTTTGTAAAAATGCTTTACAACATTTTCAAAATTTATTAAAAGAAGTTGTCGTAAGGTGATCATTTTTGTACTGACTTCACGATTTCTAAACATTTTACCAAATTACGACTCATTAAAATTTTTTTATTCAATTTTGCTAGAGATGAATGTTGAAACTTCTTTAAATAAATTGAGTAACTTCCTTCTTTATTAGAAATCTTGAAAACAGTGCATTTTCCGACTTGAATTGATACGTTAAAAGGAAAGAAGATTTATTAATGGATCCGCTAAAGGTTTGGTAAAGACATTTTCTTCGGTGACAAATTTATCTTTGTTCACATTTTTGTATTTTTCTCTTGAAGTATTGCGAATTTTCCAAAAAAATTTATATATTTTTGTATAACTCTTGAATAACTGACAAATGTGCTACTCTAACTGCCACAAATCAATTGGCGTTGCGTAGTATTACTAGTTTTAGAATATACTTTGAAAAGACTATAAATAGTCTGTTTTTTGGTTTGATTTCAATTCATTTGTACATACTTACTATAAAACTGCTGAACTACTATCTTTTATAAGATGTACCTCATACATTTTATTCGTATCCAATACACTGTAACTTAATGGATTTGAAATGATAAATTATTTTTATGTAGATTGGAAGCTTTCTAACATACGAATTTTTTCGATTAATCAAAATTTATACAATATTTCATGTAGCAACTTTTCTTTACCCCACAGAATATAATAATAGTCAGTGTATTCTGCATGATTTTAAAAATTAAAAAAAAAATTTGTTTTCTTATCCTCTACTCGTTCCGTTTCCTTTATATTGCTTCGTACTTTTTTTATTTTTTACATCCAAACTTTTTTTTTCTCTTTAGTGGTCTTCTTCCTTTTTATAATGGTTTTATCGAAAACATAACGAAATATGTTCCGATGATTCTTACATCTATTATAATGCAGTTTTCTTGAGGTTGAATACTCGATACTGCATAAGTCACCTACTACTGCAGTCTACTTCCCAACGCTTATTATATGACAATACTGGAATTCCAGTTTTCTGCTTTGTAAAAAAATTTTAATTTATCTGACGTAATAAAGCTTGATACAAAATTATGACTATTATTTTAACAAAATCTTTAGGTGGGCAAAAAATTTATTTCGACTCTAAAGGCTGGTGAATGTGGAACACAGAAAATTTATTTAAAGTCATTTTTAAAATATAGAATGAATGTGTTATACAAAAAATGATAAAAGAAAGTGTTACAAGGATGATAATGGGACTATAAATGTAGAATAAGGTATTATTAACTTATTATAACAATTCTGGGTCAAATTCAAAGGTTTCAAGTATAAGTTAGCTTTTAGAAATACTTATCTTAATGTATAAAATGTACGAGTATTCTTTTTTATTTTCTAGAGCATATGGTACAGTGAAATGCACTATTTTCTTTGCAGTGATATTAGTGTTAACAAAAATAATTATAAAGTATATTAAATTTTATAGATTAACGAAATATAGGACAAGGCAAATTTTAAATCTAATACTTATATGAGCTTAATAAATCTAACTTTATCTAAAGCTTAAATGCAGAAAGCAGGCTGAATCAATACAAATTTCAGCATTGAATTTATGTTCCATAAATTTTGATTCGATTCCGAATCATCGCGAAATGAATGCTTACTTAACATTTATTCTGTAAACTATCATCGATTCTGTATTAAATCAATGCTGATTGCACAATTAAACCCATACTGATTTAATCTTGAAATAATGCTGAATCGACATTTCGTCGTGAGCAATTACATGTATCAATAAAATCAATTTATTTTTAGCTATTTTACATATCTCATGCCTTATTTCCATTAACATTATAATAATATCAAAAACGTATGAATTATTTTTTAAGTAGAACTCAGAGCTTCTTCGTATTATGAATAAAGAAGACAGATATGTTTTTACGTTATTCATTTAGTTCTAAGTGTAGCTCATTATCCATACTAGCCAGGCTTAGGATTCGAGTGAAAATGGGGGTCTTCATTTTCTAATCATGAACTAATTTCATAAGTAGTGTATAAGTACTCTCTATTGTTGCAGTCTTAATCAATTTTTTTCTATCTATTTGGTATACATTTTCCAATAACAAAGTCTTAAGAACATTATGAGAGTAAAAAGTTTTTGTTACTAATATTAGGTATTTTTCTGAGTTGTACATAACATATATTGCTTTATTATTAATCTTTATTATCAATCGTAGAAACATGATACTATAAAATTATTAAATAAAAAATTTTATTCCATCTAACACATACTTTATCAATAATTATGTTTTTATTTCCAAGTTATTTTATTAGTACTGTAGTAAGAATTTAAGTTTTAATAAGTTATTAATACTCTTATGTCTTTTGCAGCATCTATTTCCTTAAATTACTTTTTTGTGGAATTATCAGGTATCGAATAATTTTTTGAAGTTAGTTAAGCGCTTGAGTTTGTCTTACATAGTTGATTAATATTCTGCCTTTAATAACTTATTTAATTACTAAAATTATTTGTCTTAGAGTTTACAGTATAGGACATCACAATTTCATTAATGAAAAGACGTTACTGTTACCTAGTTTATGTCTTATTTAAGTTTATGTTAGAAATATGAAATTAATACTTTATTTTTAAATAAGAATCATGAATCTTATTTAAGAAGCTTTCCAGGTGTTGTAGTCGTATTTAATTTTTTTTTTATTCATTCAATATGTGTTTTTAAAATAACCAAGTTTAAACCAATTAATAATAGCTGGGGGCGTTCCTAAAAATTTTTTCTATTAATTTTTTATATTGTACTTTTATTGTTTTGTTTTATTTAAAATAAATATTGCTTTGACAATTCATAAAACAATGAGGAAATATTCAAATAAAATAAAGAAACTATTTTATCTAACACATGTTTAATTTAACATCATACTTGATTTTCTAAAATGTGGAACCAATACGTGCATCATAATTTGAGCTTATATAAGTCATTAGTAATACTTATTTAATATTTTGTAGTCGTTTTTTAATTCTATCTAATTTTTCGGTAGATTGTTAGGTTTTAAACAATGTTTTGAGGTTAATTTAGTATCTGACTGTTTTCTGATAAATTTTCTTGTATGTAACTGTTGGAATAAAACACTTAATGAAACTATTAAGGGATTGTAATGTGAGACTCACATATACATCTCACAGTTTGTGCAGACTAATATTGTTACGTTATAGGAGTATATGCTTATTAACTTCTTAAGTCACGTGGCTCGTATTTATAAAGTAACATGGGTTACAAAATTAAAGAGTTTATACTTTCTGAACTCACCACTTCAGTCTTAGATAAGTGTCGTTTTGTTGTGATTAAATGGTAAAATTTTGAAGGTATGCAATAATAGAGTAGTGGAGTTAAATGATTCAAAGTTACAAAAGTAAAAAATAACAGCATTCAAAGTTTTTGAGAGTTTAGATTAAAGTATCGAGTGTAAATATTTTGATTGCTGCTTTGCAAGGTATTTGTGTTAGAGAATACTAAAGTTATTAATGTATCAGATTTTGATGATAAGCTTATTAGGTATTAGGTCTTATGCTGTATGGATTCAGATTTTGGAATGAAGTGGTTCAAACTTATAGTATGAAAGTGCCGAAAATTTAGGATTAAATTGTTGAATGTAACTCATCGTCATTATGTTTCAAGTTGGGTATGAAAATCTTAGGGTTGTGTATTTAATTTTTCGCATCTTTGAGGATCGTACTGGTAGATTTAAAAGTAATTAGATGATATGCGTACAGATATGCAAATAAAGAAGTGATGACTAAGTAGGTGTCAAGGTTAATATTGTAGTAATTTTAAAGACGAGATGTCACAAAATCTTAAAAATTTCAGGCCCTCAGAGAAAAACTGAAAGGTGCTGAATCAATTCTTTTGATCCAGATTTGGCTTCGGAGATCCAAAGTACATGAATATACGATAACTTATTGAAAGTACAAGCTGTTATTTTATAAATCTGCATCATCAATTGTTATTTCAAATGATAAATGAACGTTGAAAAATGAAGCTTCAAGAGAAAAATGGTCAAAAAAGAGAACTGTTTACATATTTAAAGGAAAAAAAAAAAAAAAAAAAAAACAATTTAAAGAAACTAAAACAAATGAAATATTTATCTATTAAATATGAAAACAAAATGAAGGTATGGGCAAAAGAAGTCTTATATTTATAATTAGAAAGGTCACAATCTTAAAAATTGTCTTAATATAATTAATATGGAAAATTAAAATTAAAAGCAAAAAATAATTAATTTTAGTGATAAAATGTTGGAAGTTGCAATTAACAAATCTTAAATAATTACAAATACCTTGAGTTCAGAGTAAGGTAAAAAAGGCAATTAAATGTATTAACAATCTAATGAAGGTAAGAATCAAAATCAATGCAGAAATAAGTATAGTAACCAAAAGAAAAATTTAAAGACGTTAATATGCTTGTTTTTGTACTAAGGGTATAGAAAAATGTAAAAAAAAACATAAGTACAAATACAAGGGTCTTGTACGAGGATTGGCTTTCACCAAGGTGACACATTAAACTTTAAAACTTAATTAAAGATTACTTAGTAGACAAAAAATCCTTACATTAGAACTGAAAATAATTTTTTTTGTAAATAAAGAACAGTTTTGGATATGAGTTTCATGTAACATGTTTTAACGTAGTTCTAAATATTAGACTCCTTCACTTTGGGGCAAGTATTTTAAACATGGACCATTTTAAATTTAGATCATGTAGTCGATCAAGCACATTAAAAGGCTATTGACTATGTAAAAAGCTGCCAGCCTTAAAAATATTTGTTTAATCTTGTCTAGCAGCAGGTGGTTGAGCTTTGTCATCTACTCCTGAATGAAAATCTTCAATATGTGAGTTCTTGTTAAGTTATTGGCTTCTAGAGCCTGGTGAGGACTGTTGTGTCATACAATTCTTTGCCACTTATGACCGTTAACTCTGACTAGGATTGGTCTAAATATCTAAATAATGTCTGTGCAACACTTGAGTAAGGTTTTAATCTGATTACAAGTACTTTTTTCAGTCGAGTTTCAAGGATAATCAAACCATGTATTGGCCAACATTTGTTCGATGGATGGAATCAAAAAAAGCTATTTACACCGAATATCTTTCTTTAAAGAAACGAGAAAATCGTAAAAATTTTCTATTTTCTAGAAGTTTTACAGCTCAAAATTAAAATGTCTTTTTACAGGAGTAGAATCAGCTGCCGATTAATTTTCAGAGTAGTCACAAGGCAAGTAATCCGTTGATTTTTAAACCATACTTGTGTAGCAAACGAAGGCTTTTAGAAACACTTTAGAGAAAATTCAAGGCAAGAAGAACATTCTTAATGGAAGTGAGCTAAATAGAACAAGGGTCATTTTCATACAAAAAAATGGTTAGGCCAATGTCTAAGATAACATTTACACAAAAAATGGTTGATAATTGGAACCTCATTAGTTTAAAAGTTGTATGACTATGTACAGATTATAATAATCTTAGAAAGTCTTTGAATAGTAAGGCAAAACTAAATTGTAACATCATAAGACAATCGTTTTGCTGCCTGTTTTTCAATCAAACTTTTGTCCACACGAAGCATACAATATTGACATTAATGGTTGGGAAATAGCATTTCTTATTGGATTTTTGCACACATGGTTAACGTAAATATGCTATTTAATGACAATTTAAAAAATACAAATATTTTTTTTAAAGTGCTAAAGGCTGTTACGCTGCAATAGTTGAATAAGCAAATAATGTAATGTGATACTCTTAACTACAACATATTGCGCTTATCATTATATATTTCATTGATCTCACTAGTGTATTTTTATGCAAAAACGAAGATTTTCGTTTAAAAAATCTCAAACAAAAATTAACAGAGCTAGGAAAAAAGGATTTCGGCGTTAGGCAGGGCTTGAACCTAGGACTCTTTTTTGCCAAGAATGTGTGATTACCAGTTCTACTACACAACCCTCCGTAAGCAGCCTCTTTTGCAGCTCTATTGTATTTATATAATTTAATGCGTATAAATCGTATAAATGTATATTAAAAAGCTTTACGCTAAAATCATTGATGGCAGAATTTACATATAAGTTGATAGTAGACTCTTACGGAGACTTATCATGATAGTGCTATCAAGCAGGGGTACTGTGGGAGATTTTTATTAATTTAAGATTCATAGAATTTATAAGAGTATAAAAATGATAACAACACATTAGTTTTAAGAAGACTTATATATTAAACCTTTGTAAAAGTTATTGGCGTTTTTTAAATAATTGTTAAATTATTTTTGCTATAAAAAAGACTGTGCAATACAAGCAGTAAAAATGCCCATGTGTCACGGACTACAAAAAATTGGCTGAAAATATAGAACAGTACAAGAATAAAACCATTGGTCGTAAGAGCTTTAGCACAAGTTTTATCACTCACTTCAAAAGTGAATACGTTTTCTTATTTTAAAAACGTATTCTTCACTATCATGTCTAAAGAAATCGAGGTAAAATATAAAATGCACTTTATGTTTAATTGGTAAGAAAACTTATGCTTATCAATTAATCGTCCATAGACAAATAATCCATTGATGCATATATTCTTAATTCACCTAAGGAAACAGGATTAAAGGCGAACATGCTTATACCTTTTAACTATTAATTTGTTTACAATAAAAAAAATTTCAATAATAAAGAGTTTCTTGGAAATATATCATTTTTACGCCAATAAACGATGAAAAAAGTTTAATAACGTTAAACTTGACTTGATTAGTCATTTAAAAAGTATGTAACAAATAATGAAAAAATAATTTAATAACAGATTTATAACTACAAATAAACTAAATTATGAAAAGTGTGTGTAACTCGCTAACACTCTTATTAAACAAGTTTTAACTTTATTGTGTAATAATAAATACAAATAATTACACTCAAACAATGTAATCTAATTAAAAGCGATACAGAATAAATGAGTTATGATTATAGTCACAGCTAAAAAAAAAACAAATAATGTTTGCTAATTTAATTGTGCATTTTTCTTTTCTCAACTTGTATCGTCATTGAATTAAAATCATGACTGTACTTAAACATTTATAGTTGTCATTAAATGAAAAATATCATTGAATTACTTGAAAATCATTTACACATTTGGGATATTTAATTACGATGACCTTTTTACTAATTTTATACAAGAGCTTTTTATATTAATTGGTACTGCTCTACACAATGAAAAACCTAAGCACTTTTGAATGATACCACTTCTGATTTGTAAAATCATGACATCGGTTTAAAAATGTCAAGTGTTGTATTTTGTAGTGGGACTTAACGTACAAAAACTTCAACTTCTCTAACATATTGAGAAGACCACATTTATATTTTTTTAACTAATCATCGCTTCTGCAAAGAGTAATATTTCGTATAAATCCAAAAATTATAAGAATAATCAGGTCGATAGAGTAAAATAGATCTTATAAGTTAAATGAAGTAGTTAGATAACTTACACAAATATTATAGTCTCAATTCTATAAATAATATACAAATTTTAACAAACCATCTACATAAACATTTTAAGTCGAAGTTTAATAGACGTAGTTTAATGTAGCTGCTGACTGGATAATTCCTATATTATGAGGTGTTTTGTTTTACGACTACTGTCAGAAAATGTAATGTTTGGTGAGTTGAAAGATATACACTAGCTTTATAATAAAAACTGATAACATAACTTGCCGAGCTGTGTGTATTAGTTTTGTTTGTCATCAGTTCACTGTACTTTGAGTATAAAGTGTTACGGAAATCGTTTATCCATCAATATTTCAGTCAATAAGCAGTAACGATGTTATTATGCTTTCTATTTAGCAATACACTCACATTTTTCGTGTATTTTTTTTCTGTTAAATCGACATATGTTTCTGATTCCTTATTTGGTACTAGTGACTAAACGAAAATTATTCGTATTTGATACGAGTACTCGTAATGCGCCCAGCAAACCGTTAGTTTTATCAATCAACAATAAACTAAAAATAATAAATTAGAGTGACAATAGTGTTAAAGGTGATAGTAATACTAATCACATAAAATACAAAGTAAATTAAAACGATGATTATAGTTATCATAACGATGCAAATGTGGAAAAAGAAAACGATTGTTAATTAAACATTAAAAACGAAATAAATTTTAAAAAATGGTTGTAATAATCATAACAGTGATAATAGCAATATGAATGAAGAAAGTAAAAGTCAATTTCTAAATTTGGTTTGTAGCTCATCAGAAATTTTTCTACCATTAAAAAACAAGTATTTTTAATTTTATCATAAGCATTCTTTTGAAAAAAGAGTGTGGTTAACAATTGTGGTAGTGATGGTGATACTGATCGTGAATCGTTAATTTCAGTTGGTGATTTATCGGATTGGTACAGTGGACCAGTCAATACCACAATTAGTGTTGGAGATGATAATGATGATTATGATATTCATTGTAGTGACAGTAAATCAATAATAAAGAAAAAAGTATCGCTGATTCTAAATCTGATATAACGCTTCGAGGTTTTAATTTTTCTAAAGGAAAAGGAATGTGCACTATCATCATCATCATCGACATTGTCGTCGTCGTCATCGATTTTCATATAAGATAGGAAATGATTTTCTATAAACTAAACAAAAATAAAATCATGGTGCACTGAGCCAGCATATAATCACACACTTCATGATAAGCGAAAATAATTGATCTATCATATAAAGTGTTCAGTGTTGGGCACCCAAAATCTTCGAGATTATATATTAGACTGAAAATCAACTTTATTGAAATAATAATTTTTATTTGCTACCCTAAGAACTTAAAAACTTATAATTAGGACAAAAATCTAACCAATTACTTAGTTTTTTTCTAATCCCTTACCATGTACCTCATCACTTATGTTAATGACTGATAGTATTGTAAACTGCAATTTATCGTAAGATATTTTTCCTGATCTCCGAAGTATTCCATGAAAATCAGTTTACAAATATGATACTAGGTATATGTTCATCTTCAACAAAGTCTAAAATCTTACGTCTTACCGTCTTAAATCACTACCGTTTCGAAACTAAAGTTAATTTTGTCAATTTGATAACTTTGAACATTGACTGTATAAATGGTTTACAATGTATGTACAACAACCAATTGAAAAAGATATGGAAGATTTCTAAGACAATGAATCTACTTGGTCATTACGTTCTATACTAAATTTAATCCTAAGCATTACTAAACTAAATCTTATCAAAGGAAGTTCTTATATTAAACTGCCAAGTTATATAAAAATAAATATCAATGCCTTAAATGGGCTATTTCATCAATATTGCATCCAATGCAAAATCGTGCACATCGTATCTTCAACTACTCTCAGTATAAAAATAAGTTAAATTTTAATGGCATGAAATATAAAAATTTCCACTTCATCTAAAGACATTAAAAAATTTTAAAGACAGAATGATATTTCAATAAATCTACAGTTTTTAAATGATGGTGAAAAGTGCATTTTCTGTTAATATGAACTTTATATAAACTGCTACAGAAATAATTGTTTGAAGGATGACTGTTTTCTTGAAGCTTTTTAAATAAAAAAATGTTTCTTCATTTAAAAAGCTCCAAGAAAACAGTCATCCTTCAAACAATTATTTCTGTAGCAGTTTATATAAAGTTCATATTTTTAATAAAGAGTATCAACATGCCATAAATGTGCAGAATACATTCAATATTAAGACAATTGGAAAATATTCTGATTTACAAAAGACAAAAGTAGTTATTGTGTGCTTATAAATACATAAATTTTTATGGATAGACCTTATGAATAAAAACATTTTTCAGATTTAGTTGGAATTATGGACAGATATTGATATGCTTATGTTTACTGATCGTGATAAACTGAACGTGAAAGGGGACATTAGTGAATATAGCAATCGTTATGCTAAAGCTTATAACCAGTATATAAATGAAGGCTATCGACCTAATAAAGATGAAAAATATCTTTGCCCACTTTGGACGTTTTCGAGGGTTGGGTATGCCTTCGGTAAGAAAAATAGGATTTGCTCCTGTTTCGGTTCGCATACAACCAGGGCAAGCACAAGGAGTCCCTTAGGCTCTGCTTCGCAGGTCCCTTAGATCTGGTGCTTGCTCTGGCAATATGCTCCACCAGGTACAAAAACTACCACTTCCTACCTTGAGTGTTTTTGAGGGTAGGGTGTGCCTGAAGCCAATAACTAGTATATGAAGGAAGGCTATCAACTTAATGAAAATAAAAATATCTTTTCCTACTTGGATGTTTTGTTTAACATTTGAACATTTAGTGCGCCCTCAAGAGAAAAAACGAGTTCATACCTGGTGCGCATCCAAGCAGGCCAAGCACCAGGCCTGAGGAACCTCCGAAGCAAGGTAAAAACTACCATTTCGTTAATCGGGTGCAGTGCTTTTCGAACTATGGCCCACTTTTTGCCCTTGGGTGGAAAGGAGCATTTTGACCCTGCCAGGCCCAAAGTTTGTCTCCGCCATGGAGCAACAAGTGTGCCTATGTGTACAAAGTTACACTTTGCATCCTCTATACAGAAAATTTCGTTTTCACCTCGGGCGTAAACATACAACAACCGTGCCTTTCAGGCGCGCAAGTTGTACTTTCTGACCTAGGTAAGAAAAATACTATATGTATTATGACATCGATAGTTGATATGCGTAAGTTATGACTCAGTCATTACCTAACAGTGTTTTCACTTGGACACAAAATGTCACCTCTGTGGGTATCGCAAATGTAAAAGACGATGCTGAAATTACTTATATTCTTGAAATAGATCTTGAAAATCCAGAAATACTACATGATACACATAAGGCCTTACCATTTTGCGCTGAACTAAACAAATAAACTTAATGACTACTTCATACGACAAAAATCGCTATATATTACACTATCAAGCATAACTCAAGCACTAAAGCATGGTCTCTACTTGAAAAAAATTTATTGAGTGTTGGATTTAAAACAGGGTACATGATTAAAAAGAATATAGACTTGAATAGTTTAAAACACCAAAATGCGAAAAATGAATTCAAAAAGATGTTGTAAAAACTGTGAAACAACGTAGATTATGAAAAAACGATTGAAAATCAGTAAAAACACGTTGATGTAAAACTCGTCAATAAGTAGGAAGAACGACATGGTGCAGAAGCACTTATTGCTAGACCAAAAATTCATAGTTGTGATATCTTTGAATAACAAATTGTAGCAATACAGTAGTTACGCACTGAAATCTGCATTAAAAATCTATAAACATTGAATTATGTGCCCTAGATTTATCAAAAATTTGTTTTTATAGATTTTATCATGAATTCATAAAAAATTATGTAGAAGATTAATCTAAGCTACTCTATACTAATACTGATACTCTTTTACATGAAGTAACTAGCACTTATATGTATAAAGTTATTAGAGATAATCTTGAAAAATTTTATACATGGGATTATGCTGAAAACAATCAACGCAACATGAAACGATACAATAATAAAACTGTTGGCTTCATGAAAGATGAATGTGATGGAAATATCATATTAGAATCCGTGCGATTGAGAAGCAAAAGGTACAGTATAAAAATACAAAATCAGAAGCCATTAAAGAAAGCAAAAGGTGTAAAAAACAATGTGGTAAAAGCTACAATCACTTTGAATGATCATATCAAATGTCCATGGAAAAATACAAGCATGTCTCGAGAATAGAAACGTATCCGATCACGTCATGATAAACTTTTCTAAAAAAAAATAAAATAGTGGTTAGTGCGTATTACAAAACAGTGCTTTCTTATAGTATTTCGAAGTCATCTGATTTTGAAGGTTGTGACACCATCTTGAATAAAAGGCTTAAATTAACTAAAAGTTAGTAAATATTTGACATACCTTTTTTATAAAATTAATGCATGCACTGATAATTTCTGAAATGCTTCTGGCTGCACATGTTAATTCACTTTTGATGAATTTTTTATGTTATATAAGCTTTTAAGAACTTTGTTTTATGTTACAAACAAATCTTAGTAAATTGAATAGCATCTGTAGTATTCAATATCTCTGTACAAAAAACTAATAGAATTTGAAAATAATTCCATTTTCGTGCTCACAAAACTGAAGAAAGTCAATGCGCAATATGGGATGAAGATTGTTGCTGAGTTGGACGATAACTTCAAAATGTTTTTTCCATAGAAACGTCGAAATTCGCAAGAATCAATTTTTTTTTGTTATCATTGCTAAAATTAAATGCAATGTTCTTATCAAAGTGAAATGTTGATATGCCGACCGTTAACTTTGCAATATAACTTCAAAGTTTCACTTTCAAAAATTAATTAACAAAAAACGAATAATTATTTTGCAATTATACAAATGCTATTTCTTATCCAACTTAATATCTTTATTACTTTATGGTTATATCAAATTAACATGATAGTTCTTTTACGGCGGTTTGAAGATTTTCGGTATAAAAATTTTTTTCGGCACTGTTTTGCCATTAACATGTTATTAATAACTTATAAAAAATTTGCAATTTGTGTCTACTTTATAGACAATTTGATGACAAAGAGATTGGTGGTGGAAAAATGTTTCCGAGAGAAATAGAAGTGGAGATATAAGTAAAAAACTAAATAAAAAATTGGAATTTTTTCATAAATTGTTAAATAAACAAATGAAGCCGACTTTTGATTTGGACAAAAGTATTTTTCCCGTATTCCTAGGGAAGTTCTGAAGAGGGGTGACCAATTTTTTTCTATTGGAAAAAATAAGATTAAATCCTTTTTTTGTCTCTGGGCAATGGACTAAAGCTCATTTATCGCAAAGCACTTGAACAGTGATGATCATTCATCATCGCAAAGGCTGTGGAGTTATAAACATACTTATCAATAAACTGACTGTAAAACTTTAAGTATCAGGATATTAGTATTGTGGACCAGGCACTAAATTGGCCAAGAGATTAGCCCGAGCCTATTCTTAGAATTAAGAAACGATTGCGGCAAGAAACACTGCTGACAAAATTTTCGCTAAAAAAAGTATGGCAAAGATTCAAAGCCAATGACGCTAGTTTACGGGAAAAAGCTATTGCTTTTTCAAATACGTGCAATAAAACTTTGGCGCTTCAATTTAAACGTTTCGTATTTCTTGGAGGTTAAGAATGTAGTGCATGAATTGTTTTACCCCGACAAGCTAGTTCTACAGGCTCGCAAATTTTTAAATTTAAAATCTCCAAAATGAAAATATGTTTTGTATAATATATAAGTGCAGTAGCAAAGTTTAATATGCATTTAATGCGTCAAGATCTCTTTATTTTTAAGAATTTATAAAGGCCGGTAACGCTTTTTTTCTTAAAAGTTTGTAGCACCATCCCGTATTCGTTTACGATACCTGTGTTAAATGTTGGATTATCAATGTGGGTATAACCTTCACCAAATAGTAATGTTAAGTATATTATAGAAATATTTGAATCAATTAAAATTGTTATGGACTGCGCCTTTATCTTGGTCACAAGAAGATTTCCTAAGAGCTCGCAACGCTCTTATTTTTCTTGAATAAAATAAGAACGTAGTCACTAAAATTTTTTTCGTGTAGATCTAGCAGGGTTTAAAAAGTTTTAGTTCATTACGGTCACGGCCAATATAGGCTCCGTGCACAAAGACATCAGTGACAACTTGTGGCTGAATGGTGAATCCACGTGGTTACGAGAATACACGAAGAAGCATAGTTGCCTAAAGTCAATAACTTTTTTCATTAATATCAAGATCCTTTCTAAAAGCCCGATTATCTCAGTTAGAATCCCTAACTCTTTAATTTTACGATGATATTTTTTTCAGCATAAGATTTTGCTTTAATAACTACATTGCGTGTGTTAGTGCTACTAGGAGCTCTTTATCTCTTTCACACACTTTACTGACCCATGCGATGTAGCTCACATTTACGAGCAACAAAGGAACATATGTCTCTTTTACAACTTAATAAAGCAAAATCTTAAGCTGAAAAAAATATCATCGTAGAGTTGAGGTGTTAGGGATTCTTATTGAGACAATCGGGCTTCTAGAAAGGATTTTGATAATAATGAAAAAAGTTATTGACTTTAGGCAACCATGCTTATCTGTGTATTCTCGTAACCACGTGGACCCAGCATCCAGACACAAGTTGGCGCTGGGGGATTTTGTGCACAGAGCCTATAAAAGACATATGTTAACAACAAAAAATATATTTTTAACGTTTTTTTATTTCGGCTCTTGAACTATGCTGGATTCGTAAAATGATCTCCATTCGTATATAAAATTTAGGGGAGTAGGCAGGGGTTGAGAAAAATTATGTGGGGGGCAGGGGGAATATGTGGGATCATGGGTGGGCTGCAGGGGGTAGTGCGGGCTGTGAGAGATGGTGGGAGGTTGGGACAAAGTAAGCTAAGCTAAAATTACGGAGAAGAGACAAAATTTTACTTTGTTTTATGAGAAGAAGTCGGGGGCTTATGAGGCTCAATGGGGGCTTGTGAGAAGGCTGTGCGGAGTTTGTATAAAACGCCCTACAAAAAAACTTTATAATACAGGAAGGTATAAATATGGGACCAATATCCAACAATTTAGTGTCAAATATGTAAGTATACACTATTTTCTGAAAGAAAATAAGTAATAAAACAAAAAATATTTGGCTATTAAGTATTAGTTGCATTAAAGAAACTTATTAAAACTGGTAAACTACACTGTACACATACACACATGCAATTGTAACCTGCGTACATGGACACGTAGCCGCTTAAGTATAATGTAAGTACCACACTGTGGAAAGAAAGTTCGATGATAGGCCTTCGAGACGACAAACTGACAAAAAAGATTCTGTAAGTATACTTTTTTTGACGGTATATGATATAATCATATGATATTATTATTTAACTTTAGTATCAAAGTATGTGAATAAATTAATTTTTCAGGAATTAAAAAAAAATTAGCATTCCACAGCAATACTTGAATATTGGCTTCAAAATTTCCTATCAAATTATACACAAAATAATATTGTAATACATTCTTAACTGTTAGCAGTATGGGATTAGGCGGGTGACTTGGCGAATAAAACACACTGCAAATATCGAATTGAACTTAAAAAACGTTTATTTATACTATCTTAAGGTTTGACTATCTTTACACTTTACTATCTTGAGTACAATGAATAAACGAACAGAAAAGGTAGGCTAAATCGTAAAAGAAAAGCGAAGACAGAGAATGCGTGTGTGTACAGACTGGCTGACTGCGCGAGAGTGAACAAAAACCGAAGTTACTAGACGCTGAAGTGCAGCGTCACAGCGTCTCGTCTTCTTGCTGTTGCGCATGCGTAATAATTCAGTTACGAGCGCCAACAATACATCTAACACTCCCTCCCGTTCGTATCTGAATTTATTTAAAAAAATGAAAGAAAGGGATATATTTTAACGTAAACACTAAATATATATGGGTTTTTGATCAGCCAATGATGCGGAGCACGTGGGCTTCTGGATCATCCATTGTGGTTGATTCCGACGAGCTAAAACATACACAGAAAATACATTAATCAGCATGTCTACCATCATTGTCTATCTATTATTAATTTACTAATTTTACTATCTCAAATCAAAATTTAATTATCATGCATTTTACGCTAATTAACATTCAAAATTTCTTTCGTTAGTCTTTCATGCAGTTCAAATGGCAGGGGTTTTGTAAATATATCTGCTAGTTGTTCCTTGGATGGAATCCATTTAACAATTATTTTTCCTCTGGATACACATTCTTTAACGTAGTGAGCCTTTATCTCGGTCATGTGTCTCAGCCTTTTGCCACCATCTATCTTAGCACTTGCTCCGGCAGCTTTGTTGTCACACCACAAATCCGCGGGCAACAAGGTGCGAGACAATATAATACTTATAGAGTGTTCCAATCCAATCAATTCTTGACTTGCGTCGCACATTGCCACATATTCTGCTTCGCAGGTTGAAATAGAAACATAATTCTGCTTTCTTGTTTTCCAAGCAACTGTATCCCCATACAGCCTTAGGAGATATCCGCCTGTTGTTATTGAGTCTTTACAATCTGCCAAACTCGCATCTGAATAGGCTTCTAATCCATCTTTACGGCCTCTGTAAGTTAATCCTAGAGTCCTTGTGTGTTGTAAATATCGAAATACTCGTTTGACCATTTTCCAATCATCTTCAGTTGGGCTGATTTGATGTCTACTCAGTACATTCACCGAGTATGAAATGTCTGGTCTAATTGTGTTGGCTAAATACAGCAGACTACCGACTGCTTCTCTGTATGGAACATTTACTCTCGTTATCATGCTTAACTCTCCAGCATCTTCAGAATTTTCTCTATCTTTTCTTTGTCGATTAAAAACTTGATTTGTCACCATCGGTGTTCTTTGGGGTTTTGACTCGTTGAATCCAAATTTCTCTAACATTTTATCTATGTATGATGTTTGTGTCAGTGAAATTGTGTGGAGTTTTCTATCTCTTTCCACTTTGATGCCTAGAAATGTGCCAACCTCGCCAAGATCTGACATCTCAAACTCAGATTGCAGACCCGTCTTAATTTCATTCATTTTGCCTACACAATTGCTGGCTATCATCATATCATCCACGTATAGGATCAGGACTAGAAAGTAATCGGCTTCTCTCCATGTGTATAGACAGGGCTCGCTCGTATGTGACTGTAGTCCTAATTTAGATGCAGTCTCGCGAAACCGCTCATTCCATCTTTTTGAGCTGATCTTAAGTCCATAAAGTGCTTTCTCCAATTTACAAACCTGAGCTTTCTTGAGACTATCACCATCAAGCAGGGCTTCAGGAATTTCCATATATATCTCTTCTTTGATAGATCCATTTAAGAAAGCTGTCTTGACATCAAGTTGGCAAGTCTCCAGATTGTATCTATTTATTATTGATATTACTGATCTTACCAGGGCCAAACCAGACACTGGGGCATAAGTTTCTTGCAGATCGTACTTGTTCCTATCTTTGAAACCACGAATCACCAACCTCGCTTTGAACTTCGTGTTTCCATCTTTATCTATCTTTTTCTTCAAGACCCACCTAGAGTCGATGATGTTGGGCTTGCCACCTTCAGCGTTCACGGTTGGTCTTTCTACAAGTTTCCACACTTGGTTTTTCCGCATTGATTCCAGTTCTTCATCAATTGCTCTGAGCCATTTATCGCGATCCGGAGATGCGACAGCTTCTTTGTAGTTTGCGGGATCTTTGTTCAGTCCAGCAATCAGGGCATGTGACATTTCATCTTCGACTTCTGCGATTAAACAGTCAACATCGCCCTTCGATTGGAGCAATTTATTCAACTTGTTTGTGTCGATGGCTCCTGCAAAACTGGTATCATTTATTCTAGCGAGTTGCTTAGGGCTTTCTCGATCAAGATCTTCAACTTTCTTGGGCCGACCGCGCTTTCTCTTGACTATTGGTTCTCCCTCCGTTTCCAATGACTCTTTAGGGCTAACCTTATCAAACTTAACGAACCATTCATCTTGTTTAATATCTGTCTTGTGGTTTCCCCAGTTTGCTATTTTGTCCTTTCCCCAGATATCTCTGAACACCAGTCTTTCTTGGAATTTTACGTCTCGACTCTCATAAATTTTTCCATCTTCAGGTCTTAAGAAAGAATAGCCAGTGGGAGTATAACCAATCAGCACGACTCGTATCCCTTGTGGACCGAATTTGGTTCCAGTATTCCTTTGTATCTTGATAAAAGCGACGCAGCCAAATCTTCTGATTTGGGTTATGTCTATCTTCAGATTGGGCGCAAACTTTCCTAAAGGGGCTATCATATCATTAGACCTGTGAGGTGTCCGATTGTAGGCATATACTGCACTACCCAGGGCTAAGTCCCACATGTTCTCCCTGAGCCCGGAGTCGTACATGTAGGCTCGCACCTTGTTTTGCAAGGTACGATTAACTCGTTCCGAAACTCCATTATGCTGAGGAGTGTCTGGACAGGCCAACTGAAGTTCTGCTCCCAACCTCTGGAGAACTTCTACCGTTTGGCCTCCTGTAAACTCCGTGCCTTGATCGGTTCGAAGATAGCATATCTTTGCATCAAAACCTAACAGGTTTCGTGCGCTTGTCACAAAATTGTCCAAACAACGTCCTGCTTCGCATTTTGTCTTCACTGGGTATGCCATAGTCAATCTTGAGTAGTCGTCTGTGTAGACGATTATAAATTTATATCCTTTAGGGTAAGTAGCTGGGCTAATCGGTCCCATTGTATCAGCATGAACTATCTCAAGTGGTTTGGTTGCCCTTTCTCTTTTAGTATTGAAAGGCAATCTCTTGATTTTAGCGACTTGGCACACCTCGCATGTTGTAATGAAGCTGTCGAAGATGGCCTTACTCAAATCTTTATTGTCCGAATATTTTCTTTGTAGTGCCTTGAGATATTCTGCTGAGGCATGTCCGAATCTTACATGCCAGAGCATGGCTCTGTTATTTTTCTCAAATGTTCTGTATTTTTCTGTAAACGGGCTTTGAGCTTCTGGAATCTCACCAATCACAAGATCATCACAATTGTTGATTTTTCTATCTTTAATTGTTTTCTTAAACTCACTTTGATGAGAGCTGTGTGGACCAGCTCTTCCTGATTCATTACTTGAGATTCCAGGGCAGCTCCTATCATTAGTGCTGACTTGCTGAACCTTCTCAGTCTTTGCTTTTAGGGGATTTTCTACCATTAAGCAGTCTATAATTTCTTTGTACTTCTCATTATTATTTGTGTTCTGGCCATCTTGCAGTAGTTCTACTATCCAGTAAGGGCTCTTGTAGACACCAGAAATTATAGTTTCATTAGAACGCGGATCAAATATATCTAGCTTTGTGTTATCAAGGTATATACTCATGCCCCTTTCAGCAAAACGGCGAAGCGACAGCAAGTTTCCAGCTAGTGCCTTAGCGCATACAACTCTATCTAGGATTATCTTGTTTTGGTTATTTTTACCCGAAACGCACCCTTCTCCCTCCGCTCTCAAGTCCGCGGAGGAATCTTTGTTCGCGCATTTAATCAATTTATTTTTACATCCATTAAAATTTTTGAAATAGAGTTTAGAATTAGCAAAATGTTCTGTGGCACCTGAATCTGCTACGAACTCAATTTTCTCGCAACCACTATCTCGTGTTTCCTCCGCGCGCGTAGAGAGCAAAGTTTCGGGGTTAACAGCAAACAAACCACTGCATGCATTAGACCTAAGTATTTCTACATTATTATTACCTTCTTCGCCTTGTTTCTTGTTATCGACCTTGGCTTTCTTGTTGTTATGATTTGTGTGCTGTTTTTCATGCTTCCGTTTATTACTATCTTTAAAATTATTCTTATTGTTACCACCACTAGTATTGCGTTTAAAATCCCAATCGTTATTTTTGTTAGTATTACCTCTGCACCTGCCTATGTGCTCTCGTAGGTTCTGTACAAACCGTTGGCAGGTGTAGCACCGCCTAAGGTTCTGCCCTTTTTTCGGGCAGTCCCTTGCGTAGTGCCCGTTGTCGTTGCACTCGTAGCACAGAGTGCTGGCGGTGGCCACGTTAGCAGCAGCTACGGTGGCTGGTCGAGAGCCTGCCCCACCTCGGCTTGGCCCAGCACCGGTCCCGGTCCCACCTCGACTCGGCCCTGCATTCGCCCCACCTCGGCTTGCTCCACCCATTGTTGGTCGTGAAAGTGATCCTTCTGATTCCTGTTTCAGGATATATTGTCTTAAGTACTTAAAGGACAAGCCATCCTCGCTTTCAAACAGCCTGTTAAAATCGGCTATTTTTACATCCGGTACTCCATCGATGATTGCATGATAGAAACTATCTCTTTTCTCATCTTTAGGGAAACTGTTAGTTTTACTAATTAATTCAAAATCTCTTACCAATCCATCAAAAAATTCACAAAATTTAGTAGCACTTTGCTTTTTGGGGTCGAATCTATTGGAATGTATTTTGTTACGTATTTGATATGCGCTCATCTTTATGTCACCCCTTTTCATATCTTTAATTTTTTGTATCATTGTTGATGGATCAGTAATGTGGTATACTTTGTTTTGGTAATCTAGGGACAACCTACCTAGTATGACGTTTAGGGCCTGTTCTTTATCTTCTTCCATTTTTTCTTGAGTAATGTTCATAGTTGCTTCCAGTTTTGAATCAATTGTGTGGAGCAATTTTTTACTTTTTAGTTCTGACTGAAATTGTTTTAAGAATAATTCTAGTTTTGTTGCATTAGTGATGGAATAATTAAAACACCCTAGGCTATCTTTATTAATAACTTCTATCTTTAGACTATCATTAGGTGCAGCGCGTTGAAACGTCAGCGAATTATCAATGGAGTCGGAGTTTAAATTAATTAATTGTTTACTTAATTTAGGTCCTGGAGTAGATGTAGTAAATTTATTTACCTCTTGTTTTCGACTCCTGGCCAGTTCTCGCTCAAGAGCCTCCATCTTTCTTTGTTGAGTGGCTATACGCTGCTCAAACTCAGCTCGAATTGCCTCTTGAGCCCTCCTATTTTCCTCTCTTTCCTTTTCCAGGGCCTTTTTATGTTGTGAAGCAACAACCTCAAACCTCATCGACATCCAGGAGCTTTGCTGATGCCTCTCTTGTTGTATCAGTTTCTTAATCTCCTCGATGTCTTTCTTTGAGGCTTCTGTAATTTCTTTTCGTGAGTATATAATTTCTTTAGGTTTGATGTTTTGACCTGTTCTTTTCATTAGTTCTTTCTTAAGTTCATAATTTGCATGCGCCATTTCTTTCTGTAAGCTATCTAGCTCTTTCTTTAGATAATCTTTCCTATTTTGCAGGTCTTTAAATTGGCTATCAATTGAATCTAAATTTTTGCTTTTCAAATCTTTAACCTCGTTAGGAGTTGAGTTATCAGTAAAATTTTTCTTTCTATCTCTCAAATCTTTATTCTTATCTTTTGATGAGGTATTACTCGAATTTATTTTTCTATCTTTAGGGCCTTTATTCTTATCTTTAGATGAGGTATCAATCAAATTTATTTTACTATCTTTCAAGTCTTTATTCTTATCTTTAGATGAGGTATCAATCAAATTTATTTTTCTATCTTTAGAACCTTTGCGTTGGATACGCTGTTTGTGGACGAGTCGAATTTGTCCAGCACATTTTTCTATCAAATTAAACAGGTCTAACATATCTTGATTGCGATGTGCATCTCCTCATAGATATGCAACGGTTTCATTATTTACGGAAAATATGGCCTGGTTGTTTTTACGAGTTACTACCACCTCGTCTAGTTCCCCTAGATCGTCTTCAATCTTTTTATATGCGTCATTTAGCATATTGAGGGCATTTTGACCTAAAATTAACAGGGAATAAATGGGTAAAAGTATTTTATATTTTGTTATAGTGTGCGTTAGGCTATTAGTTTTCTTGTGGAAGTGACACGGAGATCGGGCGTAAGCAAATGTGAAGGAAAATGGCGCTAGCATCATGTGTGACATGCATAGAGAAAGAATTAAAATGGCCGATCAACATCGTTTACTACGACGCGCGCCACCAGCCGTAGCATGAGAGGACGCGCACACTCAGTTCAGCCGAACGCAAGCCATAACCAAGACGCGCATCCCCTCCTCGCCTCGAGGCGTCCCCCTTGGCGGTGACTGGCAGGTTCATCAAGAAACGCGCTTCCTTTGTCACGATGCGGGCCTCTCCCTCACATAAACAAACGCGTGCCGGCTCTCTCGAGTTCTGCGAATCTCCGTAAGAACAAAGGAAAGCCTTCTAATCAAGGGAATCTCAATCTTGCAATCTTAAGTGAGCTGTCTTTCTCCATTTTAAGGCAAGACACCAATTTTTGTCTTTAGAGATTTTAAGCGAACGTGACCCAACGACAACAACACCTCACGCAATTACCGAGTCCTCAAAACAATATCTATTTCTAGTACTTACTACTGCTCACTCTCTTCTTAACTTCCTCTCTTCTTACAGCTCCGCCCGAAGCCTCGATAGTAGGAGCGACGTCCGTATCTCGAGGCGATTCGGCCGTTGTGCCTCCATCTCGATCCCGATCCGCTGCCTCCTGGGGCTGTTCTTCTGCCGCTTCGGTGGTAGTCGGGGTGAGGGGACTGCCAAGCTCTTCCATCTCGCAGTGCTCGCTGCCCGGTACAGAGCTCCCGGTTGCTTCCGCCATTACGTTTCCCGCGTAATAAACAGGTGAAAAAGGAAGCACACAGAGAACGCGCGACAAGCTCAAGCGCGGAGCGGAAAAAAAATAAAAGAGAAGAAGAACACAAGACGCGATCGAACAGATTTCACACCCACACTACCAATTAGGGCCCATAACCTGTTAGCAGTATGGGATTAGGCGGGTGACTTGGCGAATAAAACACACTGCAAATATCGAATTGAACTTAAAAAACGTTTATTTATACTATCTTAAGGTTTGACTATCTTTACACTTTACTATCTTGAGTACAATGAATAAACGAACAGAAAAGGTAGGCTAAATCGTAAAAAAAAAGCGAAGACAGAGAATGCGTGTGTGTACAAACTGGCTGACTGCGCGAGAGTGAACAAAAACCGAAGTTACTAGACGCTGAAGTGCAGCGTCACAGCGTCTCGTCTTCTTGCTGTTGCGCATGCGTAATAATTCAGTTACGAGCGCCAACAATACATCTAACATTAACTGACTGTAGTATTTAACTAGTACAGATCCTTAGGCGATGATAATCTTACTGAGTTAAATGATCGACAAACTTGAATAGCTTGTACCAATGTTAAATGGTGGCTAGAGAGGTCCAAGGTGATATTATACAGCAGATAAGGTTGAAGAGAGGTAAATTGATATTATCAAATAAGGACGCCTAAGCCATAATAAAGGTGTGCTAAGGGAGAAAGGCAGGAGGAGTTCACATTAATGAAGGAAATCAAGGAGAGGCTCCTAATTAAAAATTTTTTTTTTTTTAACAAAAATTTTATGTTATAATTATAAAGACAAACTTAAAAAATTTTACCTTGCATTGAGGAAAAGCTTAGAGGGTTGAGTGAATTTTTCCTTGTATTAAGGGGGGCTAGAAATAATTAGGAGGGTTAAGGAGTGGTGGTAGCGAGTTAAGGTTGCCAATAAAATATTTAACGCAACGTAGGCCTGCAGCGCACCTCTAATTTCACCCTCGAACCTTCGAAATTTGGGAAACCGTACGAAACAAATCCTGATCGCTGATACGTATTGTAAGGCACTCTTCTATAAAAATGACATATCTTTGACGATTCAGAACGTATATAAAATTAAAAATGCCTGAGAAAATTTCTACTTTGAACTCGTGGTAAATTTGCCACTTGTTTTGTAATATTTCAGTGATATTGATATTTTAATACATTGGTCTAAAAATTTAGCCACACAAACTTTAACTAATGTTCAAGTTAGCTGTCCGCAAGTAAAATCTTGAAACTTATTTCAATCTGAATGATATACGTAAATAAAAGTATTACTGGTCTACAAATTATTTTTCAGAGCGTATATTTCTGTGCAATAAACACTTTTCGATTTTATTAATATAGTTACATAAAAGAAAAAGTCTTGAAGTAGATTTATGGACAGCTTCACACTTTTACATGGCTTCATTAAAAACTATGATTGTTCTTAGCGCTTAGGCACAACCCGCAGAGGTTGAGGTCAAAAGAATGCAGTAAGAACTATAGTATTTATTTTTATTCAATAAACTACCTTTGATATTTTTTTTTTTACGGTCAAGTTATGGTTCGAATTTGATTGTTTTAACACTTGAATAGTCTACATTTGTCACAAACTAATTCATTTTTTAATAAGAGGTAAAAAAATATAAAGTTAAAATTTATAAAATAATTTATCCTTGTCAAGGACACAACCATTACAAATAAATTATTATTCACCCAGTTCATCTGTTGGAAAGAAAAATATTTTGAAGCACATTTTCAAAGCTGAGAACATTTTATGTTTGCTGCATGGTATACGCAAGTTTCTCCTGATGCATATAATGATGTATTTGCTGAGTGGCGATTGCAAATGTCTTTCTGTAACAGCTCTAAACTAATCAGACCTTCAAAATAAATGAGGAAAACGGAATTACCTTCATTTTTGCATTCAAAATTTATATGGTTGAGTAGTTCAATCGTCAGCTCCTGGGCATTGTACTATATCGAGCCTTCTATAATAAAAAATTTTTTTTTTGTTTATTATTTTAAACGCGTGTTGTTCAACAGTTATTTATATTTTTAGAGTACCTTTAAGGGGTGCTCTACAGGCCTTGTTCAAATAACAGAAAAATAAAAAAATCTAGACTATGGTAAGGGGTAGTTAAGGGTAAGGAAGGGGGAGTTAAAGGAGTGATATGTAAATAACCTTTCAAAATCATTATATAATATCACAAAACTCTTTTTTTGCATATTACGTAGTTGTTTGTATAATGCATTTGACACAACTTTCACTGCTATCCCACAGCCCCTACTAGCCACCCACAGACTTCCGTTCAATTTTTACCACTCCTCAGAAAATAAGGTAAAATTTGCCTACTGCCCCCGCAGAATCTTCTACTGCGTACCACTTCCTTCCACAGACTCTCACACCATTTTATGACACCCTACCATCTTTTACACTATTACGAAAAAATTATCAGGATCTAGATAAGTAATAAAAAGGAGAGTTATATGCAAATAGTTCTTTATTGTTGCACGTTTTCCAAGCCGGAACTTTCTCATACCTTACAAATATATTTTGTTTGTAAAAAAATTTTTCATCACCTAAAAAATTATGAGATCACGAAGAAATATCAAGGTTTTCGCGCGAAGCGCGCAAGAAGGCACATGCCCATAAGTGTATGTATATTATATATTAGTGGGGCTCCGCTCCCTGGGCGTTTTGTGCGCCAACCTCAATATTTATTTGTTATTTGATGCTTTTGAAGGTAATAGAAAATATATTCGAATAAAAATAGGTTCGTGCAGTATAAGACATACTGCTCAAAATAGAGTAGATGACAATATTATTATGCCTGTCCCAATCATAAGAGGTCTTACCTATAATAACAGAAATATTAAAAAAAAAGATCAATGTATACTCACCAACTTTTTTTCCTATAAATTTATTAGATATTGTAGCCTACAAAACACTCAGAGCTTGAATCACTGGCACTTTAAAGTAATTAATATACAAATAGTAAAGTTGGATCATTAAACTACAGTGTAATCTTTTACCGAAAATCATAAAAAATGCATGCTTCACTATCTTAAAAAATTAGCTGCTGTGATAACATACATTGCGTAAGTCTAACGGCAATATCGTAATCTTTTTCGCTGCGTAAAAACGTATCAAAATTCCCACTAACGTCCAAGCGAGAACTCAGTTAATCTAATAAACATATATTTTTCGAATTTTTCTCTTCTTTATTGTTTATTTACAACAAAGCTGGTCATAAGTGTACTACCTATATCGTGTCCTAAAAATCGATGTCCTTAATTAGCAATAGTATTTAACTTGAATCTCTCCTTCAATGAATTTATTTCTCAGATTTGTTTTTAATGTGATAAATCTGTATACGCATCTACTTCTTTAGAAAAATCCTTATAATCCTTACAAACTTGCACATAACCTTACAAATCAATAGTTCAAGTAAATTACTATTCAGCTCTAACAGGCTCGATAATAAGGACTCGATAATAGCTACATTGACGGTCTTCGGGTTCGATTATTCAGCCAAATAACAAAGTTTTTTTTAATCAATAAAAAATACTTACAATTTATTTTTTTATTCAGAAATAAAATTTTTATATGTATACTTACAGTAGAATAGGTAAACTAACAATATTGATTTAAATTACAATAAAATAATTGAAAATATTTCTAGTATTAATTGAGATTGCTGAAGATTCGCCTCAGACTGTCTATAATGAGAAAACCTACCCCTCCGTGCAATAATAAGGAACTGTTTTGCATACATATCTCATTTTTATAACTTTTCCAGATCCTCATATTCCTTTCAAAATAGTATACAAAACATTTTCTTCTTCTACATTTATTGACATACTTGGTATAGAAAATTTTCTCCTCTATTACAAGATTCCGATGGTGATTAGCCAATAGTATTTAAATAAACCTACTGTTTCAAGCTTCATGAACATGTTTTTAATTATTTAACCCTGAAAAGAGAAGACAATTGCAATTTTAGCACACTCTACGTCAAGTTAGAATAACCACAAACTTATTTATCACCATGTATAAATCTATCAGAAAAATAGTTATTATTTAAATTACTTGATTGGTTCTGTAACTTGACCTTTTTAATGGAGCAATACTTTTGTGCTTTGTATAATTGCATGATTTATTGTAATTTAAATTTATGTATGTATTATTATCATGTCATACATACACAAATGAAAAATTTAATATTTTTACATACTTTATCCGAAACATTACTAAAAAAAAAGCTTAGTGCACCAAGAACTTTATACTTACAAATTAAAAGAAAATAAAGTTAATAAGAATTTATTCAAAATATTATTTATAGTTGTATAAATGACTTAAACACTAATTATTTGCACGTATAAAGTCTATTTATTTGCGTCTTGGATGTTACGGAAGTATGTATGAAAATATGTATTTAAAAGTAAGTACTCAAGTATAAATAAGGTTCATTGAGGGTGGTAAGATGTCATTATAAAAAATAATCTAAAATAGAATAAAGAAAAAAACGTCCTCGCACCTTTACCATGTTATTTATGTGTATATACAGATATAAACAAATAATTAAACTAATACATACATGTAAATATGTGAGAGGACATTGTTTGCTTCTTTATATATCTGCGCGAAAATAATACTTCGTTAAGAAAGGGGGCACATGATGGTCATGGATTTTGCTGAAATTTGAATATGTTTTAGTACTATAAAAACTAGGAATCCATGCGAAATTTCAGCTTTCCAGATGAAAAACTCACTGAGATACAGCTATTTAAAGTTTTCAAACAGGGCTTTTTCTGCTATTTTGAGCCATTATTCAGGAATTTTTTTACACTACCTTTTTCGCTCTTTTTTAATTTGTTCTTTGTGCTTTTTCTTCGTTGAAACTTTAGCTTTTCGATTCAATTTTTTTTTGAAGGTCAAAAAGTTAAGGTACATGATCTGTATAATTACTTTTGTAAAATCATTATTTTTTTTGCTATTTTTACGCACTTTTAACCTCTTTTTCTGATGACTATTTTTATAGTAGTCACAAGCTAACCTATACCATTCAAACGGGATAAAAAAAGCTAAATTTTCATCACCCCTAAAGATATACTCCTCGTATCGTAGCATGAATCTAGCGTTTTTTTTGGAAAATGAGAATTTTTGTCCATTTTACATTAACATCAAATTTTTCTGTATGATTCGATTCATCTAAAAATTTAACTGAAAGTTTTCCGAACACCAGAGCAACGTTAAATAGTTTCGAAATGGTTTTTCGAACAGCTTCGAGATGTTGTAAGCTGTTAAAAAACGCTATTTTTCCTATATGAAGCATCCTAGACAATCAACACTGCTGGCACGTCAGGTTTTTTAGATTTTTAGCTCAGGAAAAGTATTAATTAGCGTTATTTCTTAAGGATTAATATCACCCATTTCCAAAAAATTTTCAAAAGTTCATCTAAGTTATTGGTAACCAAAATTACAGTCTTTTTAAGTTAAGAAAAAAACGTAGCTACTAAAACCATGAACGCAATTTAAAGCAAATAATGAAAATTCTTCTACACGATTCAGACTGCATACAATTTAGATGAAATAGTGCAATTTCTTACAGGGTTAAGAGATTCCATAATTTTTCTAAATTTGAAAATTTACAAAATTTTTCAAAGTATGAACGGAAGTTTTATTATTCAATTTTCGAAAATACTGGAAATTGCAATTTTTGCGAATATTGCCATTAATAGACAATAGATTGCTCAAAACTTATAGAAAAGCTAAAAAATATTAAGATGAGATGTCAACCGACATTTTTTAGTAGAAAAGTCATCAGTTAAACATTAAGTCATCATTAAGTCTCTATTAGGAGATAGACTTTATTAAGATACTGTTATAGATCATGACAGTAACGCTGCATTTACATAAAGAGGGCAATTTTCTCTGTTTTTCCATTTGTTTCCAGGGCTTTATTATACTTGTGATAAAATTTGAATTTGTGCGAGAAACGGACTTTCACCCCGTTCCACCTATTCTGAATGCATTGCTTTAACATATACCACAAGAGAAACGCCACTTTCCGACTTTAGTTTTATGAGACTAGAGTAGCTCCATAGCATCGCACAATGGGGGATTTTGTATTTGTTTTTTTTTTTTTTTTTTTTTTAAATACATAGCGCCCAAACAAATGGAGGTAGAGCAATAATTGATTTTTTTTTTAACTTAAAGCTTATTTTCTGTAAAATATACGAAAACCATACAGAAATTTAAAAAATAATTTTGCTTGCGACGAAATTTATGGAAACGCTGAAAATTTGTTAAACTTTATACCATGTAATATCTTTATAATATCATAGTAACTTAACTTTTTGACCTTCAAAAAAAATTTAATCGAAAAGCTAAAATTTCAACGAAGAAAAAGCACTAAAGACAAATTGAAAAAGAGCGAAAAACGTATTGTAAAACAATTTCTGAATAATGGCTAAAAATAGCGAAAAAAAGGCCTGTTTTAAAACTTTAAATAGTTGTATCTTGGTGAGTTTTTCATGTGAAAAACTGAAATTTTGCATGGATTCCTAGTTCTTATAGCACTGAAACATATTCAAATTTTAGCAAAATCCATAACCATCGTGTGCCCACTTTTTTAACGAAGTATTATTTTTACCCAGAAAAATATATATAACAATAACCCCATATTATATTGTAATTTGTGTGGGGCATTCTAAGTACTCCCCACAGCCCCTCTGCAGACCCCCTACGTACCCCCCACAGCCCTCCACAAATGAGCTAACATTCGATCGTTTTCGCCGTTAAATTGACATTTCTTACTTTTTCCTAAAAACCCTTCACAACCTCCACACCATTTTTCTTTTCTCTCCACGGACCCCCCACACCATTTCTTTTGTTACCCCACAGCCCTCTATACTATTTTTGTTGCCCCCTTACTTTTTTTTGTATTAGGTATGAATGACCCCCCTATTTACAATATATTTATTTATACCTAGTTTCAAAAATAACGTTTTTTATCTATTTTTCCACAGCACCAAGGAGGCAAATAAATAAACCTTATACATATCAATGGAATATAGAATTAACATTTAATTTTGTAATAACATTTATGAATAATATATTAAAAATCATAATATCATGATTATCAAATTGTTTTAATTTACTAATGAGCATAAAGTTTTGGTTGCATTCAACTTTTTTTGTGTTACTATCATTTTATAACAATGTAACATTCATTATTTCTTACATGTATGTATATATAAATATAACTTGATGCAACGGCATACACAAATCAAAACGTTACATAATTATAAATTAATAGTAATCGTTGAAATATTACCTAATTTAAAAAGGTTGAGTGAACAACCTCTTAAATTCAGCTATATCATAACCACGAAGAGACAGAACTCCCTGTACGCAATTGTAAATTAGGATTTTATTTATTACCATACACATATATATATATATATGCCTGTCTTATACGTTATTAATACATACATTTTTTGAATGTATCAATAATTTATATGCATAGTTATATATATATTATCCCGATTTTAAGAACCCGTCTGTCTCTTACCTACTCCTTCGACGTGTAAGTGTTATAAAATAATTAGTGTTGTATTTTTATTTTCTAAATAATCAAATCAAAGTTTAATTTTATAACTGATCTTTTAAATATCAATAATCATCAAATTAACCAAACGTTTTAAACACAGCTATAAAAATTTTTTTATAACATGTATACTAAGCTATTATCCTATGATAAATTTTGTTAAAAAATTTAGAGATTTTTGATTCTGAAAAATTAAAAACTTAATTTTTTTTAAAAAAGAGTATCATCATAAAAAAAAAAGAAACGTCACGTCATTTATACTTTTTAAATGTGGAAATATTTATAAATATAACAACTTTTAATTTATTAACATAAATATTGCTGATTTATTTATAAAACATATCAATTAAAGTCAGTTAATCATGTAAAAATCGTTTTCTAAACAACATTTTTTATTACTGTAATTTTTTTTTTCTACTTGAATAAATAAATTACTTCTATTTTTGCATCTTGATAAAACCACATATAATTGACCATGAGAAAATAAGGGTTTTCCTCAATACAAACCTACATTATCAAAACTTTGACCTTGAAATTTATTTATTGTCATAGCAAATGCCACAACGATTAGAAACTTTTTACGATACAAAATGAAAGATAATGTTAAGGTGTTTTCTGTGTCTAAAGTCATGCTTGAAATGAAGACTCTATTTCCAATTTTTCTCCAGTTATGATTTGTCCTTCTCTATTATACTGTAATAACTTTGTGATTCGTAATTGCGTTCCGTTACACAGTTCTGTTGATATACTTTTTTTCTGAGTATTATCACTATTGTACCAATTTTTAGGTTTAGTTTATGGGATAATAATTTTTCACAAATATTGTTTAACATTTTCACCAGAAAATTTAAATAAATATTATCGTCCGATTTACAAGCTTCTTTATGAGTTGCATTATCTATACTATGGTAAGTTTTAATTTCTGCAGTTAATTTTTTAAGAATTCTATTATTTAAATAAAACTCGTTCTGTGATGTAAGTATAACACTCGTTATCGAACAATTAGAGACAATAAAATTAAAATTCCCCATTTTCCAATAATAATTTTAAAAATCCTTTATCGTTAGAACAAATTTTGATTTCTCGTTTTCAAATTTGGAATGATTTCTATAAAAAAATAAAGATTTAATTAATTGTTCAATTGTAATTTTTCTATTACCGTTTTTTATCACTGAGAGAATCTGACGAAAATCACCACCTAAAATAATTAATTTACTTTCAAAATATTTTTCAGTATTGGATAACTCTCTTGACTTTCTGTCAATTATTTCCAATGCTTTCTTTAGAATCATTGAAGCCTCATCCCTAATAATTACATCAACTTTTCTTATTTTTCTTATCTCGAATTCTAAAGAGGCACTCTCTATATTACTAAGATCTAAAAGAAGTCTGAAAGCTATGATGAATTTCCATTACCATGCGGTGGTTAGCCTTCGCGAATATTGTTTCGAAATTCAGTTGGAAAACTTATGTGAATATTTTTATTAGATTTATCAACACCCTCGTAAGTAGCATGATATATGCTATAATACGTTTTTATTTCTCCTTTTACATGATTTAAAATTTAATTCTTCAAAAAGTAAGTATATTCGTTATGAAAAGTAAGTATATCGCTATTCATGGAAAAGTTTACATCTTTACCAAAAATATAGGTACAAACATCAGTTGCGTTTCGTTTATTTAGTATTTAAAATAATTCAATTTTTTTTTCTCCAATATTATTAATAATTTTAAAAATGTTTTGTCACTTAAACAAATATTGATATTTAGTTTCCGAATACGAAACAAAGACCAAAGAAATGATGATTTAATACTTTTTTGTGTAATCGGGCTTGTATGACTATTTTTTAACACTGGAAGAATCAGTTTAAAATCTCCTTTTAAAACAATTAGTTTATTACCAAAATGGATTTTTGTATTACATTAATCACCTTATGTTCTTACATCTATTTCTAACGTTTTTTTTTTTTTTATCAAAGAAGCCTTGTTCCATATAATTAAACCTACTTCGTCCAAGTTTTTTTCCAGATTCAAAATCGAAGAACGAACTTTCTATTTGTTGTTTAAGTCTAATGGTAAACAAAATGTTTTATGACTGGTTATTCCTTAGTAAATTTGATGCTATACCAGTCTATGTCATAAACAAAATTTTGTTTTTCCACGAGAAATTAAGTGATAAATTAACGTTTTGTATAAAACTTTTCATTTTGAACCTCCTGGGCTATAAATAAAAAAAAATTGTATTTGTTTGTTCACATATAATTTTGAAAATTGTGATTTACAGTCAGAGAGATTAATTACGGCCACAGTGCAAAACTACCATTTTTTTATTTTTATTACTTCTTTAAATATTTTTATCTGTACTTAATATTAGTCCGAATAAAAATTCCGTATTGGGATGTTAAGTTGAAATAGAAAGAACCTACTAGACCTTTTTCTTCTGTCATCTTATGTCATAAACTTTATATTTATTACTTCGAAACATAGAGCTTCATTTTTAAATTATACAAAGCAAAAGCCCAGCGATCTCAAACCATCCAGTGGTACACCTGCTTCTGCAATCGCGTGACCCATAACTAACTTCTTTTGAAACAAGCTACCGTCGCAAAACTCGAACTATGCGTGCAGCCGCAAAACAATCTTACAAAACGCTTATCTCACAAAATTAATTCGCACAAGTACACCAAAGAATGTGATTAATAAACAATTTTAATATTCGTCAGTGGCTCTCGTGATAGCAGATAATTATTATGAAAAAATAATTACTCTCTTGGTGATGCTATCAAAATCGTTTATTGCTGTGAACAACGTTTCTGCCCGTACAGTAAACCACGTTACAAGGCCCTCATCAGGTACAACTTTCTAAATAACAATTATAAAAATATAAAAATATGAAACAATAATATTTCAAGTCAACAATACTTTACAAGAAAATCGCACAATAATGAACAATCACATAGCCACGACAAGAGCGACTATAGGTATCACGATAGATGGTAGATCGAAAAATACGCACTTCTTAAGTTCCAATCGTGCTTATATACTATCGGTCAGTGTAAGTGTGTCACTGTACATGAGTATATTTAAGTCACACAACGCTACAGCCACCCCACCAGTTTCAAGCGACTTTTCTCAGAGATGCTATACATACATAGTTACCGAAATAATATCAACAGAATGCATGACACGCAAAATTTGAAATTATGTTACAAAAATTTTATAACCGAACACACATAGAGCAACAGATTAACTGTAATTTAAATTTGCGAGTTCGTTGACTTGTACTGGGGTGGGGTGGCTGCAGCGTTGTATGACTTAAATATACTCATGTACAGTGACACACTTACACTGACCGATAGTATATAAGCACGATTGGAACTTAAGAAGTGCGTATTTTTCGATCTACCATCTATCGTAATACCTATAGTCGCTATTGTCGTGGCTATGTGAGTGTTCATTATTGTGCGATTTTCTTGTAAAGTATTGTTGACTTAAAATATTATTGTTTCATATTTTTATATTTTTATAATTGTTATTTAGAAAGTTGTACCTGATGAGGGCCTTGTAACGTGGTTTACTGTACGGGCCGAAACGTTGTTCACAGCAATAAACGATTTTGATTGCATCACCAAGAGAGTCATTATTTCTTCACAATTTTAATATTCTTTATTGCGTATGTCCACAAGAAATATCAAACGAAATTTTGACAGCAACTTGTACTTAATTTAATATCCGAGAGATCAGCAATTTTAACCATCAATTGCTGCATAATTATTGCACTACGTATATACTGTGCTTGTGTTAGTCGAGGGTAATTAGGTTAAGCTCTGATTAGTCGTTCGGATCCCCAACTTGACGCGTCCTCCTTAAACGCAAGAGTATAAAAACTCCTCGCACATAACAATATTTGCCTTTACCCTTTCATCAAGTGCTTCACTGTAACTATAAAGGTTAGAGTGTGAGTTCTGTTGCGTGTTTAAAGTGGATGTAAGACTTAGTTCGGTGATTAGGCTACGTGTTAAAAGCGTGCATTTCAAGCAAATGTAAGATTTAGTTCGGTGACTAAGCTGTGTAAGAAAAGCTCGAGCAAACCAGACCACTGTAGACTTGCCTAAAAAGTGAATCAAGGAGGAACAAGAAAGAAAGGACCGTTGATTTGGGTTCTGAAGTTCAAAGCATCAGCCTAACTATTGTCATCGCTACGAGTACTCTCGTGTAGGATTAGGATCATCGTTGCGGTCAACCTTGGAAGATCTTTCGACTGCGTGCGTGCTAGCAGCGGCTAACCAACAATCATAGAAGTAAGTTAAGTTAAGAAAAACTATAAATTGTATAAACATTGTAACTGCGAATTTAAATTTTTTAATTTATATTATTTGTAAAATCAACTATTTCCTGCTTTTTTAAATTTATTAAATCATCAAAAAAGATAGAACACAGTTGATAATTACATTTATTTTCTTAATTAGAGAAGTTCTTAAAGTTTATTTTCTTGGATATTTTCTGCGATTAAAAACGAGGCAAAAAGTTGTCTGTTAAATTTAAAAAGCAAACTGAAAAAATAAAGTATTAAACTGAATTAAAAATTAGGGGTTGACGCGCGGAGTGCTTAGGGGGTAGAGCTCGACTAATATATATGTTTATCAAGAGGTGACTTATGCGGACAATCACATGTATGTAAGGGTTATTATGAGGACAAAAGTGGAATTATGTGGACATCCTCATAATTCTACCATGTTATTGATGTATATGTTGGAAGCACGTGAAGTCCGCATAAGTCACTATTTATAAACACACACACACACACACACACACACACATATATATATATATATATATATATATATATATATATATATATATACGTAATACAAGCAAATAATGTTCTTTCACATAGTTACATGTATGTATTAGTTTATGTTTAACGGTTATGTCTCATCGTAGTTCACTAATAGAATGAATTTTTTAATGGAATAATGTGTATACATGTATGTGTGTAGTAAGGTGTCAAAGTCAAATTTTGTGAGGTGTCACGGTCAAAGTTGTCACGATTTGTGAGAGTGGTAGGGGTATATGGGGATACCTGGGGTAGTGAGAGTTTAAAACAAAATATATGTTTAGCTGAAATAAGAAATAAAATGATGGAACTTTACCTTATTTTGTGGGGACAGTGGATCAGGGCAGAGGAGGATAATATTTTTATAAAATGCCCAACACAAACGACCAGACGATTTAATAAGATATTTACAAAAGATACGACTTATGCAAAAACTATATGTTTTCACCGTATGTAATACCATACAAAATTATGCTTACTGTCATCATTATTGTGGTATTGCAATCGTATAACTAATTGTAATTTTTGTTCTTGTAACTCTTTTTTCATGTTTATGTATACATTTATTATATAGTTAATAGTGCAGAGAATTCAACACAACTGTCCACTGCCCCCCAGCCTTTAACAGACCCCTAATTACCGCCCCTACAGACCCTCACATAATAAGGTAAAGTTCCGTCATTTTCTCTCTAATTTCAAAACATAACAATCTTTGTTAAAACCCCTCGTGGTCTTCCACAGATAACCCACAGACCCTTGCAAATCGCCACTCCCCCCACGAATTTTTTCTTGACTCCCGACGCGGACGCCTTCCACCGCCCCCTACACTACTTTTGAACAACTTGATAGAGTCCCTACCGATCTTGTATTGTGTCGTACATGAATGTATACCTGTATATGTATACATTTTATTAATATTAAATTTTATTTAAATCCATATATATATATATATATATATATATATATATATGTGTGTGTAAGTTTCAAGTTGCTTTAAACGTGAAACTTCGGACGGTTAGGAGTGGTGTTGAATGGCACAAAATCAGACACAAGTTGATGCAGAAAGAAATATAACTGTAATTTTAATAACAATAATAATTGTAAATAACAATACACAATATTAAAATTAAAACAATGTTACAATGTTGATTACCTGAATCAACAATTATGTCGCTTTAGGTGTTACAAGCTTACATTAACAACTTTACATTACACAACAATTATACAATACAGTTTTATATTTGGTGCGAACACATTGAGCGCTTGTAGCTAACTGACTAGAGTACGTGGACAACGAGAGGCGAGGGTGGTGATGACGGTTGAGCTGTGTGCTTTCATAATGACTCATGAGAATCATGAGTCGCACCAGCGGCTAAGTTTGTAAGTGTTAAATACAACAAACTTACATCCCCCGTCCCCGAGAGGATTCGGCAGGAACAGGATCGTAAGGGATCATTTTACTCTTATGAAAAATATTTAAGCTTTTTTTTTTTCTCTCACCGGTATCTATTTCGTAGATGGATTCGGATAATTTTTTTGTTATTCTAAATGGACCTATCCGGACTGGATCTAACTTCTTCTTATTCATCTTATTACCACTCTGAATATAAACTAAATCATTTTTTTGATATTCTATATTTTTAGTATGTTTATCATAATACTGTTTGTTTACAATATGTGATCTGTTGGCATTTTTTTGTGCTAGAGATCTGTTAAAGTCTAAATTATTATTTATATTTGTGTTTAGTTCTCTTGGAATTATTGAGTTATCCTCTCCTGTTAATAAATAATTGGGTGAAAACCCCGTCGAGCTATGTATCGTATTATTATATTCGCGAATACATTGTTCTGCAATAACAGACCATGGTTTATGTTTATTTTCGTATATTCTACAACGGATTCTATTTATCAAAGTTTGATTAGTCCTCTCATTCTGTCCGTTTAAAAATTCACAATCTACTGCTGTGAAAATTAATTGAATATTTTTCTGATTTAAGTAATTTTTAAATTCTGTGGAATTTATCCCCGGATATTGATCTGTTAAAATCATCCCAATATTTCCTTTGTTTTCAACCGTTTTTGCTAAATGAATGAAATCCCGTGCTATTTGTGTTTTTCATGTCAAAATAAATGCGTATCGAGTTAATTGGTCCACCATCAAGTGTAAGTATTTTTTTGGGGATCTGTTTCCACTGAAACCTCCAATTGTATCTAATGATAGTATTTCTAACGGTTTTGACGCTGGACCTAATTGACACAACGGAGCTTTAAAATTGCCAAATCTCGTTTTATTTTTTATACATATTTCACAACTTCTGCAAACAAGTTTAATATGTTTATGCATATTCTTAAAACATATGACTGGTGTAATTGTTAATAACATTTGTTTGACACCAATATGCCCTTGTGAATCGTGCAGTTTCTTAAGAACCGTTAAACCAAATTTTTCTGTTAAATATATTTTTTCTGTCCTATTTAGGTTTTTATATATAACATTATCTTTTATTTTACAATATTTATCACGAACTAACTCTTTTTGATCATTCAAGATATTTTCCAATGTTAAAAAATTGACTATCTTTATTTTTGATTCCTCAACATTGTTGTCATCAGACAAAACGGGATTTCTTGAAAGACAATCAGCCTCCGAATTGTCTTTTTCTGGATTGTACTGAATATCAAATTCGAATTGCGATATATAATTTAAAATATGTAAGAGTTCTGTATCTTTACAATTTTTTATATAAAAATTTTGTAAAGGCTTGTGATCAGTGGATACTTTAAAATGTAGGCCTATTAAATAATACTGCCAATATAAAATGGCTTCTTTTATCGCTAAACATTCGATATAAATTGCCCTTTTTGTCTTTTGAGATGAGTTGAGCTTTCGTGAAAAATAAAATACTGGTTTAATAGATCCGTCTTCCTGGGGTTGTTTCAAAATTGCACCAACTCCTTCTAAACTAGCATCTGTGTAAATGTATATAGGTTTATTAGGATTAAATATTGCTAATATCGGTGAAGTACACAGATAATTTTTTATTTTTGTAAAATTTTCCTCACATTTGTTTGACCACACAAAATTTACATTTTTTCTCAGAAGATTGTGTAAAGGCTCCAGTACAATTGCTGATTTGGGGATATATTTTAAATAAAAATTTACTTTGCCCAGAAATTGTCTGATATGTTTTCTGGTTTTCAGAGTGGGAAAATTTTTTATCGCTATTACATTATCGTTAATTGGCCTTATGTTATTGTTTGATATTATGTTTCCTAAGTATGTTACTTCTTTCTGTGCAAAACTGCATTTATTTTCATGTAATTTAAAACCGTGTTCTTCTAAAACTTGCAACGTTCTTTGAATATGTTTAAGATGATCAGAATAGTTTTTAGAAAAAATCAGAATGTCATCTATATAATTTATAGCAAAGGAATCCAAATCGTTATTTCTTAGTACACTAGAAAGAATCCGCTGAAATATAGCCGGAGCTGACTTCAACCCAAAAGGTAAGCATCTCCATTGCCAATGACCATGATGAGTCACGAAGGCCGTTTTGTATTTATCCTTAGCTCGCAAGGGAATAGACCAGAAGGCCGAATTGATATCTAGTTTTGAAAAGCAAATACACTTTCCTAACGTACCACTAGATCATCAATTCTAGGAAACGGCTGGCCTTCAGGAATAATTAATTTATTTAATTCACGATAGTCAATACACAATCGCGATTTTTTCCCTTCATCTTTTTTATAAGTCAAAGTGACTGGCGCGGCATATGGACTGTACGACTCTTCCACGAGTCCCACTTTTAACAAATTGTTTATTTGCGTTTCTATTTCTGTTTTATCCGGAATTGAGCATTTATATGGTTTTTTTGAAATATATTTACATTCAGTTAACTTGACCGTTGCCTCGAAATTTTTTACTGTACCAATATCAAATTTACCCTTAGCAAATATTGCCTTATGTTTTTTCAAGAGATTATTTAAATCATTATTATCATTTTTATCTTCAAGCATCAAATTTTGGCATTCTTTGGCATTTATATTTTTAGAAATAGAATTCGAACTTTGAAAAATTTTTAAATTTTCATTCTGACACAGAGAAAACTCCTTGATACAATCCAAACCTAACAATAAGTGATCCTCGAATAAATCATTTTTAACAATTGTAAAAGAAAATTTTCTTGTTAAATTAAAAATCTTTAAATCTACCGTTACTGTTCCATAAGCTTGTATTGAACCATTTAATGTTTTTATCGATGTGATCCCGCTTATTCCGCTTGTTAATGGTAGTGTCTTATAAAAATTGTAGTTTATCAGTGACACATTGGCTCCAGTATCATATAGCCCACTGGCCTCAGTATCATTAACAAATATCCTTAATTTTATAAGCGGGATCGAATTTAGTTTTTTGTTTCTGCTGATTTTATAATCGAATTTGTTTTGTTCTTACATAAATTTTCTGGGTGGAATCTGTTCGGGTATCCAATTTTCTCGCAAATACGACAAGGTAAGTACTTTTGTTTCTGTTTATATGTATCCACCTCGGATCTCCTCGTATTTGTGTGTGTGTTTACAGTTTGCTCAAGTGTGCGCAGTACCGACATTAAGTTTTCAATTGTTATTGTGTTTTTCTTATTTAAATGTGTTCTAACGGATTTTGGTAAAGCCAGCACAATAAAATTGATTTGAGAATTTATACTAAGATCAGGATCAACGTTTATTAAAAGATTTCTCTTTTTTAATGCAAAATCCAAGAAAGGTCCACCCAACCAACGGAAAGAATAAGCTTTTTCAATCTCACACCAAGAAATCTCCCCGAATGTATCCAGAAAAGACTGTGCCCGATAATTCCAAGGCTTCATCAAAGCACCAGACTTAAATAGAACCGAAAACCAATCTAAAGCAGGTCCCTCCAAACAAGTTTTTAAAACCTCTGGAAACTAAGATTCGGCGATATTCAATCTTTTGCACTCAAGAATAAATAAATCTAACCACGACTTTGCGTTTTGATCCTTACTCGAAAATTTTTGCAGAATCATGTTGCTTGCGACAAATTTCATCGGATTATCATTAACAGAAGTGGGCAATGTGCTGTCCGTGGGTGGGGGGAAATTATCAACTACCTCTAAATAGTAACCGCCAAACACCACATTACCTTCCTCATCCGTGTAAGCTTCTTTTAATTTTTCTGTTAACGTGATGCCAATTTTCCTGAATTTTTCTCTCGCATTCAGACTCTTTACAGCTCCCTGGATCGTTGACGATTTTATCAATTCTGTATGTTGAGAGATGGGCTCAAATTCGGGCGGAAAAAAAAATTTCTCTTCTTGTCCCAGGATTTGGATAGTCTTTACTTTTACAATCGTGGTTTTACTATCCTGAGCTTCCGCAGATAGGAGAAATGTTGCCTTGATTTTGCCTTCCATAATTGTTGATTTGTAAGTTTCAAGTTGCTTTAAACGTGAAACTTCGGACGGTTAGGAGTGGTGTTGAATGGCACAAAATCAGACACAAGTTTGATGCAGAAAGAAATATAACTGTAATTTTAATAACAATAATAATTGTAAATAACAATACACAATATTAAAATTAAAACAATGTTACAATGTTGATTACCTGAATCAACAATTATGTCGCTTTAGGTGTTACAAGCTTACATTAACAACTTTACATTACACAACAATTATACAATACAGTTTTATATTTGGTGCGAACATATTGAGCGCTTGTAGCTAACTGACTAGAGTACGTGGACAACGAGATGCGAGGGTGGTGATGATGGTTGAGCTGTGTGCTTTCATAATGACTCATGAGAATCATGAGTCGCACCAGCGGCTACGTTTGTAAGTGTTAAATACAACAAACTTACATATATATAATAAAAGTTGGGCTTTGCCCCCTACATGAAATTTAAATTTTACTACAAGGATTGGAAATATTTCAAGTAATTTAAATCTTCCACTTTTTTCTTGTAATAATGACACTTGGCAATGGCACAGACAAAAGACTCAAAGAAATGATAAACAGAAATTGTTATAATGTAAAAAAAAAACAAAGTTGTAAGATAATGTAATTATTACAATTTTTATTGAAAAAAAATTTAAAGTATCACAAATCGTAAAATATGATCAAAAAACAATAGTTCGGGTAAAGAAATGTGTCAACAAACGGAATAGATACAAATAAAAATGTTATGCTTAAAAAATTTGAATTTATAAAATCAAGCTAATTTGGCAAGAGTTTTTATATAGAAGTAAAGTTATCATATATTTGATTGACTGTAAAAAGTGTTATCAAAACTATTTAAAATGGATTCAGTTTTCATGTGATAAAGTTGACCGTGAATTTTAAAATCATTAATAGCTTTTATTTATTTACTCATGACATTGTCACTAAAAAATGGAAAAGAGGAAAGATTAATGCAATATCAAATAAAAAGTCTAAAATTATCACCGTTTGTTAATAGTTGCTGATACAAACTTGAAGCTGGTAAAATATTCTCCCACATTTTAAATTTTGTCTTTTACTTCGCCAAAATTTTTCAAAATAAAATTCGATATGTTATCATTCCAGAATACTACCGTTTCAATTTAGTATTAAAAACTCAAGTGAAACAGAAAAAACGTTGGAATAATTAAATAATAGATTGATTTAACATAGTGGTCTTTAAGGACTCGAAGCATTTTTTTTTAACCATTTGTAACCGCATTAATAGAAAGGAATCTTTTGAAATATTAAGAACAGTTGACGGAATACTTGATTGTACATTTAAAGATGTTGCTATTGCTTGAGGTTGAGAAAAACACGATTTCCAGATTTATAATATTTCCAAACATTATGTTGGCAAACTATTTGAGAGTAATAAAAAACTTTAGAAATAATGGAAATAACATTACATGATTTATGTAATGCAAATAATTATTTTGGTAGTAAATTAATTGTTATAGGAGAAGATTGTACACAAATTTTTTCAGTTTTATAAAATGACAATAGAAGCATGTTTATAAAAGAAAGTAATAAATGATCATACCTTTAATCACGGCTTCGCATTCTGAAACTTAAGGTTAATATTCGATTTAGTGACAAAACATCTTTAAAAATTATTATTAGATATTAGAGAAGAAAATATTTTAAGTAAAAATATTATTTTTGATAATGATATTAACTTCTAAGAAAATAACGTTATACTGATTTGTCATAACAAATATACTTACTTTTTTAATGATAAAATTTTAAATCATGTAGAAAAAGAAATAAAACCATTTACAAGATAGGTTATACTACTTACAAGGGTGTTGATAAATCTGATAGTGATATTGATATAAATTTTCCAGTTAACTTCCTAAATCATATTCGTGAATGCCCACCTCCGTATAAGTTTAATTTGAGTACTAGAACAATTGTTATGTATATACAAAATTTAAGTACAGTTAATGGCTTATGTAACAGTATAAGATTACAAATTACAAAATTACCCAAGTACAATATTAAAACAAAAATTATGACTGGGAAAAAGTTGGAAAAAGAGTTATCGTATTAAAAATGAATCTTAATACAGAAAAGTCATCATTTTTACCTGTTGTTTTATACAAAAAATAATTTTCTTTAGTCTTACCATTTTTCTATAACTATAAATAAATCTTAAGGTCAAGTTTTTAGTGATATTGGATTATATTTGAAAAAAAAAATTTTTTTTGCATGGTCAATTATACATTGCATTATTAAGATGCAAAAATCAAAACGAAATTTATATTCACATCGAGTGTAATAATATTTTAGAAATAAATCTCATTGTTTAGAAAAAAATTATTTATCCTTATTCACCTACAGGGAGTAAAATAAATTCATTTTTGTACATTCGCAAACGTATAAAATTGTACGTTATATTATTGCACAGTTAATTTAAATAATCAATAAATGTGTGCGATCAATAAAATTCTTATTGAAATATTGTATCATGACATAATAAGGAGAATTTTTATAATTATTTTTATTAAAAACGAAACTATTTTTATTACTAAATGTAAATCTCGTTTCTTACGTATACTGCTTGTACCACAAAAAGTTAAACCTTATAAAAATGAGCAAGTTTTTCACTAAAAAACCTTATAGTTTTGCTCTAAGTATTCTCACAATTTCTTACTGCAAATTATTTGGTATTTTTCACAAATATATTATTGTTATTTTATGAAAAACAATGGTTCTTTTACATTCTCCGTAATTAATGTTTACTTTGTACAATGAACTTTACGTCTGTATATGATTTTTATCTAATAAAAAGTTAACGTTAGATATTTCTTTTTCGATACTAAATTGAGTACGGTAAGATTATTACATAATTGATTCTGTGCTTATTCAAATACTAATGTTTTACAGACGTTAACAAACTTCGTTACGGGGTGTGCGCTTGTAGGGGAAGGAGAAAAATTAACAAGTGAGAACAAGTTGGTAGCATTGCATAGAAAACTATTAGCTGTGTGATCAAGTGGACAGCTCCTTTATTTTTCAAATTAAACAAATAGTAATTGTCTGACGAATTATATAAGATTTATATAAGTTTAATCTAATCAATTAACCTAATTCAGTTTTTATGATCTTTTTCGCTACTATAGAAAATATTTTTAACTGCTTAATTGATGGTTATTCAACAATATCAGCTATGTTTGAATTGTACATAGTTTAAATCTTAGGCACAATTGCCACGCTCTCAAAAACACGTCTGATTCTCGCTGTACCAACATGGACCAATTTAGAATCGGTATTTTTTAATTTAAAATATGATAAACATTGTTTATTTTGACAACATTTGTTCTTTACCAAAATACCAGCAGCTTAAGCCTAAGAAATAAAAAAATCATACTTTCAAGTCGTAAGATATAAGCTTTTTAAAAACTACTATGTTACAATTTCAATGTTGCCCTTTAATGGTAACCAAACTAATAGTACACATTTTTTAGTAACTTTTTAACGTCTTTGATTTTTATGTATATTTTAATTTTACTAATCATTATTTTTGAGCAATAGCCGAGATTAATGGATATCTCACTCCCAAATGTACAAGTGTTGGTTGCCGGTTAGTAATCAAATAAGAAATTGTTTAAACTAATTTTTCATAAAGAAGTTTAAAAAATTGACCCAAACGCCTCGAAAATTTTTTTTTCGTATAATTTAGCTCAAAATATAAAGAAAAAGGTTCTCAAACATTTTTCTCGTTACCCTTTAGTTTCCGAGTGGAAAACTTTTGAAATTTGGAAAACGCTATTTTGAAGATTTTCAAAACTCACAAAATGTATGAATCCATGCAATTTTCATTGTAAAAAATGTTGTTACGCTTTTATTTACCTTGTACCATATGTCTGTCTGTCTGAATATTTGATAAAACCGGAAGTAACATAAGTATGTACAATCGTAGATAACAACATATATGATGTTGCTTCATCTATGACTCATAAAAAAAATTCTGATCTTAGCTCAATATTTTGATTACAAACTACAACCGCTATCCTTTTACTTCGTTGTCTTAAAGTTCGTTTAGGGTACTGGTCAGATTGGAAGGATTTTCCCTCAGACATCAGGTAAATTTTTTTTTTGTTATGAAGTACTAAATGAAATTCAATTTAATAATAGTTCTTATTTATCAAAAGAGTGGATCAAAAGATACCTTGTAAAAGCTGTATGTTTTTTTAAGTGTAAATTTATGTGCTCACATTATAATTATTTGTTTGTTTTGAATCACACGTAAAAAAAATCATGCAGGTATGTATGCAGAAAACATGGAAGAAAATCTACAGAAGACTTAGCAGTTTTTAATGTAAAAACAGCAGAAAATTCTGTAGGTTAAAAGAAGGTAGAGCTGCGGTCTTTTTGTTTGCACATTTAATTTTCATGATTTTCTCATGTATATCGTCAAATCATGTTTTTTTGAACGGTATATCAGCCCAAATAGGTGTTATCCGTATGATAACATCCACATTCGAGGGTTCAAGTATTTTTGTATACTTGTTAAAAAATACTTTAATTGCCCAGTGTTGGTGTTATCATACGGATGGTAACACCTACTTTGGCTGATGTACCTTACGAAAAAAACATGATTCGACAGTATTCATTAAACAATTTTTGACAAGTTTATGCAACTGTTTATGTTTATACACGTACCAAATGCTTGCACACAGTCATTGTTTGTAACGATCTTACTAAATATTGTTTTATACTTATACATAAAACTATACTTGAATTATACATAATTTTTTTTCACTACTTATAAGTATTTTAATGAGAAAACATTTTTTTTTTACTTTTCAAGCAAAGTCAATTTTAATTCTTATAGTCATGTTGATTATACCAAAAAATATTAACCATAGTAATAAAAATGTAAGAAAGAAACGATAGAACTGCTGTTCATACTAGTATTTACGCTTAAAATAATCTGATTATCATACATAAGTACTTATGTCTGTACACGTAAAAATACTTTTATAAATCGTAAGAACTTACGTAAGTACTTAGAAAATATTGACTGGTGGAGACACTTTATAGCTTACCATACCTAGGATTTCCTCCTTTATAGCCTATCATACCTTTCTACCTGGGATTTCTTGTCATTTGAAACCCATCGTGAGAGGATGATGTGTAAAAAAAAAAAATTTTTTTTTTCGTAGATCATAATTTCTTATTTTGTAGACCATATTTTTGATTTTTAGTAAAGTTAACAGCATGTAGTATTATACTCATCATGATCTTTTAATTGATACCCGTTTTGAAGGGGTTGTAAAAGGAAAAGAAGCCCATTGTTTTGTATTGACCGCCATTTTAAATTTTAAATGACGTAACTTAGCTTGTTGCAATCTATTTGTTATACCCTTTCATTTGATACCCATGTCAATGGGGTTGTAAAAAAATGTCATTAGCCATTTTGTGTTAGCCGCCATTTTAAATTTTGAATGATGTAATACAGCGAATTATATTCTACTTATAATGCCCAGTCATTTAATTTAGTACGGATGTCAGAAAGATTGTAAAAAAATGTTCGTCCACTATTTTGATATGGCCACCCTACCTGATTTACCACAATTTTGAGTTGACCATATTGCCATTGTCCTTATAATCAAGAGTGTGTGCAAAACCTTAGCCAAATTGGATGTTGGGAAGTGGTTGAAAAGTTAATTACAAGATTTGTCCTAGACAGACAGACAAAAAAATGTGTTAAATAAAAGATTGTAACTTGTCGAAGGCAGACGGTTCAGAAGAAATGATAACATTACCTGTACAAGTGATGATAAATGATTGTCCAGAAATGTATGAAAGTAGTTTGTTAACTTAAAAATACAAAGGGAACTAGGAAAGAACCAAATGTATTTTATTTTAATAAAAGCATTAATCGTATGATAATTATGTAAATCAAATCGTTTTTTTGTACATACTAGAAAAAATTTGTTTTTTTCAACACTCTATCTAAGGGAATACAAACTCTTAAATCACAAACAGAATGAAAAACCATAGTTTAAATATCCATATGGTTTTCGGTAAAAAACCATATGGATATTTGGAACAAAAACTGTATAGTTTTACCAAATGGATTTTCCATATGGTTTTACGATATGGGTTTTCCATATAGTTATTTCTAAGAGAGATGAATAGATTAATACATTTTAAAACTTTGGTTGTTTCATTTATTAGTATTCTTATTTTGATAGTTACTAATTTCTCTATTTTTATAAGTGTTTAATTATTGTTTTGTTACTGTCACTGTTGTGGGTAACGTGATAATAAAAATTTATTACAACTTCTATCTAGTTTTACTATATTACGTTACTTTATTCTCTGATTCCACTTTAATAAACTTTCTTTTTTATATCCTACCTAAAATAGTGTATTCAGTACTTAAACAAAATTTTTGGCATTTTGTCTTAAAAATGTTATTTTTTAATATTAAAAAAATTTAGTTTTTTATTGAAAGTATTTTCCATCGATAGTTATTATATTTTGCTTATTTAAGTCAATAATTAAATATTATTAATAAAAGACCTTTGACTATCTACAGGGTTATAACTATCTAATATATAATGTAGAGTAAAGTTGATTAGTGATGTGTGGAGTTTATTATGAAATAATAAATTTTAAATTATCAAAGTATTTACAAAAAATAAATATATTCAAACTTAGTTTATTTCTGTTGTTGAAAATGGTTCGGTAAATATCATGATGTTTATGATTCCGACAAAAGCAAGCAAGAAGAAATTCATCAAATAATAAAACCAATGGCTATTGCTGTTGTATATAATTTTTTATTATATCCCCTGACGACGTTTCTCTCCTCTTTGGGTAGGAACCTTTTCAAGTCCTAATTTTATAAAATATACACGAAATAAATTAACTTGAGGTAACATTACATCTACGTTATCACATCTAATATCATTTTAAAAACTAAGAACAATAATAAACAATTTTAAATACAGTTACAAATTAGAGACTTACAAAAAGATTATTTTGTTCGAAGATTCAAACAACGTCAGTACCCAACGAGGGCACATAGTCGACTGACCTTACATATTCAAATTATCCAATACGAATTTTACATACATATGTAGACAAAACCAAAATATGTTACATATATATTCAATCTATACAGTGAAAACGCGCGATAAATTTAAATTACAATAAAGGATATAAAAACACAAATATTAATTTACTTAAGTAACAAGTGTATATACCGTTTAAAAACTTTATTTAAATTATCATAGTCTAACATTCTATTAAAATTATTTGTCTTTTCAATAAAAATCATCTTAGACAATAATCTCTTATAATAACTCTGTTCCATATCTATAATCTTGATTTCGTTGTCACTAAAATTAAAAGAGTGCCCTGTGTCTAAATAATGTTGATATAAGGCAGACTTCTGACGTTTATGTTTTATGTCACTTTTGTGCTCATCTAACCTAATACTTAATTTAATAATAGTTTCACATTTAGTAGATAAAAATTACAAACTTTCTTCACCTGAATATTTCTCAAACAATTGCAAATATATTTATACAGTATTGCTAGCAAATAACTATCCTTTAGATTTTATCGAAAGTTGTATAAAGAAAAGATTATATTTTTTAAAGTCCATTAATAATAGTCAAAATAATATTAGTCCTGTTAATAATGCTATTGGATAATTAGTTATACCTTATTGCCGTGAGTTAGACCATAAGTTAAGGGTATTTTGTTCAAAAAGTTTAACTAATGTTATTTTTAAGAGTAGTAATAAATTTCCGTTCAATAGAATGTATGGAAAAGACACGTTGAAAAAGTTGAATAACCCAAATGTTGTCAATAAGATTGATTGCTCAGATTGCAGTAATTGATATATTGGCCAGACATTAAGAAAATTAAGTATTAGGTTAAATGAGCACAAAAGTGACATAAAACATAAACGTGAGAAGTCTGCCTTATATCAACATCATTTAGACACAGGGCACTCTTTTAATTTTAGTGACAACGAAATCAACATTATAGATATGGAACAGAATTATTATAAGAGATTATTGTCTGAGATGATTTTTATTGAAAAGACAAACAATTTTAATAGAATGTTAGACTATTATAATTTAAATAAAGTTTTTAAACGGTATATACACTTGTTACTTAAGTAAATTAATATTTGTGTTTTTATATCCTTTATTGTAATTTAAATTTATCGCACGTTTTCACTGTATAGATTAAATATATATGTAACACATTTTGGTTTTGTCTACATATGTATGTAAAATTTGTATTTGATAATTTGAATATGTAAGGTCAGTCGACTATGTGCCCTCGTTGGATTCTGACGTTGTTTGAATCTTCGAACAAAATAATCTTTTTGTAAGTCTCTAATTTGTAACTGTATTTAAAATTGTTTATTATTGTTCTTAGTTTTTAAAATGATATTAGATGTGATAACGTGGATGTAATGTTACCTCAAGTTAATTTATTTCGTGCATATTTTATAAAATTAGGACTTGAAAAGGCTCCTACCCAAAGAGGAGAGAAACGTCGTCAGGGGATATAATAAAAAATTATATACAACAGCAATAGCCATTGGTTTTATTATTTGATGAATTCAGTAAATATCACTCAATTCTTATTAAAATGTATTAGGGATTAGAATTCACTGTAGCTTACAAAATCAGCTTCGCGCAAAGAAAGAAACTTCTTTGGGAAATCATCGAATTTTCAAGGATATTTATTGCTGCCAAGTAAAATGTGACTTTGAGTCATTGATATTGGTAGCAAAACTGACGTCTTTTTAACTAAAATCAACATCACCCTTTTAACATGACAACACTCATCATTTACATTCGAACACATTTTTTTACTTCACTACACATACATGACAGACAAACTTTCACATATTTCACTTTAAAAATCGAAGCTCAATTTATCCGGAACATTCCCCATAGCGTTTGCTAATAGCTCTGTGAAGAAGTATATGTAAGACATTGTACATAAAAATCTTGTTGACTTGTCACGAAATAAGTGTTGGGGAGTAAACTGACGCCCTGTTAAAAATCCGAATAGTGAGTAGTTTTTGTTACTTATATCAAATTTTAAACGAGTCATTCAGTGAATTATCATTCATTATTACTTAATACTTCAAATACGTTTTTGCAGTTTCTGTTTGAACAATTTCTTGTTCTAAAAAAAATTATTCTTGAATTGTATTCCTGAAGAAAATTGGTGTTTAAAAAGTCGACGAAACTTTTTTCAACTTACTCCATGTATTAATTATTTTTTACGCATATCTATACAAGGAATCCTAATAAAACATTAATTTTTATCTCATTGGATAAGCATCAAAATGATTATCATCGTAAATCTATCATCTAATAGAAATTTCAACTTGTTTTTAGGTTCAACTAGCTACATTCCAAGATTTGACATTCAGTATTGATTTGATGAGAAATATTGCTACACGATCTACGAAGTATAAAAAAAGTTCTATTACTAAAAAAACAAGTATGCCTATTTTAAATACTTTTTTTCCAAGTTTGACTGTTAATTCATCTAGTGTGGATGAAGAAGAGCAAGCGATTGCTGGCAGATTAGAAATACGAGTTTTTGATGCCTCCGGTGGTACAACCATCATACAAACTAGGACTGATAAAGAACCTTTGCGAAGTAAGTAGAACTTTTTAATATCAATTAGGACATTTTTACATTTTTCCATTAAATATAAGGATCTCGTCTTTTGCCTGGAGACAAAGAAATGACTTAATTTTAACTAATTATTTAAAAAAAAAATTTCGATTTATTTCGACTGCAGGATTTGATGTTTACTTTTCTTTTAGAGTTAATATGTTTTTTGACGGCTATGTAACAGCTATATTTAGATCATCCTGTCATAACTTATATTTTGACACCATTTTTTTTAAATAGTCATGTGACGATCAGCTTTTAATGTTGCAATAGGAATACATATATTTACTTTTTTTTCACAACATACTTGATTTGTCCATAATATGACGATTTATTTTTCATTTAATACAATTTTTGTTATTTATGCAAGCACTGAATAAAAAAAAATTTACATCTTGTTACACATTTGATCTAAGTCTAAAATTAACGTTGACAATCATTAAAAAACAAAAAAGCTGGATTTTTGCAAATGAATCATTGTGATTTGATAAAGAATAAGTATTGAGAAAAAATTCAAAATAAATTAGGAAGACTTTGAAAACCTTATTATGTTTAAACTTTCATTTTTTACATCAAAGTCTTTTAATTGATACATTAAGTATCTTTTAAGATAATTTAATTTCACTTCCAAAGACCTATTAGTTAAAGTTTAATAATTGTAGTAACCATATAATTAGATATTCAAAGTTCTAAAACTTTGATAAAATTTTAGGATTAAATTTAACTCTTTTGGTTACCAGGTTGTAAAGTTTAATCCTTCAAAATTAACAGGGTAATATGTATAATGGCTCTAGGACTACACGATCATAAAGTTGAATTCTATGGAATTACAGGGTTACTAAGTTAAAAAGCTTGGATTAGAGCACAATTTTTATTTCTAAGGGATCTGGAGCCACTCTTAAGAGCTCTGATAACATTCTTAGATTAAAAGTGTGTTTGAACATACAATTTTATATTTTTTCAAATCCCAATGAAAAATGAAGGTCTTCCCTTCAAAAAAAAGTCTGTCACATAACTGTCAAAAGTGAAATAGATCTTAGGAAGAAGGTAACCATCTGATTTCATAGTTAAAATACTAAAAATGTTGTCTAAAACGTTCTTTAGGATATTGAGTTGTAATCAGGTTATCTCATTGTCTCAAGATGAATGACCTACCTTGCATATGTAAAAATACATTGTGTATAGGTAATACTTTTATCTTGATAGCATTTTGTATACAATATATATACATATATATATATATATATATATATATATATATTTTTTTTTTTTTCAGTCGTAAGAGTTAGAGTGAGGTTTTGCTCCCCCCACTTCCCCCCGCTCCCCCCAAATAAGGTAGTTTTCCTTTCATTCTCTTGCATTTTTCGAGGAATCCTACTTTTTGCTAGCTCCCCTCCGCTCCCCCACCTCCCCTCCGCTCCCCCCAGCTCCCCTATATATAATGAGAATAAATTTGTAAAGCCTTATATATTAACCGTAACAAATGGTCTAATTTTCACATATAATTTTACTTCACCAAAACAAACAATTTTTTTACAATTAACTTACTTACGATTTTTATTTTTATTACATACTCTAATAGGTCTTTTAAAGTGCTCTGCTCTTTCATAACCTTTCCCACAATTTTGACAGATATTTTTTTGAACGTTTTTTTCATGGCTTTTCAAATGTCTCTGTAAGTGATTATTTCATTTGAAACATTTTCCGCATTTAATGCACTTAAAATTTTTCTCAATGTTTTGGCATTTCTTTATGTGACGCAAAAAGTTTTTCTTCTCTTATATTAAAAATGCTACACAGATCACATACAAGAAAATTTTTTTTGTGAATTTTTTTCGTGCGATGTAAAAAAAATATTACTGCTTTTACTGTCTCTCATTCTCTCTTTTTCTCTCTCTTTTTTCCAAAATTCTACAAATATTTAAATTAAGGAGGCTTGGGTGTTTGATGTCGTATTTATTGTGGGGTATTCATCATGCAAATGATTATTTGTATTTTTTTTTTTTTTTTTCTTACATAATCCCTGAATTCCAGAGCTAGTCATTATTTAATTTAAAATCGCCTAAGCCTCCTTCAGTAAACGTACATTGTTTCGTGTTGATTGTTTCGCTACTTACGCTAATCGGAATTCAAACAATCTACACACATGTATGTAATGCAAGTGCGGTACATGCAAATTTACTCTCTATGCGTTGCTTTTTTCGGTTTTGAGTACAACTCGTATCTCACACTCATTTTAGCTTGACAAGCATTAGTCCGAATTATTATATAGCATTTTAATTATTACTTTGTACTCGACTTAAAAAAATTATGACTATTATTAGAGCTGTTACTTCTTGAAGTTCATGGAGCAGATTTAAACAAAATGATACTGACTAATTAATCAATAAAGTTTTTAGAACTTTGTTCGAAAAAAACAAGGTGTGATTCCGTAAATTCTAATGACATCTAAATTTGAGCAAGTGTACGTTACGGTGTGCATAAAAACCAACAAGCGAGCTTAAAGGCAGGCATAAAAACGTGCTAGCAAGTCAGTTGAAATGTACCTATGGCCAAAGCAACAACTAACTATTTGCCAAAGTATACCTATATAATATACTTTTAAATAGTATACAGATATAGTTAAGCATATATTCGGGTATCGCCTTTGACTACTCTCTTAAGATATTGAAAAAAAAGTTCAATGTTGATGCCATTTTTGTTAACAGATTTCTAATGAAAAATTTTACTATAGGTTAGTGTAAAAAGTATACCTTATACTTCAGAATCCTAATTTCAATTAAAGTATTTACTAAAGAAAAATTAATTTTTTTGTTTCACTCATTCAAAATTCAAGTATGTTACTAAAATATTAATTAGGTAGATAAACGTTAAACAGCTTGTAGTATACATATATATATCTATATATATGTATATATATAAATATCTTCTTACATTATAAAGTGATTTTGGAGGGTCATTCTGCACAAATCTCCACTCCACCCCTCTCTTCCCCTCCTCGGCTCCCCGCTCAATTTTGATGAGCCCACCTGAGCCCCTCCTCTCCCCCCCCATCCAAACCCCCCTTTGAATACGGTACAATTCTATCCGTTTTAACTATATTTTTATTGTGTTAAATTTTTTTAGCCCTCTTTTCGCCTCACCCCCCCCCCCCTCACAATTTTATAACCCAATAATCCTCCGTTATAATTCAAAAGAACTGTCTTCAGCCTTCTATTCGCAGCATCTCTTAACAAAGTAAAATTATATGAGTAATCATGTCATTTTTTGTTTAATTACTTTAAGCACCCCCACTCTCAGCTCTTCGTACACTTTTTAAGAAAACCTCTCAGCCTTCTCACAATTTCTAAGCAGCCAGTTTTTACCACTCTTCAGCTCTATCTTATTAGTTTTTATTCGAATGTAATAATTATTTTAGCTGTATAACTTTCTAGCACATTTTCATACTGTCAGTTTTTACCTTTTTTTTTTGGGTTGAATTTTTGTTTAGTCCCTTCTGCCACCTCTCCAGTCACCTTTTAGCCGCATCTCTAAATGAGGTAAGATTATATCGGTTTTCATGTCATTTTTAGTTATATGACTATTTGCACCTTCTGTCTCAGCTCTCCTTACAGTTTTAAGAAAGCCCCTGATTTATAGCACATTGGTACATTTACATACCATCATTGGGTAGTGCTATGGTGTACTGGTTTTTTTTTCTTAAATGTTCTAAAAGCTTATTAATTGCATCATGTCACATGTATAAAAACATGACATTGTATGTTTATACTTAATCAATAACAACGAATAAACTTAAAAAATATTTAAACCGTGGACCTTGCTTGTAGCCCTATCTACCACGAAAAGATAGAAATCATACTTTTTTAATACATGTCAAATAATGCGTATCTTCAGAAAACAATATTTAAATAATAATTTAATTGATTTACTACATTTATTTATTAATTAAATGAATTAAGTTACATTATTTCGGACAATTTTATACTTTTACTAATGTAGAGAAATTAAATTTTTTTAAATCTACTTAAGATTAGTTAACTTCAAAAACTTTTTTCTAAATGATATTTTCCATCTTTATATTATCATCACTTTTTATTAGAATATAAACTTCATTGTCATTTTTGCATCTTGAAAACGCAACGTATAATTGACCATGCGAAAACAGTGGATTTTTGAAATATGATTTAATATTATTAATACTTTGACCTTGACATCTATTGATAGTCACGAAAAACTCTAAGACTAAAGGAAGTTGTTTTCTGTAAAAAATAAAAGGTAATGATGATGAATTTCTTGCGTTAAGAGTTTTTTTTAGTATAAAAACTCTATCAAATTTTTTCTCTAGTTATAATTTTTACTCTAATATTGTATTCAAGTACTTTCATAATTTTTAATCTTGCATCGTTACATAAGCTGTCAACTATACTTAAATCTCGGATCAACGTAACAATTGCTACAATTTCTAAATCAAGCTCAAATTTAATTAGAAAATTTATATAATTATTATTACCAGATTTATCAACAATTGTCAGTAGTATGTTCATGCTGTTTTATGTTTTTATTCCTTTCTTTACATGATTTAGAATCTCATTATTCAAAATATTAGTATATTCGTTGTAAGACGTAAGTTGTAACAGTATTTATTGAAAATTTAATATCGTTACCAAAAATATCGGAACAAACATCAGTTGTTTTCATTTATTTGGTACTTGACATGATACAATTTTTCCTTTTCCAATATCTAATATTAATTTTAAAAATGTTTTGTCAATCAAATAAATATCGATAATATTAGGTTTTAGAATAAGTCTATTTGTTATTAAAAGTAAGTATAACTCTATTTATTAGGAACTTAATATCTTTAACAAAAATATCGGAATAAACATAAGTTGTTTTTGTTTACTTGGTAATTAAAATGATTTAATTTATCCTTCTTTAAAATCTGATAATTATTTTGAAAATATTTTGTTAAACAAACGATTATAGATGTTATTAAGTTTTAAAATACGAAACAATGACCAAAGATATGATGATTTAATAATTTGTTACAACAAATGCTTTTACTACTATTATTCAAACTAGAAAGTTCTGTCTGAAATTGCCTGCTAAAACAATTAATTTATTACTAAAATGGATATTTGTATGACATAAATCACGTAATGTTCTTTTAACTATTTCTAAGCCTTTTTGAGATATCACAGTAGCCTTGTTCTTATATGTACCTTATGTAAGGCCTTATTGGAATCCCATATTAAATTGTTAAAATGAAGTAAGAAGAACCTGTTAGACCTGTTTTCCTAAAACATTATATAACACTGGCACACAACAAAAAAGGACTGTAATTTTGACCAGACCCACTTACCTTCATGTGTTTTGACGCGCTGAATCCAATTTCAAGGTCCGTTTGACCCGTTCACCCTCAAAATTTCGAGTAAATTGCGAAAAACTGCGAAAAACAGCCGAAAATCGTAAGAAATCATATTTTTAGCTCTTAAAACATTCGAAAACATTTTTGTAAACATGTGTCGAGGTTCATTCTCATACATTTTAATGTGCTGAATCCGAATTCGACGTCCACTTGACCCGTACACCTGCAAAATTTCAATAAATTTGTAAAAAACAGCAGAAAAACCGCAAAAAGTAGCAGAAAATCACAGTTAATCGTAAAAAATCGAATTTCTATGCTCTAGCTGAGTATAAAAACAATTTTATGCAGATTTTGTCCAATTCTCATATTGCATTTTTCACTGAGTTGAGGTTAGAGATTCGTTTAGCTCCAAAACTTTCAAAATTCCGAAGAAATCGTATAAACAGAAAGAAATTGCGTTTGTGAGCGTTAAAAAACTAAAAAAAGTTTTTTTCAAATCTTTTCGAAATATGTTTATCTTGTACGTCGAAAAATGATGTGAAAAAATGGCCAATATAAGGAGTAACAAGTGTCGAGTATGAATATCATGGATATAAAATAAAGCAAAATAGGTCTACACGCGTGAATCATGTTTTCGTTTATATTGCTCTCACACTTTCTTCCTCTTGTAGCGAACCTTTTTCTCTTCGAACGATCTATGAAGCGGGTTTCTCTTTCTCTTATTCCTCTCTTGAGTTGCTTCTCTCTTAAATGTCCAACAGAAATCAGCCATCATGTTGATATCCCATCTTCCTTGATATCGATTTTCCATTTCACTTATTTCTTGATAGAATCTTTCTCCTTGCTCTTTGCTGTAATCTCCAAGGTTTTTTGGGAAATAGTCAAGGTGAAAATGTAAAAAATGTATTCAAGACTCATCCAACAACCCAATTGTTTGAAATTGTCTAACAACTCTTTAACTATATTCTGGTAATTCTCAATCTTCTCATTCCCTAAAAAGTTCTGAAATATGCTTTTAAAACTTTGCCATGCTGCTTTTTCTATATTATTCATCTTTGTACTAAAATTTTCATCATGAAATAGAGCACGAATTTGAGGACCATCGAAAATACCCTCCTTTAAAGTGATGCAATCTTTATTGATATACTCTTAGAAATATGGTACTTGGGAATGTATATACATGAGTGAATGTATACGTCTCTATCTTTCTCTCTGTGTGTACATGTGTTAGTTAATGTATGCGCACCCCATGTTTAGTTACATTGTATTATAATGTACGAACAAAAGTAATGTTTTAACAGAATTTTATTTCTTTATTTTGCACTGTCAAGAAACTAATGGAATTGTGTATTTGCACAGCAACGTTTTTTCAAACATTCATAATAGATAAAATAACAGTAAGTCTTATGGTGGCACAATATGTAACAATACAACTTTTCTGTAATAACATGTTATTATCATTTTTCTAGTTGTGAAAACTATATTTCTTTTATACAATAAAGGTGTATAATATATTTTTTACTTTAATGACTTTTTTGAGAGTAAAGTGGGAAGTATCGGTTATTCATGGAAAAATTTGGAACTTTTTAAAATTTTTCTTACATTTATAATTATTTATCTAAAATAATTAACTGACTGATAGTTAAATAATTATTGTTATTATAAAAGAGGTGAGTGCGCGTAAGTAGCAGAAGACAAGGGTTATTCTTAAGTACTCTTTGTTGTATAAATTGTATGTTTGTCATTTAAACTTGATGATGTCATTTAGAAAGGACTTAATACATTTTTATATTTAATTAGGTCTCTAATAAGGTAACTTTGAGAATCTTGCTTGTGTTGATCTGCTGTAGGTAATTTACTTCGAATCTATGCTACTTCGAACATTCCTATAAATTTTAGAAATAACAGTTATTACTTGGAAGGGAACCTAATTAAGTATCAAGCTCTATTTATTTACTTTATAAAAGAGCTTTTCTAACAATATAGCCTTTAAATCCGTTGTACAAATATAATTTGTTATAATCTCATTATTATTTAAAGTAAAGTCCCAAAAACCATTTTAACCGATGGCCATGGATACTACTCTATTGACTTTGCTCAAATTTTGTATACTGATTCTTGACACTTCCTATATAGTTTTCGTATAGCTTTTATCTTAAAAAAATTAATAACAATATTGTTTTAGAAAAATACGCCAGCTTTTCACTTTAGTTCGGTAGGATCTGCTATCGGTAGGAGTAGAGGTTCAGTAGGAGCTACAATCGAAGTGGGTTTGGTCATAATATCTCCGAGCAAATGGCCCATAACCATAGTCGTCCACCGGTAGTACATCAGGAACAGAGTTATTAGTTGTGTATCTAGGTATCCTGGCTATCGACGACACTCTTCTCCAATGGGCTAGGCAACCTTTGTCAAATTTTACCCTGACCCGCCAAGACAACGGGCTGCCATGAAAAAATAGGTGTTCTAAATGCCAACGTTTCTAGCATAATACCAGGAAACGTCCAGCCAGAGCACAACTTGCTCCAACACTTCAGAGATTCGTGGCTGTTCTTCCAACCAACCTGGAGCTACCAAACTACCTTTAGATTCAGTAGTAAACCAGGGTAAGCAATCCCGAGGAGTTTGGGCAGCCATATCGGCTGGGAATATTATCAACCTCCTTCTTAGTGGTTCGTCTTATTGGTATACCTACGTAGAAAATGTTCTCTAAACCTACTTCCATGACCAATGATAAGCGGTTGGCTATCCAGGGAACGACCCGAAGATGAGATATTTTTTAGCCAGTAGCGTACCTTCCTCCTGCACGATCTCCGTACGCAAAGACTCCAAGGGTAAAAGTCGAGAAACCCACAGCCGGCTCTCTATCATTAAAAATTATAACTAGGAATGCCTGGTATAACAACTAACATTTTTGGGGCCATTCTATTGTAAGTTTTTACGTTCACTCAATCACCATCAATCTCATAGGTTTTCTAAAAGGCTATCTGATGTCAAATAACCTTGCCGATAAATATATGTTTATAACTATTTTTGACAACTGTTCATTCACCGAAAAACCATATAAAGCTGGCCACTATTAAATTAAGTCAGTTATTTACTGGTGAACTTGCACAAATGGGACAGTCTCCAACAGGCAAGCATAACGATACAATTTTCTCATTTTGGATGAAAATTTATTAATTATAAATTTACTGGAAACTTTAGTCAAGAAAGAGCTTAGTTCACTAGCCCCTTTTAGGGCCATGAAATGTCAAACTACCTTGCCAATAAATATCTTGCAACTTAACGAAGTTAAAAAAACAGCCCTTAAGGCTCACGAAAGTTATGATAATGCCTATAGTTGCAAGAGGGCAAATTGGACATAAAACTTTCAATGCTTCAAATGGATTCTATTTTAGGCGTCAAAAAACTGACGCAGAACACTTGTTAAGATTGAAACAGCAGCGTCAAAATCGACGAATAAAGAATTCATTAAATGGGAGATTAGCTTTTCATTATTACGCTAACAGTTATCACTTAAATCTTCTTGCTTTTTAAATGAATAGAGTACTATCTATGTATATTCATTGTGGTGATAAAAAGTGAAAAGATTAGGCTCCAGGACTTAGTTGCTCTGGTAATAAAGTTTTCAGATTAAAAAAATTTTTTTAAATTATATTTTTTTCGTCAGTTTCAAATCTTTACATTTCTAACAAACAAAAATTTCTTCTTATTTATTATGACGTAAGAAATTATAAATCGATGGCCCTTTGGAGCTAACAACTATTTTGAAGCACAAGTAATGCACGGTACTTTTCAGCATTATTATATTTTTTTAAATTTTTATACAGCTTAGACTTGATCAAAACTGCACAGAGTCCAAACGATAATTTTTTAAATTAGAATTACATGTCAACATACTACGGAGCTCTGCTCAATAAATCTTGGGCGAATCCAAGACGGGGGGGCCACTAGTTTTGTTATAATTAAAATGTCTTTTGCTATAAATATGCAGCTACTTATAGAAAAAATTTTTTTTGAATAAACTTTTTTGACTAAAAATTGTGAAACGTACATCGATAATTTGGGGATATCTAATGGTCAAATTAATTAACAACGTTGAAAACTAATATGTTTAACTTTTTGCAGATCTAACAAGTCTTAAGATGTTTGTATGATTTTAGTTATGATTAAGATATTACAAACTAAAATAATAGATAAGTCGAATTACGTGAATATAATCTTTTAATTTAAATACTCTAATGGACCAGTGAGCTGCACCAGTAAAAAATTGCATTCTTTTCTTTTCGGTGAGCTTAATGTTTTTGTAGGTTATGTAATTTTTTCATGTTAATTATTTTAATTAATATGACCATCAACTCTCTTATTCTTACCTTCTCCAATAAACATGCATTATTTTCTATTAACTAGTTAGTTGATTGAACTGTTTGGCTAAAAATTTAAAGTATGAATTATACAACTTTTTTTTTTAAAGCACAATTCTCAATAGCCTTTAAAGTAACTGCCTCACCTAATAATCTATGAAGGGCTACAAAGAATGCTTGCAATATTTTTGATATATCATGTACATAAAAGTGCACGTAGTAGATTTTTCTAGATGATGCCTAGACCTCTTTGCCGAAAAAAGCCAACAGCTCGTCAACTTATTAGCAAAGTCACATCAGTTTTCAGAAGGTCGATACGTAGAGTTAAATAGTTTATGGAAGAGATTCTTGCATTAAACTTTATAACGGATGAGGTATTTTTAAGACGATTGCTGGAGCCTGCAAATGGGACATATTAAGATAGATGACCAAGTTGTCTCAAGAGAACTTCACACTAGATTCCTGCACGAAATAACCACATATTTGGAGAAAGAGGAAGAGAAATTAGGAAACAAAAGGGATAAGATATTTGCGGAGGATATAAATAGTGGAAACAAAAAGTACGTAAAAACCCTGTGGAATTTAATATATCTTATACAATACGCGCAATAAATTGTTTAACTGAAAGGTATAAAGTAATTACAATATGTTTTAGATTACTTTGAAGTTGATTGCAAAAAATTTGACGTCCTATACGAAAATTCAAAAAAGTACGAGTAACATGATGTATGCTGTTTGGAATTTTTTGAACAAAATTATATTAAATTACTTAATTGTCTTTTGTAAGTGTTGTAATATCATAACAAATGAAAAATTTTCAGAAAAACTAGCCAATGGACCTACTGTCAGTCCTGTAGATTTAAATGTAGTTCTGGAAGAAAATTCTATGTAGTATGATGCTGCAGATAGTTGTACTGTATGTGTCATTATACCACAAAAAATTTGATTGAAGGCAACAACATTTGATAAAAACTATGACGCATATGAGATAAATAAAGAAAGAAAGGAGAAAAAAATGTTCAACAAATTTGTTAGCAGAATTCCAATTATTGTAAAAGGTCTCAAGTGTTGCCAGTTAAAATCGGTATCACGCAAAAATGAATTAAATTGAATTTCGAAAATAGTTAAGTCTGATAATCTTTTATTAATAAATTTAATTTTTAACGAAGATAGTCCTGGTGAGTAGTTTAATTTACTTATAGTATCTAGGTTTTCATTTTGAAGCATTATAATCATTTTAATTTAATTAAACAAATGTCTTACAAGAAAGTTACCAAAATATTCTAAGTTGAGGTGATAATGGCACTCATAAATCTTTATTTGGCAATCAACTTTGTTTCTTTAAAAGTATTTCTTGTAAATAATTAATACATACAAAAAGGTTTTTCACAAGTCATAGCTAACTTAAAATTTTATCATGGAAAGTATATCACATTGTTCATGTAATTCATTAATGTATAATAACCAAGTTCCAAATTGAATATAAGTACAATGTTCGGATTTTATAAAATCTATAAATAATTTATGTTAGTTACGTACATATAAAATATCAGAATTCAGATAAAAATAAAAATTTTGCATATTTTCTTTTTTTAATTCTAGAAGAGTTATACAGTGTCACAAGCAACTTTCTTGTTCGCAGGTTAAACAGGCTAAAGAGCTATCACTGCGCTGTAAGATCAATTCATAGCTATGCACACTCATAGCCACATGCTTGTGTAATTGTAAAATGATCCTACTATTACAATTAGTATAATTATATAATTATTCTTACATTCAACTAAAGACATACATATAAGTCTTGTATGTCATCCCATTTGTATATTGTTTAATTAAAAAAAGTAGACAATGTAATTAAGAAAATCAATCTTTTCCTATAACTTCTGTCATGCTGTAAAATTGTCCTATTTAGAATCATACAGGGTGATTGTACAGTAATCCCTAGGTAACTTCGTTAAATTGTCTGCAAGTTTTTTAATTACATGTTTACCAATAAAATAATTTAGGTATCTGTTTCTACGCAGCATCTGCCTCACCGTTTTATCACTTTTGCTCTGTATGACTGATTAGGATATTTTGTGGCTCTGGCTGTTTAATGAATTTGACCAAAATCTATGTGTCTCAATACGTAGCATGAATGGTATAATTTGGATCAGAGTTTGGTTAGAAGATTATCAACATTTATTATAAAATAATCATTGAAATCCTAAAGATTCAAAATATGGTTAATAGAACTAGAACACAACATTTGATACAATTTTGTAAGACAAGCTGTCAGATTAATAATATCTTCGAATATAATAAATGCAGTACATTAAAAAAAAAATTTCTTTTTTAAACTAACCCACACCTTATTTTTTTAAATGTGGAGAAAGGATATGTCTCCATGTTCATATAAAAACAGTAGTATAATAAAAATGAAATTCTTTTTAAGTGATGGCAAAAATTTTTTTAAGAGTTCTACTGAAAAATATACGTTAAAAACTGCAATATACTAAAGATGAGAAATGTTTAAATATAAGACATGACTTTTGAACATAACACACACAGCAACACAATATGCTAAGTAATTTAGCCTTCTAAGAGTACATGAAAAACACAAAGATATATCAATACGTATATTTTTTTGAATAAATAATCTGGCCTACTAGTTTTAAGTACTTGTTGAAACAAAATTTGAAAAGTATTGCTTAAAAGTCATAATTCTATGTGAACATCAGTTAAGACTTAATAAATAAAATTTGATGACTATGGCTCCTGTTCTTACAAGTTTTACAACTCTAAAATTTATGTACTTATCTGATTTATAATGAAACGAAAATTAATAACGTGTACGTTATATTTTATCCCTTAAAAGTTTCTGTGAGTATCTTTAAGTACAGAGATATTTTTGGAGCCTTACGCTATTTTCTTAAGTAGTGTACGAACTTGCAAGCCTTGGAGATTTAAGAAGAAAAGACACTTAATTCTAGTTTTGGGCTCTGAACGGTCGTCATACTTATTAGTTTGCATAAACGAGCGTGAATCTTGTGAAACAGACATTAAACTATTATCACGGATTCCTTGATCGTTTTATTCGGCTCGTGTAAGTAATTTACCCTCTTCAACTTCAGAGTTCTCTTATTTAGATCTGTCTAAGTTTGAGAGTTCAAGACAAATTTTTGGTCGCACAATTAATTTAACTGACTTGTGGTTAGCATCTGACTTGGTGTGAAAAACGGTAATATCTAATCGTTATGGATGCTCGTCATGCCTTGGTATGAAGTTAAACATGTCTGTGCTGATTCTTATATGATTCTCTGTTCTTACTAGTTAGTTCTTTATAGCGATTTTAAGTGAATTTTCCTAATTTATAAGTAACTTTAAAGAAATAAGCTGAAGTGTATAAAACTAAATTTAAAACTACAAAAAAAAAATTTCTTTCCATTGACTGTCTTAAATGCTTTTTTTATTTGCTTACTTCAGGATATACATTTAATCTTATCTTATAGTTTTCTTAAAGTGAGCCATAATGATGAAAACTAATTTTTTAAGTATAATTATTATGAAAGTAGATAGCTATAGTTAAAGACTAAAGTGATTTAATTTGTCGTTGTTTTTCTTTTCCTCATATATTTCTTATAAAATATCAACTTGTTATTATTAGTTTGTGTTTTGAACTCGTTTTCGAATTTCATGAACTAAGTGTTGTAATAAATGTCTAAATTAAAAATTAGAAGCTATATTAGTTTTGCGTTAAATAATAAGCTTTTCTACTCTTGAACTTCAGTAGTGTGAAATGGTGAGGAATCAATTGCGTAAGAGTGAACCGTTAGTTGTCTTCCTTTGAATTTTTCGTCAACAATCGATGTTTAATAAACAGAGATTCATATCGACGATTTATGGGTAAAATGTCTAGTTTAATTTTGTATGGATTCTTTCAAACCAATAATTAAAAATCAAGGTTATTGTGAGTAAGTTTAGTCATCGTATATATACAAGTTTCAAATTCAAAGCTTCAAAATATCCATTGCTTGAACGTCTGTTAAAGTTACATACCATGTAAGACGTAAGCACAAGTGAGTCTTTAATAAAGGGTAAAGAAAATAAATGATGGACATGTAGGATCTAATCAGTGAGTTTGGTTAGTCAATTTGTATATTTTATAAAATATAATACTATTAAACTTACCGTTAAGCATTTTTTGCTGGTTCCAAATTTTTTTTACGTTCTATTAAGTTTGAGGAATGCACTCCGCATAATTTTAAAACAGAAAGCTTATTGCAACAACTCTTGCTATTTATTATACAATTATTATTTTTGTATTTATCAATCATAATGTACGCTGGGTTTGAAAAAATGCAATCATTTTTCAACATTTTACAACACAGAAAATTTATTAACTAGATGTTTTCTCCTGGTTCTTTGTTTTTACCTATTTTATTTCCTTTATTTTGCAAAAACATTTCCACTTAATTTGGTAAGTATGCAAAGCTGGAAATATTTTTAATAAAACTGGCCCTCAATCCAATTACAAAAAAGGTCCAATGCAAACAGTTCCTTAGGATCGACAAAGTACATCGGGTAGATACATCATACAAGATTGTAATTACTATTGCTTGAGTATTTCTGATATTATGAAAAATTTATCTTGTCAACCATAAGATAAAGTGGATTAGAATAAAGAAAATTTCTAATACATGTAACATAAAAAAAGCTTCTAAATATCTTGTTGTATAAATAGTTCTCTTATACCCAGGTAACACGCAGTTAAATTTGTTACTTTTAAGCAATAATCAATTTTGCATTTTGTTTATTTGAAAGTGAAGGTCAGTAAATAAAGTAGGTCAGTAAAAGTTAAAAAGTTTTTTTCTTCATTTCTTGATGTATAAGAGTTCTTACTGTTAAGTATTTTATTATAATCGAGAAAAAATTAAAAATAACTGTTGTTGCACAGGTGAAATAATGTGACCATGTTTAAGTTAATACAAAAACGCATTCAACAGTTATTGTTTTATAGCAAAAAATTTTAACAGTTAATTGAGTTATAATATAAATTTTTAGTTTTGCAACATTTAATGCAAATTTATTGCAAAAATGAAAAAACAATTAATAATTTATGTAACAAAGGCAAGATTATTTTATGAATCCTTTTACTTTAGAGATTTGTTTTAAGAAGTCCTTTATATATTTACAATAATATTACAGCCATTAAATGAATATGAACATCAAACGAAAAAATGATTTAAAATGACTTTGAAATTAAAAAATAAGAATAACAGAAAAGTCTGAAAGCAAAAAAATAGAAGCAATCATATAAGTTATGATAATTTATTAACTAAAAAATTAAAAAATGTATTCTCTACGTAACAAAAAAAAAAAGGAAAAAAACACCAAACATAAGTGCATGGCAACTTATTGCCACGCAATAATATCATCAAAATCTAAAATTTCTAAAGAAAAACCAAACAAGATTTCAAATCGCACGTACTTGAATAAGTAATCATATTTTGTAGGTCCAGTGGTATCTCTCTCAGTGTCTTCTTTGGGATATCTAGGTAGGCCCACAAACACTTAAAAAAGTCACGAGTAAAATAAATATACTCGAATTTATATATATTGTGTGCAGTGTATTTATTGTTAAAAACGTGACAAAATATAAATTATAAATATCTATTAATATGAGCTCGTCGTTGGCTCTGTGGTTAGCATGCTAGCCTCCGAAACAACACAGCTCAAGGGGTCGTAGGTTCGATTCCCGGTCGGGGTACTCAGATTTTTTGTGATGGTTCTTGCCGGGTATCGAATTCATGAAACCGACTTAGGATTAAGATTCAGTTTTTAAGATGAAAAGAATACTTAACAATAAAGCGATTGAAAAATAAAGAATTGTGACGAGCTCTCGATAACCGGTCCTGCGTGACCGGGGAGATAAAAAAGATATGATATATGCGAATAATAAAGAACGAAAAAGTAATGACAAGCGAAAATAAGAGAAATGTATAATGACACGATGTAAAAGCGACATGTTAAAAAGACAATGTAAAATGTTGAATGAATAAAGAAAGTGTACATACCATAGTTATCAGTACACTATAATATAAAAAAAAAAAAGCTATTAATATCGATTAAGAAAATAAATAGCATTATCGAATTTTAAGGTCGGGCCCATGTATATACATATATATCTTACTATATCATCTTCCGATGTTATACGGTTGTATGGATTTAGGGTAAGTACTAGCTCCCCCGCCCCCCAACTCCCCCGCTCCTCCCTAAATAAGGCAAAATTCGTTCTGTTTTGCCTATAAATTAAACCCTGATAATTTTTAGTCCATCCCCCCAACTCCTACTCATCTCCCCCTTATTGAATTTTTCTATATAATATAGTTTTTTTGGCGAAAAAATTTTATTCTTATATTATATTGTATGATTTTAGAGTGGCTACTGCAGCTTTAACAAAATAAGGCCAAAATCATTCAATTTCTTCGATAAAATGAGCCCCGATAGTTTATATTATTTCCCCCCCCCCCCCTCTTCCCCAGTGCATATTTTAATTTTTGATTCAAGTTTTTGTGATAGCTTTTTTAGTTATACCAGATTTATTAAAACTTAAAATAAGTCGTCTTGCTTTTCATAAATACAATGTTTTAAGATTCTTTAACATTTTTTTTTTGTATGTTTGTCTGTAGTATCTACTACTGTCAAAATGAATTGCAATTATTTCATTGCAAAATTCAATAAAAATCAAACACCTTAGTATTATGTTTAAATGTGCTATTGCTTTTTATTTTCATTCCATAATTTTAAATGTCTTTTTTAGTGTTCTCCTCTTACATATCCTTCACCACAATTTTGACAAATTTTTTTTCGATATTTTTTTGGTGACATATCGTACGACGCTTTAAGTGATAACTTTTTTTAAATGAACTACGATAATTAACACATTTGAATTTTTTGTCTATTTTTTGACATTCTTTGAAGTAACGTTAATAATTTTTTTTTCTATAATAATTTTTTTGGAGGTATCACAAACAAAAAATTTATTCTCAAGTATTTTCTCATGATTCAATAATGCTTCTTTACTGTAGAATTAGAGTCCACATCTTTGACACTAATAAAATTTTTTTTCCATGATAGTGTACTTATGAACATTTCTTTACGATAAATATTCTTCAAGTATTACTATTATTATAATAAAATTTAAAAAAATTTTACTCACACTTATGAGATAATGTAGTTTGCTCGAAAAAAAAAAATAAATGAAAAAAAGAAAAAGTTAATAAATACACAAAAATAAATGAATCTAAGTAAAACAAAAAAAAACTGTGAATTTTTTGATTCCAATATTTCTCTTCAAACAATATTTTCAATTTCATATTTTTTTTCACATTCTATTTAAATAAAAAATTTTTTTGAATTGTTACATCTTGACAATGTGACGTACAATTGTCCATGGCAAAATAATGGTTTGCTAAATTATAATCCTAACGAATCAAAACTTTGAGCTTGGGATTTATTAATGGTCATAGAAAAACGATAACATGAATGGTAATTGTTTTTTGTACAAAATAAATGGCAATGACGAATAACTTTTTGTTTTTAGTGTTTTTCTTGGAATGAAAACTTTGCTTCCCTTTTTTTGTCCGGTAATAATTTCAGCTTCGATGCTAAATTTAAATAATTTTGTAATTTTTAACCTTGTTCCATTACAAAGTCCTTCTGATGTATTCAAATTTCTTATTTACATTACCACAGCGTATAATTTTTAAATTTAATTCATGTAATAGAAGACTTTCTCAAATACTGTTCAAGTACTCTGTTGGAAAATTGATGTAAATATTTGTATCTGTTTTATCTACTCCTTTATAAGTTGCATAATCAATACTATAATATTTAACTATCTATACTCAAAATTGTTTTTTCAAAAAATGTGTGTATTCATTATGAGATGTTAAAATAGCGTTACTTGATTCTGAATTATTAATGTTATCAAAAACTTTGGAACATACATAATTTGTTTTTCACTCTTGAGAAATTTTGAAACTTTCAATTTCGTCTTCTATTTTTAATAACAAAGACGAGAAATTTTTATCCATTTAACGTATATTAATTTTAAATTTAAAATATGAAATACTGCCCAAATATTTGAATACTTTATAGTTTCTTTAACAATATTAATTCTGTTTTCATTTTTCACCACTGGAAGAGTTTGGCGAAAATTTTCACCCAAAATTATCATTTTGTTTCTAAAAGGTTTTTATCATCACAGTATACCTGTATAACTATACAAACTTCTTTAAAAATTATATCTATTTGAGAATCATGGTCTACTAATCCCATAGAAATAGCTGTTTCTTTGAAACTATCGTACGTAATGTTTTTAACGGTTTTAAATCTTTGAAAGATGTTTTTCCTGCTACTTTATTGAATATCAATTTTTTTTAAATTTTTTGTTAATCTTTCGGGAAAACTATATTCAATCTACCAATTTTTATGTTTTTTATAAAATTTTAACGTTTATTCAATTGTTTTGTTGTATTATTAAATGTAATATTCAGAAATGTTATCGTACCTTGTTGATTTGGCACTCTTATCAATTTTATTCAATTTAAATCATGCTGCCAAAGGAGTTTTCGAATTCTGAATAATTTTTTACAACCAATTTTTTTACATGCTCATTATCATTTGGAATTTTATCAGAAATTTATGTATCTATTTTTTCAGGTGTTAATAATTTATCGTTCGCATGTTACATAATAATAATAATAACAACGATATGTGCATGAGGTAATCCTCGTTTTTGAAATTTAATGGTATAGACATATGCAATAACTTTACCAAAAATACTGTTCTTTGTGATATCACCCAATATTGATTGCAGTTTTATTTTAAATAATCTTACTGGAATGTTCAGGATGTCATTGAGCATTGTATTTTTTGAAAATTCTTTTAAAACTTGTTTTAGCTCTTTTGATTTTGGATTACAAATAACTGTCACAAACGGATCTGGTTTTTCATGTTTTCTTATAATTGACAATGCATCTTGGAAATGCTGTTACATATACCGTGGTCCCCCAATATAAGTTGATGGTAAAATGCAAAAATTACCGACTTTATTTTTTCAAAATTTCTCGAAATATTTGTTGCACTATTGATAAAATGGTCGAAAAGTTACTGATAACACTATATTCTTAAAGATTTTTTATTATATCTCAGAAAGTATTTTAATTGACGAAGATATGTCAATGCTCATTTTAAATTAGTGGAAATATAGGTCTGCCTAATTATAAAAGTTTATCGTCCGATTGAGGTTAAGACCATACATCAAAAAGTCTAAGTGAAACTAGCAAGATTCGGAAAACAATTTACGTACAATATAAGAAAAATTTTATTTTTGCGCTCTAAAAATAAGCACATGCTAAAACGACGGCATCGCAGATGCAACGAAGTAGTGGGCCCGAAAATAAGACATGCATGGCTGGTGTTTGTTTTGATTCTACAGCTAGCTATGGTATTAACTATACCTATACAGTACTTTTGCGAAAACGCAGACGACGAGTGTAAATCTGTCAACTGTCTCTCTACGCGTGCCTACGGATGAAACAGGTCGGTGTAAAGTAAGTTAGCGTACTCTTATCGTAGATATGACAGTTAAATAATAAAATTAGTGCAGTTTTAAGTTTACTTTTGATGTTGCAAGTGTACTTATACTTTGTCGCATGCTTAGCACGCAGGTAATGAACTGCCGGCTTTAAACATAGTATAAGGACTTGCGTTTGTTCGTACGGAAGTTGGCTTAACTACTGATAAAAATCAGTTTTGTTTATGTTTGAGTATTTTTTTTTAATATTATACCCATACAACTTTTATCATGTCGTCTAATACTGCTTTTGAACGGAAATCAAAAATGAGCAATGATATCAGCCCACCGCAAAAAGCAAAGAGAGTTTGTATTTTTGTTTTGGTTTAGTTGCCGGATCGATTATTTCGAGATTGGCTTTTGCACGATAATATCACGTGCTACAACAGGCAAGATTTGGTAAAACACGGTGTGTCTGTAAAACATTTAAGTAACGTAAATGCCGTGAAAGAAAAAAACGTTCTGCCTATTCTTCCACCAGTAGAATATATTGATTCTCAAGTTAAAGAGTTTGAATTCAAAACTGACTTTTTGTAGCAGAACATAACTTTCTTATCCAATTTGTGAAAAGAGAAAAGTGCGCCTATTTATTTAAAAATGTTTTGAGCGTTTGCAAGTTTCAAAAAGTTCTTGCCATTTAAAAAAATCAACGCTCCTCCATTTTACTAGATGAGTCAACAGATTTATCTCTTAAAAAAAATTTTGTGCATTGTCGTTGAATATTTAAATCTGTTAACCGATAAAGTCGTAACTCATCTATTAAGTTTATTAGAATTAAACGGAAAACAGTGTGGTGCTAAAGAACTTTTTGAAGCTTTCGAAAGTTTATTTTACTAAAAATGGAATTCCTGTCGAGATCATTACAAGTTTGGCATGCGATAATTCTAGCATTATGACTGGCTTGAAAAATTCTTTTTTTACTTATTTACAATAAAAAAAATCTCCATGTTATTTTACTTCCGTGTATTTGTTACTCATGGACTTTGGTCGCAAAAAAAAGTTGCGTGAATATACCTTCAGAGTGCCAAACTTTGCTGCAGTCGATTGCGAAATATTTTTGTAATAGTTCCAAGAGATCGGAGAATTTGAAAGATTTTTAAATTTTATACGACGTTTTGACAAAAAAAATTCTAAAGTTAGCTAATATAAGGTGGCTTTCACTTTTTAACTGTATTGATCGCGTTTTCGATAACTTGGCAGCTGTAAAAGCATTTTTCTTTCTCGAATCTACTGAGAATTCTACTGCTGAGAAAAAGAAAAACTTGCCTCAGTATATTTATTCTTTATTTAGTAATGACATAGTTATTGCTTACATTTTTTGCACCTCACATTATTTCATTTCAATATATTTAATGCATTGTTTCAAACAAAAAAACAAGTTATTTACCAATTTCGGCATTCGTGTTCAAAAATTTCAATATTTATGGCCTCTTACTTTCTCAATGACACAGCAGTAGGAGAATTACAGAAAAACATTAACTATAAGATGAACAATAAAGATCTTAAGTCTTTAAGCGATATTGCTGTGGGTGATGCTTGCAATTCTATTTTAAAGTCTCTTCCAGAGCAAGACGCTATGGACTTCCGAAAGAGCTGCTTGAATTTTTACGTAACCGCTTTTAATGAGATTAAAAAAAATTATTTTAAAAACAATAAATTGCTTGAAACACTTGATTTTCTTAAGCCTAAGAAAACCTTAAATACTGAATTTTAGAAAGAAAATTCTGTCATAGCTCAAGATCTTTAGACTTTTTTTCCATTTCCAGATATTAATTTCGATTTCTTAAAAAAAGGAATTTTGCAGTTGCCTTCTCGCTTTAATTTAAATGACTTAAACATTTCTGACTTAGAATTAGATGTTTTTTGAAAAAAATTATTGATTCGCGTTTAACAAACGGAGGTTTAGAGTTCCCAAATTAAAAAATTTTAATTGAAGCTGTATTGTCATTGCTACACTCTAATACATAACCAGAAAGAATTTTTTCAATTGTCATGGATACAAATTCAACAAAGTGGAACAAAATGGAGATAGGTTTGCTAAACGCGATGTGTTTTATTCGCAGTTGTTTCTCCAGTTCACAACATTAATGCGTTAAGTTTTAAAATTTCCGACGAACATCTTAAACTACTTAACTCTAAGATGTATAAATCTGATGCTGCCATGAGTTCAAAAATCAAAATTTAAGGCAAATTATTCAAAATTGCAGTTGTTTCGAATTTTCATTATTAAAATAAAACTATTTTAAACAATTTTTTTTTTTTAATTAAAGTCAAAAAAATATTCATGACATCAAGAAGACTCCTTTCATTTGTATTTAAATAGTTGATAATAAAGTGTATTAGTAAAAAAGCTTTAATTGATAATAATAACTCTAACGTACAAATTAGACTAATTGAACTGTGTGTACTAAACATTTAAATAAATAATTAACGTTGCTTCACTGGAAATTTGAATGTAAATATCATAGTTTTACTATAATAAGTGTTACGTAGGATTCTATGCGCACGAAGTAAATAGTCGAGGAACTAGTATCAACGTCTTTATTAATGCAAAAACGAGAGAAGAGCGCGTCGCGTGTATATGACCTTCGTCCTTGACAGTTCCAGCCAGAGAAAGTGCTGCTTTCAGCATCCTATCTGCTTATCGCTTTACTCTCTCCCACTACAATCATCTGTAGTAGGCCCCAAAAAGAGGGGGCGCACGTACGTGTAGCTATGATATCGTACGTGACACGTCCGAGGCCGCGCCGCTATCGTCCTTGATGGCGATTTTCCTTTTTAATTTACATGTTTGTGCTGGAGTAATGTTCGTGTAATGTTGTTTATATTGTATGTGAGATTTCTTACATAGGAGTAAAAAGGTGGAGAGAAAAAAAAACCTGTCCTTGTTCCTCCTCTACACAAATTCGCTAAATTGTTTTTTTTGTGTAAATATTTATTGTTTTTGTTCATGCTTTTCTCCCTTTATAATATAGTGCATTATTGCAAAATTCTTATTTGTAAATTCATGGAGTGTAATAATCTTGAAGTTATTTCTACTAGTTATTAACTAATTATTTTATCCTACTGTAAGTTGTTCATGTTAAATTTGTAAAATATGACATTACAGTATGTTATAATGTATTGTATAATATTACTTATTCTCCTACTGTTCATTCGATCATTCTTTTAATGTTTTTATTCATGTTATTGTTACAGTTGGCTGGGCTACGAGCCTATTAGATATTTTTACATAATAAACTTTTTTTGTTCGTAAATATGGTAACTAAATTATAATAAACCAACGTAACCTAGATTTATGTATGTACCCATAATTTAATTAAAATTTTTTTTTTTTTTTTTCATTCTCTTATGCGCGAGGACGTTTCATTTTGTCAGTTGCCGAAGGTGCACTTCTGACCGCTACGCGTACTTAGTTTTGCAACGCGACTGTTCTTTATATGGTCTGTAGCATTGTTGGTTGCACTGTCACTGCACTCGCTGCTGCGCCTTTACTTTCGGAACGGTTTCTTCTACCTGTGAGCATTCTAGCCAAATTTAGTATTAAGGGGCCCCCCCATTTTTCAAAATCCAAACGACTTCACCGCCGTGCCTAATAATATTTCCGCCACCGTCCACGGTTAACTATTGCAGCCTGACAGTTCTCCTTTTATTTGCACTTCCTCGTATTCGTATGCTGGGTGATACACTCCATCGTAATGGTTTCTTATTTCGTATATCCTTCTCTATTCCCGCGGGTATATTCTTGTTTTTATCATCTTTTAAGAACCACAGTAGAGAGAGAGTGAGGGGCGAGAAAAGAGAGCGGTTGGCTGTGTCGTCTTTGTTAACATTCTATTTTCCTATATCTACGCTCATGCACATATATGTACCTGGAAGGTGCTTTACTCGAATATGACGCTGCCCAATGCATTATACTATTCAAGAACCGTGTGCTTATTCTCAGTTGCGAGTGTGGCACTCTCTTTACAGATATCTGTTTTCTCACACGCTATACAGCTTACATAAATCTATTTCTTGCTATTTTACTACGACTACGCTTCCTTGTTGCCACATGCCTAATGTTTTCTTACTCTGTCTTTATTTTTATGATTTTTTTTCTTTTATATTTCTCATTCTTGTTGGTAATACAATTAGAACACTTTATTAACACAATTAATTATTATTATACTCCAACAGAGGCTAGTCCACGAAGATTGTCAATCTTCTGCCCGAGGCTCAATTGGCTTACATTAGTCTGTCCGATTTTCTGTTCATAAAATTTTCCCGCTCCCTTCCTTCCGTTCTTGTGTGTCATGTATGGAAAGGGAATTATGATGGAGCCTTATAGATTTCGATAATCCGACAGTGCTTGTGCCCATTCACTGCAACTATTATTTTCCACTTTCTTCTCTCCCTTTTCGCTAGCTTGTATTGTGACTTTTTATAGATTCATACACTTCATTTTGCGTGCCGTAGCCACTATGTTTGCCCAGGTTGGTGACTACTTAATCACCATTCCCATCTTTTTTAATTTTTTTGTTTTTGTTTATTTTTTTCTACTTTTTTTTCTTTTCTGCTGTTCCTAGTAGTTTACCGTCACCGTAATCTCCGCGGGTCTTTGGTATGCCCCACGCCATGAGGTACTGGGCGGGTTCATTTCAGCAGAAATCGTTGGGGTTGTTTTCAGCAGCATTGCTAGTTATTTCTCTAACGTCATTCTCGTATCTGAGTAATCCGTTTTATTGATTTTTTTTTGTTATTTTTAATGCATTACTTGTTTGTGCTCTCCTGGATACTAGCGTCAGCTAAGGAAGTTCACTGTGCAGTCCATGGGCCTCCGTCGTTCACGAGAATTGCTTTCAATTGCTCTAGGTACGTGCTGGAAAGATCTTCGTGGAATTGCTGGGAGTAGTGGGGTATTTTAGGATATCTTCGAGGAAGGAAGGGGTGTTCTTAAACGCTGCGAATGTGATTGCTTTAGGGGATCACACTGTTCAGCAACAACAACAATAAGTCGTGTTACCTAAAATCTGATTGATATTCTTTTCGGACTCTTCTCTGCCTTTTAATTCATTTTTTTTGTCTTTTCCACCCTGTATCTTCCATGCTTGCAGCCTAATGTTAATATTTTTATACGTGTTATATAACTTTTTGTTGATTGTAGCCCCTCGCTTTTGTTTTGGTTATGCTACCTGTTATTACCTTATTGTTATTTTCATCGTTATTATTACATAACTCTTAGTATTATTATTATTATTCTTATTATAAATTCTTTTTGTTACATTTTTCGTTCGAGATTGCCACGCGCGCATCTTGTATGCTTTATTTTTTCTTCTCATATCGGTCGTATGTTATTTTTATAACTCCCCGCCTTTACCAGTGTGCATATATGTGTTTCCGTGTTTCTTCGGTTCTAACGTTATTGTTTATTTACCTGCCTTCGCCAGCTCATTTTTTTTCGCGGCGCGTCCGGGGGCCACGAAAATTTAAGAAAACTAAATTTTTGTAAGTATTTTATCAATAATCTTTCTTTACAAGGGGGTGGGTTAATTGTACAAAATATCTGTTGGTTACGCAGATATCAGTTATTTTATATTTTCTCAATTATATTTCAATTATAATTTGTTATTCACTCGCGGCTCGTTGGAGGGCCGCGAATTAATAAAAACTAACGCTTTTCCCTATATATATTTATACACGTATGTTTCTGTTCATCCTGTCTTCTATACAATATACAATATCAGTGAACTAGCTTTATTATTCTTACATGCTGTATTGCTTCTGTCATCATTATTATTATTAATATTACAATCATTATTATTAACATTATCAATATTGTTATTACTATCGTCGTTGTACTCGTTTCAGTTAATGGCTTACAGTGGCTTTAAGAGTCTGGTGGGGGTGGTGGTTCAGGTGGGGGCCTTATGCGCTTTTCGTTAGGCTCCCACACGTCAATCCTCATTCCCGGCCTTCTCTCTACATCTCGCCTTCTTACGTCGATCATAACTTGCGCTTGCAGTTCGTCTGATCTTCCCTCTAACAAATCGTGTAAATCCGGTTCCTTGTCTGCCTCTGTTGTTGGAGCGAAATTTTTTTCTGCGTTCACTGAGAGCTCCGCTGACCTACGTTCTTCTTCTTCCGTGTTTTGTGCCGTTATTCTATTTGACGTTTGTGGCGTATCACAATTAGCTATTATTATTTCTTTCGAAGGGCTCATTGTCGGCGTAATCGAAAAATTCGGCTTTTGTCTGTTTAATGTATCCAGTTGTCTCTTGCGCAATTTTCGTTTTCTCTTCTTAATTAGTACTGCTGCTGGTGTACTCGTCGTTTTTACTCCCCTTCGACACCACGGTTCTTTCATAATATATCCTAATTTCCCGTCCGTCATTCCTTGGGAAAAAGGATCATCCCCTGCCGTAGCGATTGGTCTCGTCATTTTTCAACTTCATCATCTGATGCATCCGAACCTGTGCCTTCTATTTCCATATCGAGCTTATTTTCATTATGTCCCTCATTTAATTGTTTTTTTTCCTCCCTTTTATTACATTCATATGTACCGTCAGTGAGCGGCTCATTTGCTGTATGCTCGTACTGCGGTGTCTCTCCTTCACTCTCTTCTTCCTTCGATCTTTCTCGTGCTTGATCAGCTCTCTCCGACGCTTTAACACCTATGCCTTCGAAAACACATTTCCCAAATGCTACGATGCTTCCAGCTACCTCGTTTGCTTCCGTTAACTTTCGGGTGCCTTTCACTCTCCTCGCCTCTTCGGCCGCCAAGCTTGCTTGTATCAGCTGCCAGCCCCAATCATCGAGTCCCGTACTGTGATTTTCTAATTCGCTATTCATTATTACTGGTGTTCCGCAATTTGCAACAATAATATCTTTTGACGGATTCTCGTTGCGTTCCGTATCTGTTTCTGTTTTTAAATTGCTAACTATAATATTCTTTCTTGGGCGACCTCTTTTTCCCACTGTTTTCTTTATTTTCCTGCTTAATTTTTCGTTTATTCCTACTTTTTCCCTGGATTCGGAATCTCCCTCACCATCAGCTTGACTATCTATTTTTGTTTTATATTTATTTCCTTTCCGTCCACCAAAATTTTGTTTTTTTCTCTGTAGTTTCTTATCCAAATCCTCTGAATCAGAGTAAATAACTTTCCCCTTTTTAGTATTTCCCTGAATACGCTGTTTACGGGTCGCTCGTATTTTAAAAATGCGCGCTGGAGGCCCATCGCTATCGGCTAGTCCTTCTTTCTCCTGTTTGTCCGCCAGCTGATACAGTTCTTGGCGTGGCCGCTCAGTGTTTATTTCTCTCTCTCCTATTACTGGATTTCGAGAGAGTGCGTCGGGTGCTTTGTTTGAAATGCCTGGCCTTTATACTACGTCAAATTCGTAGCCTCGTAGTTCCGCTTTTAGCCCATCAAATCTTATGTCGGGCTTATTTGACGTATGAAAATATTTTAGCGGCTTATTATCCGTGACCACTGTAAATTTGCGCCCAAATAAGTACGGCCGAAACTTTTCTTTTGCAAACACTATAGCCAACAGTTCCTTATCATACGTTGGGTAGCGTAATTTGCTCCCTCGAAGGCATCGTGAAGCATATTTACACGGTCTATTTTTCCCCAATTCGCCTTGGCTTAATATTGCTCCTGTTGCGTAGTCTGACGCATCTGTTGTGACTATAAAAGGCTTGTCTAGATTAGGTGCAATAAGTACCGGCTCACTACATAATGCGTCAACTAATGTTTTGAAAGCTTGCTCCTGCTGCTCTTTCCATTTGAACTCTGTATCTTTTCTCAAGAGTTTAGAGAGCGGCTGAGCAATTTTTGCATAATTCTGGATAAATTGTCTATAATATCCGACAAATCCAAGAAATTGTTTGATTTTCTTTGCATTCGTAGGTCTTGGATATTTCTTCGCTGCTTCGATTTTTTTTGGATCTGTTTTTATTTGTCCGTTTCCTACTACGTGCCCCAGTACTTTTGCTTCGCGTTTCAAAAATTGGCATTTTTTTGGCTCAATTTTCAAGTTTGCTTCCGAAAGCCGTTTTAAAAGTCTAATAAAACGCCTCCCGTGCTCTTCGAGGTTCGGAGCAAACCATGATATCATTCAAATACACTTAAATTTCATGCCCTTGTAGACCCGCCAACGCGAGTGACATCGCTCTTAAAAATGTATTCGGCGAGTCCGTACACCCCATTGGCATTCTCTTATACTGATAATGACCGTCTGGCCCAGAAAATGCTGTTTTATTTGCGTCATCCTCATGAATTTCTATTTGGAAAAATCCCTGTTTTAGATTGACTACTGTAATGTATCGAGCTGATGCTAAATGCTCGAGTATATCACGTTGGAATGGTAAAGGATGGCAACTTCTTACAGTAATTTCGTTGAGCTGCCTAAAATCAGTTACCACGCGCCAACGCTTCTCCCCGTCCGGCCCCGCATGCTTGGGTACAATCCACATGTTAGAATTGTATGGCGATTTCGAAGGCTCGACGATTCCTTGCTCGAGCAATTTCTCTATCTCTTTTTTCATCTGTTCCCTTAGCCCTGGTGGGTACCTATAGCGCTTCGCCGTCACGGGCTTGTCCGTCGTAGTTATGATGCGGTGTTTCAATATATGAGTTGCTTTCAGTGGTTCTCCATCTAGGCCAAATACAAATGGATTATACTCTATAAGTTTCTGGACGTGTGATATTTCTTCCTCGTTGCAGCTTGAAACATCAATAAGCTGCATTATTTTATCGATTCTCGATATTTTTCCTTAATCCGACAATCTACCTAAATTGTCAGTGTTCTTAAAATCACTATTGTTCCCGTCACTTGTATGATTATTTGTAACGCCACATTCAACTTTGTTCATTTTTCATCTTTCTCGGCCATCTGCCTCAAAAAGTCTTATAATTGCCTCATTAACGCTCTGAGCGTCGTCCCCTTCGACACTAAATGGATCAGCCTCTCGCATCACTTCGCATTCTAATAACTCTATTTTCGGTACAGGTATGCTTATTGTTTTATTTAGTGTGTTTACGCACTCAGCATAAACTTTTCCACTATTATTTGTGGCTATAAAATTTCAGAATAAAACTCCTTCTCTCATTCTTTGCAAAGGAACCCACCCTACTTTTATTTTTTCGCTATTTACCCCGACGCGGGCACATATAACTTGCCTTGACCTAGCAAAAATCTCGAGCATCTCTGGCTCGACTAAATTAATTTTCATTCCTCCTAATTCAAAAATATTTTCTGCCGCGCTTATGCGACCTTGATATAACTTAAAAACGTCCCATCCAATAATACCTCCCCCATCTATTGGGAAGTCGCGTGGGACCACATGCAACCTACACAAAAGGCCATTCAGTGGTATTTCAACTACACCAAAAGTGCTACGCTCTCCGTGCGTAACACCCACAATTCTGACTCGGTTCCTCACGTCAAAGAATACATTTGGAAGAATACTGTCTTCCTTTATAGTAGAATCTTCAGCTCCTGTGTCCGCGTAGAATTTTGCTTTCCCACCTCTCAGTTGAGTGCTTGTCATAAATACCGAAGGGGGTGTCCTAACTGCCAGAAATATATTTATTTTTGCTTCACGCTGAGGCTCGCTTCCGTTATTGTTTCGTCCTACTTCCAAATTATCTCTCCTTGTCATCATATCAACTCTCGCACTCGCAGCTAGCGACTCTCTCACCTCCACGCTTGCCGTTTTTCTGCTGTCGAGTGTTTTTGTTATCTTCCTATCTACTGGGGAATGCCCGACGCTTGGGGAGCGCATCGAGCATCCTGGGAGTTCAAATTTTCCGCGCGTGACCCGTCTGTTCTCGTATTTTTCTCATGATTGTATTGATTATTTTGGTTTCCTCTCTGATTGTAGAGGTTGTTATTGTTGTCCCTGAGTTCATAGTTATTATAATTATTTTCCCGTCGCTGATTAATAATTGTTATTGCCGGGCGCGTAATTGGTATAATTGTTTTCTCGTTGCTGATTATAATTGTTATAATTGTTATTACCGGGCGCGTAATTATTATAATTATTTTCTCGTCGCTGATTATGATTATTATAATTATTATTGGGTGCATAATTATTTCCCCTATTTCGACCATTAAAATTCCTGTTCTCTTCGAATGGCCTATTATTGTTCCTGTTATTATTCGCCGGAGGGCGACTATTGTTGCCATTGAAGTTTCTATTATTATTGTTATAACTATTATAATTGGATGTGTAGATATTATGTTTGTTATGGTAATTTCTAGGGTCAGGGTTACTGTACTGCACATAAGGTGCCTGATCATCGTACGCAGGTCTTCCTTCATTTTTGTTCCTCATCTCCGTTAGTCTCTTGGGTGGTTTTGTTTCGGGCCTATCGGGGTCTTTTATCGCGTCCCTCCATAGCTTTTCGCACCCGCTCGTAGAGTGCAGATAGTGCTCCTGACAATATGAGCACCACTTAACATCTTTGATGCCATCCCATTTGTCCATATCGCTCTTTCCCTCCGGCGCATCGCTGATTACCATGCCTATCCTTGGATTCCTCTTACCAAAACAACTCTCCCGTGTTGCATATGTGCTAAAATCATTAGGTGCCATTTGACGTAAGCTTAACTCGTCATCTACATCTGTAGCCGCTTCAATGGCCTCCTCCAGTGTTACAGGTTTTACCCCGACCACGTTCCAATTGTATGGCGCTTTCAACCCATATATAAACTGTTTCGCTGACTCTTTATCCGTGGATTGTTTTAGGGCAGTTTTCTGAATCTGGGACAGCTGTGGGTTGGCGTCGTGAGTCATCATTATTCTATTATGCAACCGTTGCACCCGGCTGCAGTACTGAATAACTAACTCGCTGTTCAGTTGAGTCAGTGACTTTAGTTGGGCTAGCTGTGTATCTATGCCTCCCATGCTCCCGAATCGCCGTGACAGCGCGAGTAAAAATGTGTCTTCGGTATTAAACAGTGATAACCGGGTGCAAAATTGATCTGCCACCATTCCCCTAAGTTTACCGCTTAATGTACCTATAAAGTATTTTTCATATTGCGGCGGAACTGCTAGATTTGCTGTCCTCACCATGTGTTTAAAAAGCGGAAAGTTTATTGGATCTCCGTTGAATATATGGATGCCACTCGCCGCGCTGTTGACATGGGGCAGTGCACTATAGTGCATGCTGACAGGGTACGTGTTTTCCAGTCGCTGTTGACTCATGATAGGGTTTATGTAAGTCGGATTTGGCTGCGCTTGATATTGCTGCTCTCGCAAAATGTATTCTCCGTGCATGTTATTATCCCGAAACGGCCAGTCAGATGACGGTGCTATCGGTTGGCCTCTCACCCTTTCATTTATTGGGCCTGTGAGTTCGTAGCTGGGTCCAGCGTCATGCATCCTTGCGCCCGAAAAATTTGGGATTCCCGTTTGCTGCCCCCCCATACATTCTTATCTCTTCCGACGTCCTTGACGGTAAGTTCCAATTGTTTTTATGGCCAAATACTAATTCCCTACAATTTTGTGTAAGTGCTTCCTCCGAAAACTGTGTCACACATTGCTGTGCTGTTTGCTGCGCCGCTTGTTTTTCTCCTCGTCTGAACGCATGTTGAAGCGTATCCTGTGTATCTTTACTGTCGAACCTATCTGTAGAGTACGAGTTTACGTCCCTCGAAATTTTGCTCATCCCATTTCCGGCTCTATAATCTGCATTCTTTAAGGGTGACGTATTCGCGGCGTCGTTTCTCACGGTGTTTGAAAATTCTGCACCCGCCCCCATAATGCATGACGTTGTTTGTGAAACTTTCTCCCTAATCACCCCTGGTTTCATTTTTTTCAAAAACTTAAACATTAGCATACGCTGTTTCTTACCCATTTTTTCCCATTCCATTTAAGTTTCGGGGCTGTACTCTAAAAATACGGTCAGTAATTCTGACTCCGACTCGTTTTCCGGATACGAGAGAATTTCGTCCTCCCTAACACTTACTACATCACTGTGCGCTTCATCGAAGTTTTCCATCGTAGATTCTTTAACATTCTTTTTTTTTAAATTCTTTATTTCCTGTTTTTATGAGAGCGCTTAAACACTTATAAGTAAATTTCTGTACGATTTTTTGCGTTCCAATCTCACGATGACAAAACCGCTTTACTTTAACATTTACCGTGTGTCTAATTTATTATTTATTTATTTATCATTTCCTTACTTTTAATCTCACCAATTTATTTTCACGGTCCCAAATTTTCCTGACTCACGATAAATTACCCTAATGACGCACCGCCTATACTATGAGGAGGATACCGAACGCAAAACCGATATAGCAAAAAAATAAATTTATAGCGCACTAAAAAAAAATTTAACAGGACCCCTAGGACAGTTAAATACATTTATTTATTTATAAATCTCAAGTACTTACCATTTGCTCCCGGCTAGAATAATGGCGACCAAGATCTTTATCATCCTTGTTTGCTTGATTTCTATTGTAGTCCCGGGTATCCTCCGCCTTGGTCCTTGATTACAGCTGCTTTTTTTTCGTACTTCAGCAACTCCTTGCTCCGCTAATTTCTCTCATAGCAGTTCCTAGTTCACTTCGTGGAACGACATTATGTGTGTTTCCCAAAAATCGCGAGAGTCGATACTTTATCGTTGACAAAAACCAAAAAAAATTTATTTTTATTTAATCGCGATAACCATCCCACTTCTGACACCAAAACTGTTGCGTAGGATTCTATGGTCTTGGGGTGCGCACGAAGTAAATAGTTGAGGAACTAGTATTAACGTCTTTATTAATGCAAAAACGAGAGAAGAGCGCGTCGCGTGTGTACGACCTTCGTCCTTGAAGGTTCCAGCCAGAGAGAGTGCTGCTTTCAGCATCCTATCTGCTTATCGCTTTACTCTCTCCCACTACAATCATCTGTAGTAGACCCCAAAAAGAGGGGGCGCACGTACGTGTAGCTATGATATCGTACGTGACATAAGTATTTAAAAAAAAACATTTCGTTATTTATTTGAATGTTTTATTACTGTTTTATTAAATATTACTTTGGATAATTTTTGTTGAAAAATCTAATAAAATAATTTTACATAAGATAATTTGACTCTTATTTACAAATTAAAATTATGTTTACATTTTTGATCATAAGAAATATAAATGTTTAATTTTAAAAATTACACTGAAACTGCATGAGATAAAATGTCTGAATCAATAATTCTCGCTTCATCAATTAAAACACATCAATTGAAAAAAATCTCCTCCATACATACAAAAATAACAATTTTTCTGTTCGCTTTGTTTACTTTTTTATAAATTGATTCCAACATTTTATTAGTGGAATAGACTTACTGGGGAGACCACTAGAGGAAAAAATTGCAGGAATAATTTATACACTTTTCAAATTCTTTATTTTCGTAAATTTTTTTTTCTCTTTTAAAACTTCGAAGTAATTTCATTCTGGCTCATTTTTAACAAGTACAAGAATTGTATTATCCCTCAATTTTTTCTTTAAAAAAAAAAAAAAAAGCGCCGAGATACTCACTGCTAAGTGATGTGAAAACAGCATTAATTTATTTCAGAATTAAAAAAAAAAAAAAAAATAGATTGGCTAAGAATCGAATTGTCTTTGAACATATTCGAAGCGCGAGCAAAAGACATAGTCCACTCAACCATCGGCAGCTATGTTGTAGGGGAACTGAAGAATGTATTCAAGTTGTGGGAAGTGGGTGGAGCTTCAGTTAAAGGACAGGGATAGGGTCTCCCCTAACCCTGCCTACTTGCTTGGAGAGAAAGTAGAGTTGTTTTGCGCTTGCACGGCTAGCTGGAAGTATCTAAGAAAAGTCTTGGGTCTCTGGCATCACTGGCCCTTAGACATATTTTAATATTTTATGTAAACAGTTTGTGGTTTTTTAACTTCAACTTTGTTTATTTTTTTATAATTACTGTATTCACGTGCAATAAATGTCTTTGAATTTTTCATTAAAAAGAGTTTCAGAAAAGACAATTTTTGAAAGCTTTTTTGTCATCAATTTAGTTGCGAGGATTTTGGGTGTACAATATTATACGTACAATTTTTAATAAAACTATAAGGCTTCACAAAAAATAAATAAGATTGTTTATTTCTTGCTCAAAATGTGTGAAAATTGTATATATTAAATACAAACGCAGAACAAAAAAAAAAATTTCCTTCCTTGGACTACTTTGAGAGTAAGGTGTGCCCTCGATAGGAAAAATAGGGTTCGCACCTGGTGCGCATTCAACCAGGGCAAGCACAAGGAGTGTTGATGCTTGCCCTGGCGACATGTGCCACTAGGTACGAAAACTACTGTTACACTTTTTGGTCGTTGATTTTAGTTTGAGGGATTTGGCATAGCTATAAGTATTAAAGATATTTTGGGGCTCTACTAACTGATAACTTATTTTAATTGAAATGCATTTTAAACGTTCTTATTATTAATTACTTTATTCAACTTACATAGCGTACACACTGTATTAACTTCTCGACTTTATCTATAAACAATTATACATAGCATTTTCTTCTGTAGCATTTTTTATAACTTTTCTTAAACCTGTAAATTTTTTACTACTATTAGTATTTCTGTAAATAGAAGTTATAACAACGTCTAAAAGGAAAAACAAAAATAGTGATTCTCAAGCATTAAAAAAAGTACTTTTTTCCAAGGATTCTTTGAATTCGAAGATAAAAGTTGGAGACAAATCAGCGTAAGAGTTAAAAATTCTTTTTATTAATAATGAAACATATAGTAATTGTTTGTTTTCATCCTGCTTTTTTCTTATGGTTATCTGTTTGTTCCAGTATTATGCATTTTTTAAATGTATTCAAATTAAAATTATTTTGTTTTTTCTATCAGTGCAATGGTTTTGTACGTAGGCGAGATATATCAAGTGCAGACCTTCACAAATAAGGAATCAAATACCAATTTCAAAATTCTCAAAGTATTGTTAAACACTCATAAAAGAAATAAGATTCAATGTAATATCTTAAACAGCAACATAGATAAGTTTTTTCAAATTTTCAAATTGAATGAAGTACACTTTAATTTTAAAAAAGAAACAATCACTAAAACTTTTTTTTCTTATCTTTTTTACAGAAAATTTTAATTCGTAATGTGACGGTGATTAATTTAAAATCTTATTCAAAGGGAAACGTGCCATTTGATACAAACATCCAAAACTATTCAACTATAACATCGTTAGAAAAATTTTGCTTGGAAAACGTAAAAATTCCTGTGATTGAATTTTATTATATTTCTACACGTCATGGTTTTGTCAGTAAGTAAATAATACATCTTTTAATATTTCAAATTAATTCAATTTTCAAAAACAACTTATGAATTTTCAGAGATTAGAGGATATTTATTTAGTGAGTTTATTTAAAAAAAAACAAATAATGAGTCTGAACACTATGGATCCATTACTAATAAAAATAAAAATTTGGATGTACTGCTATTGAAAAAAAAGATGAAATTACAACTTTTAAATGGGGCTGGAAACTTTATAATTCGGTGACCTTCGAGAAAATAGTAAATTGTATGTATTAGAAATTAGTTACCTAGTGATCATTGTGTTACTAATATAATAAATTGAACTTCTAAAAACTGCAAGGAATCAGTTATCTTATAAAAGTAAGGGATTTACATGTCATTTAAATCCTTGACACCAATCCTCTAAATGAAGAAGAACTTTTAGCTGGATGTGAAATTGATACAGCAAAGGTATTGATTTTATTTTCAGAAATAATAATTTTTTTTATGATTCGGTATATTGTTCATCAATTACAGAATAAAAATGAAGCTTCTGAATATTCAGAGTGATAAAAGTCATTAAAAATAATACGGCACCCCAGAAGCATCAAAATTATGAACTAAACTACTACTATTACAACAAATTGACAACTGCAATTCTTTAACTATTTTTACATCAAATAATAAAAAATTCTATGACCCCAACTACAACTACAAGTCTACATTTTTTGAAATTTCTACTTAAGTATAAATAATTTTAAGTGCTCCTATTCAAGTTACTAATAATAATATTAAAATATAAATACCTTTAAAACTATCTTCATACATAACATAGCGGGACGAAAGTTCCTACTTTCAGCGTAGTATGATTAAAATAAATATAATATTATGTTTTAAAATTTTTAATACTGGATTAACAGAAGAGAAATGCAAAAGGTTAGCAGTATTTATTTATCATTCATTCATTTCAAATATTATTTTGGATTACCAGAGGTATACGGCAAAATTTATGGAGTACCTAATAAGTTTGGGAGAACCAAATCTGACGTTGATAAAATAACCAAAAAGTTGTTAAAACTTAATTTTAGGCCAAAAGAAATTAAGAAAAAAATTAAAAGTAAACCAAAAAAGGAATCTAATGTTAATTATTTTTTCGATAAAGATGTGTATCTAATTATTATTTAATAAAAACCTTACAATAAAAGCTTCCATGATTTTTTTTACAAAATTAAATTGAATGTATTAACATGTATTAAAGTTAAGTGAGTAAACTGCCTCGTACGTACAGTGTAAAATAGTTTTACACATTGAGAAAAAGTTATACTACGAGCTTATGTTTTGTTAAAAAAGTTATACTATGAGCTGTTTTTCCTTGACTCGAACATTCTTCCTCTGAAGACAAATAATATTTGCTTACTACAACAACTAAAGTAACACCAAGATAATTACAACTGTAAATTTTTTTCTCAGAGAGAAAACCCTGCTCTACGCAGCTTTTGCTGTATGTTATCGATGGACATGTTTTACAATGTAAAAGCTAAAAGTATAGTCACAATTTAGGTGGTTCTTTCATGATTCCCTAATCAAAGGTGCGACTGTCAAATTGATATTTATTAAATTTAAAACGACTGTTTGTTAAGATTTTTTATTGAGGCAAATTAAGTACTGATTCAAAATTTTAGATCATAATATACGATGTAAAAGTTCGTAGGAATGATTGTCTAAAATTTGCGCTTAACCTCAAAATACCAGCAGTAGAGGCTTACCTATGCTGTCAACATAGGAAACAAAAATGTTTGCCTGTGATTCTTTTAATATTTATTGTGTCAGTTTTTTACATAATTACGATCAGTAAATAAATAACAAGGCTACAACTTTTAGTAAAAAAATGCTTGGTTGCCATAAGAGCACATGTTTAGAATTTAATTATCATTTGCTATTTTCTTAAATTTAAATTTGTCAGCCTACTCTGAAATTTTGAGGGTAGTGTATTGTAAATCAATAAATGATTCCTCAAGATTTCATGCCATTCCATTCATAATCACTCCACAAAAGAACCACCTTAAAGTAAGTAAGTATCACAATACAACAGAACATGTCAAAGTAGACCACTTACTTTTTAGCTCTAGCATAGTACTTTCGACCCACACAATAATAGTCACAGTATAATAACAATGTAACTACTTGTAGACCAAGAGCTGAGATCCAAGGGTGGTCTAAAATCTTGACGAGCCGCCACCCTAACCAGAATTGAGAAACCTCATGATTAGTCAGAATTCAAAATACTTTTGTCACATTTCATTCTGGTGAAGAGTTATGAATAATTAAAGCAGTGCTATGCGGTCGATTTTATAAACTAGCCACAACATAGACTATCAGATAGAAAATAAAAAGTTGTATTGTAAAGTGTCATTTGTTGCAAGATAAAAATTTATCCTCTACTTGAAATTTGACCATAGATCCATTTTTTTAAAGGTCAAATTTCTAAAGGTCAGCACTATCAATTCTCGCACGAAAATAACAGCAGTCAACATGCATGGAGGAGCATCAGGTCCATTTTTCGGTGTGATTAGCTGAGAGCAAAGAACGCGCTGATTGGTTGGTAAAGCCAGGGCATAATTAGAAAAATAAGGATCACCTTACAAAGTGACGTTAAATCATAAAAATATTTTTCCAACCTCTATAACCCAATTAAAAATAGTGGCAGGCCTCCTCTATTTATAATATTTCTATACATCAATATAAATATCATAGATATGAATGCTAATACATCATTATATTTTATTTCTACAAAGAGTTTTGTTGGTGTATGTTTCGTTTCGAGCCTCTAGGTCGCGATGGACCGTCATCAAGGTCGCGGGGGGGAAACGTACCCGTTATTGTTGACAAATGCCTGTAGAGAGTAGGAAAAATAAAACGCTCAACACGAACTCTTCGATGATAGGAAACAACTTGTATTTTTTCTTTACAGCAAATATGACGATGAAGGCGAATCAGGAAAGAAGACCGGAAAAATGACGCTAATAATTAAATCAATTGTAAATATGGACTGTGCTTAGACGACGGAGAGAGAGGAAGGCTCTCCTTGGCCAGCGTGCGTCGCTTGGTCAGTGCGATAAAGACCAAAAACATGCCGATCGAAGCAGATGAGTACTTAAGTCACGCTCGTTCTAACGCTCTTCGATTGCAACTGACTCGCTCGCGGTTTGTCTAGAGAGACAGGACAACGCGGCGACAATTAAGGTAGGGGGGCCCTTTTGGGAGAGACCCCCCTGCGTTGCGGTGCCACGAGGCCTTCGTCTCTCTCTTTCTCGCTCTCAATAAGCGTATACACACATACGTGAACAGTATATAAATACGTTTTTTAAGTAAAAACAGCAGTAAATTACTTAATTAAGAGAGTGCTGGAATCGCCTCCTTTTAATTATTGCTTTAATCCGATAATGTAATCGCACTCTCATCCTGCATTGATGATTATACAAGTAATTATATGTTATTTTCGTATGTTTATTTATATTAGTAGAACTCAACTACAGTTAGTGAGTGGAGACAGCAGCACTAAAACTAAACAACACAATGCTTGTCCAATTTTAAAGTACAAAAATTGCAACTGCATGTCAGGCTTGAAAAAAAAAAAAAAAATAAACAAAGTAATTAAATCTTTATAAATATATTCTTATTTTAAAACATTAGAGACGTTAAATGTATTGTAACATACTTTGACCCACGGACAGCACGTAAGCTACAGTTTAAAGAAAACCAGAAGTGCTCGATTAATATATTTTAGAAATATCTATTGACACATACAGGATAGACTGCTGATCTTCGAAAGAGGGCCACTAGAAGGAATACTAAAGCTTACCAAAAAAAAGCCAAGGGCACATCTCTGTTTCTATAGAAGCTTTACCACTTTTATTTAAAATTAGCAGCCTGTTCCTCATATTTTCAATTATTATGAATCAATTAGGGAAAGTTGGCGCACGGAGCGCACTGGAAGTCCTCTTGTAGAGGCACTACTTAAGTCACTTAGCACTTATGATTAGGAAGAAATTGGGGTGGGATGGATTGGAAGGGGGGGGGCTCTAACAACTGCTCCGCATTTGCCCATGACAATTGTCATGTGCGTCAGGAAAAACCCCGGAAAATCTTCTGTAGATCCAGAGCAGCTTGTCAAATGGTGCTTGACCTCGGTGATCGACGCTACTACAACTCCACCGCTGAGCCATCGTGTCGGTGTATATATATATATATATATATATATAATATATATATATACACATATATTTGGAAATTGAGTCTGCGTGCATGTGCATGTATGACACGAGAAGAAGAATAGTAGCGCAAGGGGTTGCCTGAGCAGTGCTGGCTTGGCTGAGGCACCACAGATACCCCCTTCTAGTGGCCTTTGCTCTAGGCAGAAGAAACGAAATGTGCCAAATGAGCTGTGGCATAGAGACTGAGCACCCTGAGGCGGCTACTGGACTTTGATTAGTTGGGCCTTGCTGCTGTAAAGATGACGATGATGGTTTTGGTATTGTTATGGCAGGAGGTGTCACGTGAGTAGGAGGAAGTATTGCTTGATTGCTTGTTGATGGGCGGACACGGCCCCAGTGGTTGCCTCTTGCTTTGTTAGGCCGGAAAGGTAGCCTCTGGTACGTCGAATTCGTTGATGGCCCTAAGAAGGGCCGATTGGTAATGGGGAGCGTCAGGCTACGGTCAAATGACGGTCCCACGGAAAATCGTCAGAGGCCTCGCAAGCAGCTTCCGTCTCACTTGACGGAATCTCTGAGGATCCCTCAGTTTAAGCAACTATGTCCTGGGTAACTTGGTTCTACCTCGAGGGGTCTCGGCGTGCGGAGGGCGCGCACGAGGGGGGCATAGTATGGGTCGAGTCGGCTTCCTCCTCCCTGTTGGCTCCCCCAAATCTTGAGGGGCTTCCCCTTGACGAGCACGCGCACCCAAGGATGACGCCGCGGAGGTCCTGTTGTCCGCGTGCACCGCAGTGGTTAGGAACCGACTGCCGCAATGCGCAAAAGCGCCCCCTTATATAGACTTGGCTCCGGCTTCGGCGGAGAAAGTGCATCTGCATGATGGAGGGGGTATCTGAGCGCAAGTGCATTGGTCCCTTTCAGGGCTTCTCATGCTCTCTGGAGTGGTTGTGTCCAAATGAGCTGGCTTCAAAGAGTCAGTGGACACTGTGATCTCTCATCTCGTGTGTAGTCGATAACGTAGTTCTTGTCATTGATTCTTCTAATTATCCTATGTGGGCCAGAGTATGGAGGATACATCTCTCTTCTTTAGTTTTGCATCTTGATAACAATACGTACAGTTCTCCATGAGAAAATATAGGCTTTTTTGAGTATGTACCAACTGTATCGAAACTTTCTCCTTGAGATTTGTCAATTGTCATAGCGAATGGCAAGACTAAAGAAAATTGCTTTCTGTAAAGTATAAAAGGTAACGACGAATTATTACCTGTATTCAAGTTATTTTCGGTATAAACACTGTACTTCCAAGTTTTTCTCCTCTGATAATTACAGCTTCAATATTATACTTAAATAATTTTCAAATCTTTATTCGTGTACCGTTGTACAAGCCGTCTGCTATACTTAAATTTCTTATTAACATAACTATTGCTCAAACTTTTTAATTTAGTTAATGCGATGGCAAAATTTATTATTTCAATAGGAAAATCTATGGGAATTTTATCATCCGATTTATCGACACCTTGGTACGTGCCATGATGTATGCTACAATAAGTTGTCGTATTTCCTTTCATTAGATTTGAAATTTTGTTATTTAAAAAGATAGTGTATTTATTATGAGAAGTCAGAATGACACTGTTTCATAAAGATTGGTTATTTTAACTAAATATTTAACCATACATCATTGGCTTTCAATTTTTGAGGAATGGTCAATGATTTCAATTTTCTCTTTCCAATTTCTAAAAGTAATTTAAAAAAATTTTTATCAACTGAACGAATATTTGTATTTAATATCAATATTAAAAAGGAACTTGAAAAAAAAGATGACTAAATAATTCCTGATATAGCCATACTCCTATTATTCTTTTTAAAACAGGAAGTGTTTAACGAAAATCTCCTCCCAAAATCATTAATTTATTTCTAAAATGTACAAGTGTACTGCATCTATCACGCAAAGGTCTGTCTACTGTCTTTGAAGCTTTTTTCGAAATCTTACAAGTCTCATCCCAAATTATCAAATCGATTTCACGTAATTTCTTTTTTTCAGATTCGGTTTTAAATAATGCAGGCTCAATATTATTTAAATCCAAAAGTAAGCGAAAATTTCTATGACTAGTTGTAACTTTTGGTAGTAGGACTGACGCAATGCCAATCCATGCCATTGACAAAATTTATTTTCTTTGTGGTATGAAATAATAAATTAATGTTTTACATAAAGAGGCTTTTACTAATCCTCTAGGACTATCTATGCATTATCTTCTTAACGTTTTTACATACAATTTAAAACGTTTATTTTCTTTATTGTTCAGCTAAACATACATCGCATTGAACATATGTTTACGAAATGCAACTACCTTTGCGTCATTATTGTTTTGATAGTCAATTTTAATCGGTACAGGTAAATTCAATGATTTACATGATTTATTTTCAAGATCAAAAATTTTGTTGATGTGCAAAAGAGCATAATTTTCTTTACTACGTTGGTTGGGTGTGATTTTAATTAATGTTTAATGAGTAAACGATTATAAACAATATATTACGACACAATACCATAAAAATAATATACGGGCTGACCAGTCCAAAACTGTGCACTTTTATCGAATCTTCCGGTGATCCTAGAACAACATTCTACTGCCTACGCTGATTACATCAGTAACGTCAGGCTCACATCTATCGCGTACGATCCCACACTTATTTCTCGTCCATATTTAATTCCCAAAATTTAATTGTACATAGAAAATTCAGAAAAATCATCCTGTAGTATACTTTCAGTGAATGTCCCTTCAGGACAAACTTCAAACGTATATTGAAATAGCTTCAAAAATACCCACGAACATTGCAGCTCGTTTAACTGTACCATTATTTTATATATGATAAATTTAAAAAAGTGAATATTTAACATGTACCCATATGAAAAATCACATCAAATGGCATTTATATGATTTGTAGGAATCTCCTAATTTTTTGGGTACAAAAAATTTCTTGTAGACAAACCTATCGAATTTTTACATAGACCCACAAGTTAAATTTTAAATAAATTTAGAAAGAGAGGGTAAGGTGTGCCTGATAGCAGGTTTATGAGTACATCTACGTAAGAAAAAAAATTACTAGCTTTACTTTACACATTAGCGTTCCTGTCGGTCCTCTGAACTTTTCCCCACAAACTATGTGAAGAACGTCTTTAAGTCAAAAAACCACTTCAATTACGAATGAAAAAATTTTAGAAGAATAAAATACAATAAAAATTACTTATTGTATTTGCACAGTAAAAAAAAATTTTTTTGTAATTTTTGAAAATTTTGAAAAAATATGAAAGAATTGTATAAAACATTATTTATTTATTACAAAAATGACAAACTAAATACGTAGGAATGAACATTTATTAATGGATTGGAAGGGTGTGCTGCTTAAATATACTATATGCCAAGTTGAAAAAAAAATTAAAAAAAAAATTATTTTATTAAGTAAATTGTTTATTTATATAATTTATAACGAAACCAAATAAACTATTGTACATTTAATAAAAATTCCTATAAAAAATAAGTTACAAACTGTAAGATAACATGAAATATTTGATTTTACACTGTTGGGCCTGCTTATAGCAGAGGAGATAAGGGCTGTAGCCAGAAAGTATGAGGCCCGTGGTTTGAATCTTTTTGGAAACTGTTTTTTTTTTTTTTTTTTTTTTTTAATAACAATTGGTTTTAAGAAAAAGAAATCAAATTCATAAAATTGAAAATGTGTGGCATGGCGATGTGATGTGGCATCATGTGGTATAGAGGAAACTGGAAGTACGTCAAGACGGGCGAGGCGAAGGGGGAGAATTCGCTTTCGTCACACTTTTCCTTAAGGTCAAAATCTGAAATCGTCTATTTACCCCTGCGCATAACGTGCCTATAGAAATATAACTTCAAAAAAGTTTTTGTACTTATTCCAAATTTTATCACCTCGTATGTTCTCTAATATGAAAATTCATGCAAAAAATTTTCTCAATTAATGAGGAAGCATGCAAGTACAAGCTTCTTGGAAAACATCATTTATCTGTGAACCATACTTGGTTAAACCCATAGTAATTGCACTATCTTTAAATATTTGATTTTGTATATCTTTATGTGTTTTAAAATCTTCAAATAAAGTTGCTTAATTTTTTTGATTTAATATTAGTTTAAAAAAGCATATTCCATGCTTTTTTTGATGATACTGCAGTCAACCTAGATTTACAACCTTGTGACTTTTACCACAAATTGGATATTCTTGTAATATCCATGCTGCCTTCATACTTTAACTATAATTATAAGTTGTATTTATCATAGAATGAAATATTGTGATACCAAACTTTGTGGCATTCATCCAGGTCCGAAGATCTGTAGGGCAAGTAAATAACCTGGAATCACTCTGAAGAAAAATTATACGTTAAAACCCGCCCCGAAACAGCCGGGATTACATAGGAACTTTTCCTGATGAAAACAGTTTTTGAAAAAACTTGCATTCACCGAGAATTGAATTCACGACCCCTAGAATAGCGTTGTATCAGTCACAAGCGCTTTTACTACTGAGCCAACGCTGCTCTTTTATTTAAGCTGGGATTTACTGGTATAAATAATTATAAAAAGAAAAAAAAGAAAAAAAAAAAAAAAAAAAAACAATACTTCTCGTGAAATTGTGAGTACAGACTGAGAGTGCTTTTAAATTAGCGGAACGAAGCAACAATTAAAATAGTGTGATACCAGAGCCCCCTAACTAAGAAATTCAGTATTAGTAGCGTTTTTGTATAACAACAGAATTTTACGTGAAAATTAATTATTAGAAAAACTGTTTAAATGTCTGCAAATATCCGCAAACATTCCTGGGGAATTTATACTCAAGACTTAAGCTAGCCAAGTAAGACCAACCCCCCCCTCTCTTTCCAAAGAAACACAATTTTTTCTATATATTTGTAACTATTTTTCATACATATCGCAATATTAAATTTTTAATAATCTAAATTTCATGACGAAATCTTGAATTGTGAAAATCTGAAATAATGCCTCTGCTTTATATGGAAACTTTGTTATAAACTTTCCAGAGATAAAAATATTTTTTTATTTGTTCAAACTACATTTACAATTAAAAATTAATACAGTACAAAAATAAATTGGAGATATATCAAATTAAATTTTTATTCACGTAAGATTATAACGTTATTTTCACTTATACGACGTCCGTATAACTTCGGACGAAACTTAAAGGTGCGCACTCCTCTCCATTGCTCCATTTGCATTCGTTTAGAGAACTATGCCTATATATATATGTAAAAGGACGGCACAGCTCCTCGTTGTCACTGCTCACCTCAGTTCTGTTCATTGTCTGAACGCAAAAGCATTGACGCTGCTTATACACTGATCCTTGTATAATTAAATAAATACATTTGCTTAATCAAACCATCTCGCTTTTCTTTCGCCGGTATACCGCGCCACTGAAATCCCATCAGGTTATGGGCCCAGCACGCTTCTACTTCTTGTCTATCGAGTGAATAGTAAGTAAAGAAGACCATGAGCGAGAGTGCAGCTTCCTCTGAAGAGGTCTTTGTTTCGAACGAGATGATGGAGGTGCTTGAGATGTGGCAAGCAGAGACTGGGCCTCTTCCCGGGGAGACGGGAGGTCCAGCTACCCACACGAGTAAGATAGACTCGGTGACTCTTGGACTCTCCGGGGCCGAGGGGCTCGGCGACAGGATCGGCCGTTGTGATTTGATCGGTAAGTAATAGCCTCGAAGCGCGTCGAATGTATCCTTCGAGTGTCTTGTGGGTGTTACTATGTAGTGCGGTATGAATATTTTCTTTTTTTGAAAATTTGTTTCTCAGTCAGGGAAATTTATAATGCGGGATGTGAGTTAGACAAGATATGTGCATATATACAAAAATAAACAAAAATTCGGGGCATGCATGCAATATCGTTTTGGTGTTCAGTTGCGATTTGTTTTGTTTTTCTGGAAGTTAAATTCCAGGAAGAACAAGTGGGGCATGCTCGTGCTTGTTGAGTGGCAGGGTGAGGGGAGATCGTTTTGTGCTGGCGCCAGGTCTGCACGCTGTATTTATGTACCTTTTTGCTGTGGAGGGGGATGCCTTGCTTCCGGCAATCGTGGTTGCGTGTATACTGGGGCCCGTGCTGCGGCTTGTGTTCGGTTGTGTGTATGGGTCTCTCGCACGCTGCGCGTGTTATCTGATCTGGTGATGGCGCTGTGCGTGTCCCTCTTTCTCTCTCTCTCTCTCTGTGGTGAGGTGAGTGGCGCTGGACGTACTTTTTGGTGCTCCGGAGTTTTGTACAGGACTTAGCTGATACCTACGAACGGAGCTTTTCTTGCAAGTGAGCCTACTCCGAAAGCTGGGTTGGCCTGCACCTTGCTCTTTGGTGAATATGTGTCTTTCGGGGACCGGTATTCCTATTTGTTGTGACGCTCTGGCCTAACCGCACGTTTGTGCACTTGGATGGTGACTTCCCTGTAGCCTTACACTGACTTTGACTGTTTTTTTCGACCTGGTTGTCATCATTCCTGTATTCCTGTATCTGGACCACCGTTTATCTCGTGCTCTTGGCGGTGAGGCTCTCGGTGACGCTGGAACTTGCGCTTTGAACTGTGACTGGATGCATGAACCATCGTTCAGATTGCTGCTGTAAATCTGCAGGAGGATGCGCTGCAAGTCTTATCTACTGGCTGTGTCCCCATGCTTGAAGATTTTCTTCTGTGGATGATGACCTCCTAGGGTAGTGCATATCGAACACCTGGAGGTCTTCGCTTGGGCAATCTTCTTAGTTCTGGTCCCATGCTGCCTTACCGACGGTCCGAGTATCATTATCGACTGTCGGCTATCCTTGGCCAGCAAACATACCTACTCTTGTTGCAGCCTGCGGCGCTACCTGCCTTCTGCCTCTACTATACTGGTAATGACTGTGTTGTGTGTATAGTCTTTCAAATGTATTGTTTGTTTTTACTGTCTGCTCCAGTGACTGTCATAGGTATCATAGGTGCCTGTTGAATCTTGACTGACTGAGCTAAGATATATAGATCTTCAAACTTTCCTTTGAAAATTCGCGTTTTTATTTCAAACTAGGGCGCAAATTTGATATAGTTAAAAATAATATTTTATATTAAATTTTACTTATAACACACTATGTTTCACAGAAAGATAACTGACATGTAGTACTTGAGCGTGTTATTTATTGTTAGTATTGTACGTTTTTAAATTTGTTGTATTTGTACATGTCAGTCGTGTCTATCTCTAAAGATTATATTGTTTTTATAATTTGTTTATTACATTGATTAAGACTGTCGGTTATAGAGCTTGTTCGTGCATACGGCTAAATATGCCCAAGTGTAAGAAGCGTTTGAAATCCGTTGCCACTCATTCGTGGAATTGTCCTGTATGTCGGCAATTATTCCACCTTGGTTGTATAGCGAACTTTGTGCTCACTAAAACTGATAGCGACTGTTGTGCTCGTGCACGCCAATATAATGCCAAGCATGGCGATGTGATTGATATTGTGTCGTCCCCACGAGCTAGCCAGCATGACTTAAACTGTGATCAGGGTGAGGCGAGTAATGATAAGAATGGTGAAATGAGCGTCTCCTTAAACTCGACAAATAGTGAGTCAACTATCGCTGACAATGACAAATCTGTTAGGGCTACTGAATTTGACAAGCTGAAAGTTGGTATGCCATCTGGCTGGCAGGATTTCTATGAAAATCAATGTTTTGAACAGCTAATGATGGCAATAAATCAAATTAGATCTGATAACAAACGCTGAGTCTGCGATCAAACGGGCGGAGCCCCTGACCCACAAGAATTTCCGGGTATTACTTAAATCAACTCACATACGAAATTTTATATTAAATGCAAAACGATTTTATGGAGAATTAAACTTCACTACTCTTTTTTCAGATTTGGATATCAGCTCGACTATCAGGCTCTACGAGATGTTGTCGCTTTCGGCTTACAAACTCTTCCGCAGGGTGAAGGATGTCGCTAAGGAAAGGGGATATAACTATGTGTGTTCACATGAGGATCAGATTCTCGTGCGAAAGGATACCGAGGTGAGTGTATTGGAGATGACCTCTGAGTCAGACCTACGTAAACTGAAATGACTACATGAGCGGACGTTGCCTGTTTCTAGGAGTTTGCCTAGGGGTCATCTGTGCGTTGCCCATATTAATGCAAATTCTGTTAGCTCCCATATGGAAGTGATCGGATGGTTCTTGCGTGAATATTATATTGATGTTCTTGTCGTTTCATAATCATGGTTTTCACCGGCGCGAGACTCTTCTTTATATTTGATCACTTCATACCGATTATATTGAAATGATAGAGGGCTGAGGTTGTGCACTGGAAAGCGAGAGTACGTGCAGGGTGGCGGCGTAGCATTCTACGTTCGGGATAACATTCAGTGTCGAGTTGTTAAATCGTCGAGGATCACAAAGTCCTGTGGGCATCGATCCATAGGCGTCCAAAGGGGGAAGTTCTTTCAACTTTTTTTGAAGCACTTTGTAGATGCGCTGTGCGCTATCCAAATTTGATTATTGCCGGTGACCTTAATATTGATGTGATATTTTAAAGACTAAGGCGATCATATTTGGTACAACGGAGCAACACATGCGCCTTGACCGACTGCTCTTGCATCCGGTGTTAATTTGCGACCAGCATGTACCCTTTATCGCATCACTTGAAAGCTTAGGTATTATCCTTAGTGATAATTTAACATGGAACGCGCAGGTCTCTCGTGTTTGATCTTCAATTCATAGCGCACTCCATACGCTGCGTTATAGGCGTGTTTCGTTACCTTGAAAAATAAGGAGGACTCTTGTAACTGCGCTGGTGTTGCCGTACATTGATTATGCGTCCCTAGCTTATCTTGATCTTTCTAGCTTCCTTGATGTCAAGCTACATAGACTATTAAATATGGTTGTTCGATTTGTCTTTGAGGTCAGACGCGACACTGAGATAAAGCTTTTACACAATCGACTCAACTGGCTGACTATCAAATCGCGCAGAATGCTCACCTTGGGAAAGATATTGTATCACATATTGGCTGCAAGTAAATCACAGTATCTTGCTGTTTTTTTTTTCTGGAGACGATGGTCTCAGGTGGTCTGTAAGACGAGTGGGGGTCGGGTTCCACGTATCCTTTGTTTAAACGGTTGCATATGAGCGATCTTTTAAGATTAATGCCCTGAAGATGTGGGGAGAGATCCCGGATGCTGTGAGAGGGAGTTGCACCTCTGAGTCTTTTAGATGGGCATTGCACGATTTTCTTACTGCGCTAAATCAAGCAGTAAATCGCATCTTATCTGCGTTTTTCTATTATGCTATAAATACTACTATCTTGTACTAAGTGCTGTGTAATATATTTACTTGTACTTAAAATATTTGCGCACAATTTATGTATACCTTCGACTTATATACTGTTTTCTAAAAAGCTGCTCCCGAACAAAGAAATTATTAATACTGCGAACAATTTCTACTTATATTACATTACCTTTTGTAATTTAAACTTTGTCAAACTTTGTTGCCATACAGTTAATCCGACCATGACATAATAAATTCGTTTTTACTCACTCCCTCACTCTTACGCGTGCCCAAGTTCGAAGCCTCTCAAACCGAAGAGTGTTTATTCTCTCTTAGTAAATTTGGCGGCCATCTTGATGAATCCAATCATGTGCTCACACGTACGTGTGTACACGTTTGTGAGTAGAAGTACCTGATGTGCCATATTTTGAATATGACGAGTTCATAATTTCTTCTCAATACTTTTCAGGCGCGTTTATGCTGCTAGATAATTAGACGTGAAAAAGACGAGTTAATTGCAGCTACAGAACATGGCATTGTCTGTTGCATAGGTGCGTTGCCTTTCCTTAAAATCTTTGTTTGTCTGATCAACACGTAGATTTGATTTAACAGAGCCTCTGTCGGTTCGGCTGACACGGCTTGTGTTTGGTCGTGTTATTGAGAATTTCGCTCCAATTCAGAACACGTTATCGTCACTTAGTCACTTAGCAACAAACGCTCCAATATTTGACGGCAATCCCGTTAAGTTATCTCTTTTTGAACAAATAGTAAAAATGGTCTCATGGACTGTAGGCCCTTTGTACGGAAAGTTTTTTATAGATTCACTGGCAAATAAATTTAAAGACAAGGCAGTTGAATTCATACCATGCATAGCACAGTTCTCCTCCGTAGACGAGTTCTTAGTAGAACTGAAAAATAGATACAGCAACATCGATAGCATCGATACGTTGTTGGCAAAATTAAAATTCATCAAACACTATCCAATGCAAACTAGTAGAAGATTACAGCAGCTGCGTGCAAAAAACGTATGATAGAATTATAACCCTATACGACTCGGACACGACACTACTCCCTAGTCGACGACAGGCGTTGAAAGAGATCACCGAAAAAGAAGCCATAAAACAATATACGTACGAGATAGAATCGCCTTATAACAGGGTAACATGCCTTAGTCCAAAAACATTGGGTGAAGCCATTATAGCCACTTTGAAAATGGAAAGTGATCAAAGCCTACGCGAAATAATGCCAGCACGAATCGAGGCTCCAGTATGCCTAGCAAAAACAGAGGAGAGAGATAAATGACTAGGTGCGCATTCACGAGTAGGCAAAAGTACGCGACATGACAGATAAAAATAAAGTAACTGGGGACTACCAATTTTGCTCACATTGCAATGAATACGTGGAACATGCTACGAAATTTTGTATGAAACCGGTAGCAGATGCAACAAATTAGAAGATTAAAAATTCAGATATAAAAGAAAGTAACGCAGCAGCGCAAGTAACACAGAATATGCAAAATATAAAGGGTAAAAATTGCGCTTATTGCAAACGCAGAGGGCACAATACAAGCAAATGTCGCACATTAATAAGAAATGCAAAGAATGGAAGATCAAATAGAAGCGACGGGTACGGGAAATACAACAACGATAACCATAATTATACAGAAGGAAATTTCAACTTCCGGAATGATTATGATTACCCTCCTCACACAAAGAATTAGAACTACAACAACGACTGTAGAAGGAACCCCTATAATAAATGGGTTAGAACAAATATAATAAAAACTACAACAGGAATGTTGATTAACCAAGAGATAACTGAAACGGTTACAACAACCGAGATAGTATTTACAACAATTATAGAGGTAATTATAATTATAATAGAAATTAGAATAGGGGTGAAAATTATAACGACAGAGGACCCCCAAATAAAACAAATGATGCATCTAAAGAAAAAATATTTACTCACAGTATGGAACTCGCACACTAGCAGGATGCTCCTGGTGCTCCCCAAGCGCCGAACGGGCCCCGAGAATTGAAAGAGAGATAAAGCGTAGGAATGAGACAGAGGCAGCCAAGGGAGACAAGAAACAGAATCAGACAAAACATACATTAAAGAAACAGACCTCGAGCAGGATCCTCAAACGGCTCAAAATATTCACGAATAAAGAAGATTTGAAATGGAAATAATGACTAGAAGCCCTTTAGCTGACGAAAAGAATATCAATGAAAATATGAACCTACCTATTTGCAGGGTAAATATATTGAGTACTGAAAGCACACCACAATCGATTATATTAAGCAGCATTCAACTGCAATCATATAGCGCAAAGTTTTACGTGGATACTGGTGCCGAAGTATCCATTACAAAAGAATGCTGTTTCACTACAGATAAGCGTATACAGAGCAGAGAAAAAGTCCCAATAACTGGCATCACACATGGAGCACGCTGCACGTTAGGGACGACTAAAATACCTCTGAACGGTAACATAATTAATCTGCATGTAGTCCCAGATACCTTTCCGATAGAGAAAGAAGGCATTATTGGCTGGAACACGTGTAAGTTATATAATGGCCTCATAAGCGCCAAAGAAAATGGTTTAGAATTGAAAGGCGTCAGAATTCAACTATTAAAACCGGAATATTTCAAAATCCCCGTGAAGTCGATGAAAACAATATTTGCTTGCATAAAAGATGAAAGCAGCCACATACAAGTCGCTGGGGTCCCTCTACAAAATATAAAAGACTGAGTTTCATTCGGTAATATTGTAGGAGACAATAAAAACTCCAAAATATATGCAGAAACAATAAACATAACAGATAAACAAGTTGACGTACCAGTACCAGAGGTACATATTTTTAAATGTGAAATCAGACAAGGGGCGGAACCATTCAGCATCGCTGGGGACTACGCTGAAGGGTTAAACGGAGCCATGATCGGGCTTGTTAATATTAAAAATTCAGATGAAAATGTAGAAGATAATGGAGTTATAAAAGGACACGGTGCCATAAACGGTAAAAATAATTACAATATAAAGAGTGACATTAAAAATCCTAAAGATAGTAAAAAATTGGTTATAGTGGCTCGAGTAAACAATAGAATGGAAATTATCGATACATCTGGCTGTAACATGGAGGAATTAGACCATATCCCGAATCTCATAGAGTACAATCCTTTCGTATTTGGCCTTGATGGTGAGCCACTAAAGGCTACAAACATACTTAAACATAAAATATCAACGTCCACAGAGAAACCAATCGTTGCCAAAAGGGTACGTTATCCAATAAAACTAACGAAGCAAATGCAAATAGAAATAGATAAACTACTACAGTCATAAATAATCGAACCCTCGACATCCCCAATTAACTCTAATATGTGGAATGTCCCGAAAAACGTTGGACCAGACGAAGAAAAACGATGGAGGGTTGTAACAGATTTCCGGCTATTGAATGAAATAATGGTCGGTACGTGTTATCCGCTGCCATTACAGAATGGAATCTTGGAAAATTTAGCAGCTGAAAAATATATAACCACGATAGATTTGAAGAGCGAGTTTATCTAAGTAGAAATTCACGAGGAGGATGCTCATAAAACTGCTTTCTCAGGACCAAATGGACATTATCAATTTAAACGAATGACGATGGGATTTATAGACTCCCCAAGTACATTCATGCGAGTGATAACATTGGCACTAGCGGGCCCATAAGGACGTGAGATAGAGGTACATGTGGACGACATCATGGTATTCACAGAAAACTTGTAACAACACGGGATGAGATTCAAAAAGCTCTTAAAACGGTTAGCTGACGCAAACCTCACAATAGAACCAAGGAAATGTCAATTCCTTAGAAAGGAAGCAAAAGTGCTGGAACGTATTGTAGGCAATAAAAGTCAAAAGAAGAAATCAAATCAAGTCCGGAAAAAATTGAAGCAGTAAGTAGTTTTCCTAAACCAACCGCGAGGAAAATGAAACAATTCTTTAGGTTAGCGGGGTACTATCGACGCTTCATCAAGGATTACGCAAAATAGCCCAACCGCTCTCAAAACTAACAAGAAAACCAGCTGAATTTAAATAAGAGGAAGAACAAGAACACGCGCTTATAAAACTTAAAGACGCTCTGTGCAGTGAGTCAGTACTGAAAGCTTCAGATTTAAACGAACCCTTTATTGTAACAACTGACGCATCCGACTACGCCGTCGGAGCAATTTTAAGCCAAGGAGAGATAGGTCCAGATCGTCCTTGTGGATACGCGTCCCGATGTCTGAAAGGTAGTGTATGCCAAAGAGCAATTCAGACCATATTTTTTCGGTCGTAAATTAACAGTCATAACTAACCATGAACCGCTCAAGCACTTCCACACATCAATAAAACCGGACTTAAGATTTACAAAACAGAAAGAAGAACTCCGGGGATATGAGTTTGACGTTGTTTACAGACCTGGATAGAAAAATAAAGCATCGCATGCTCTTTCTCGCAATCCAGTACTAAAAGAAGGGGAGTACAACCCAAAAATACCGTGTTGAGAGCTGTATAAGTTTGCGGAAAAACAGGAAAGTGACAATCACGAAGACATAAACGCGCCACCAGCACGACTATAATGTGACATAAAATGCGTACAAAAAGACAGAGGAATCTGATACGAAAGAATAAGAAAGACAAAATAGAAAAATCTGAGTCAGACGAGAAGGTATTTTTTTTTAAACTTGTATAACTTAGAGTAAGTAAACACGTATCATGCACAAGAAGCTATAGTGATAGAGATGCAGGATCAGAATGGGAGATAACGGAAAAACCAAAAGATAAGACAGAAAAAGATAACCTTGCAGCAGTAAACGACAAAGAGGAAATTTTGTCTCAAGGACCAGCGGACAATAAATTAGCGTACATGCGCAAAGAGGAAAACATGGAAAAATGTGTAAAAACGACGAGCACACCGTTTATAAATGTGGGTATAGCAAGGAGGATACAACACAGAACTCGTAAATGTCAATTGGACACACTACATAGGAAAATCCCAGATTTTTCTAACACCGTCGAACAACCGCACAACTCAAAGGAAATTGTTATGCATTGTGATACACTAGGAGCAACGTAGAGGAAACCTGAGCCAGAAAAACGTTGGGGATATTAACTAGCGCGTAATAGTGAGGCAGTGGAATGAGCAGAAAAAGAGAGAGAGTGGAAAGCTAAAGAGGCGATAGGAGAAACTTCAGTGGCAGAAGTACCTGGCATAGACGAAAAAGGTGAAAGAAAAACGGAAAATAAAGGGGGAGTACATGAACCGAGTGAGAGTAGGGCCAAAGATAGACAGCAGATAAATTAGTGGGGGACGAAAATGACCGAACCAAGCTGAACAGCACTGAACGAACATGCGATTTGGTGACCGCCAGATACAAAAAAGCCTGACGGCAAAAACAACAATTATAATGATAACAGAGGCCCAATTGCTAACTTAAAGTCAACACTTAATGAATTAACCAATCGACTTCTAGCGAAGGTCTCAATCGACATTGAAAAGAAAGACATTAGAGGGAAAGAGGGCATAAGAATCGATGTATGGGAAAGTGATGATACACCGATATTAAGAAGGGTCGATGTCCCTAGAGACGGAAGCTATCTGTTTCGTTGCCTAATACTCCTGTACGGGTTAGCAGACTTGAACAAACTTAAAAAAATACTACACAGTTCAGAATGGATAAACAAACGTAAAGACCCAAAAAAAGCATAACAAATACTGAATAACAGCCATAAATTTGCCGACGGAAAATGCGCTTTCATATTCTCACAACAGTATGAAGCAAACTTATACATACACCTGCAAGTGTTACCCAACAAGACAGTGTACCAACACTTCATGGAGGGGGGGGGGGAAAGACGCGGAATTCAAGCACATTCATCTTGAAAGCCAACAATATCGAGCCCTCGTAAAGGAAACCAGTAGCGAGTACTCACCTAAAAATAATAATAAAAATCAAGACGACGACTAGAACGAGCAGAAACCTCCAGATAAAATCGAAGAAATCCTGGGGGGGGGGGGCAGTAACAACCAATCTTTAAACAAACTAGCCGGAGAGAATAGAGAATAGAACTAATGGAATACGGAAAGCGAGGAAAAGAGTGAGAGAAAATCCGTCGACAGTGGGTGCTTGGGTACCCAAGTAAGAAGTTATACTTCTATAAAATTATATGAAAAACAATATGATTAAAAATATATTTTTACTTCCTATGAAACAATATTGTGTATGAAAATGGTGCAACTATCGTTGAAAAGAGTGTGCCTATGTTAGTTAAGTGTGGCATCAATAAATATTTTAAATCTAATAAGTTAACTATTTTAAACAATATATTACGGCACAATACAATAAAAATAATGTATAGACTTGCCAGCACAAGATTGTGCGCTTTCATCGAACCTTTGGTGATTTCAGAACAACTTCCTACTGCCTGCGCTGATTACATCTGTAACGTCACGCTCACATCTCACAAAAATTGTAGCTCGTTTGACTGTGCTATTATTTCATACATCTTAAATTTTCAAAAATCGATATTTAACATGTAACCTTATAAAAAAATAACGTTAAATGACATTTACATGATTTGTAGGAATCTCCTAATTTTTTGGGTACAAAAGATTACTTTTAAACAAACCTATCGAATTTTCAAATAGACCCACAAGTTAGTTTTCAAATAAATTAAGAAAGAGGGGACAAAGTTTGCGTATGAGCATGCATGTGAGTACATCCACATGAGAAAAACAATTGCTAGCTTTACTGCACACATTAGCGTTCCTCTCACTTCTCTGAACTTTTTCCCCAGTAACTATGTAAAGACGTCCTTAAGGCAAAAAATCGTTCTAACCACGAATGGAAGAATCGTAAGAGAATGAAACATAGTAGAAATTAATTATTGTATTTGTATAGTACAAAAAATTTTTGAAAATTTTGAAAAAATATGAAAAATTGTGAAACAATTATTTATTTATTTTAATAATAACAAATTAATGATAAGTAAATAAATGTTTATTATTACATAATGTGAAAACTGCTCTGCTAATATATACTAATTTCAAAATTTTCAATCCATGTACCTAAAAAAAATGTTTTGTTAAAAAAATTGTCCATTCACTTAATGTCTAGTTAAACGAAATGAATTAATAAACAGTAAATAAAAATGTACATTAAAAATAAGCAATCAACTGTACGAAAAAATGAAGTTATCAAGATTTTTATATCGGGCGTGCTCATAGCAGAGTGGTAAGGGCCTCGACCAGTTCGCAGAAGATCCAGAATCAAATCTCTTTAAAACGACTCTTTTTTTTAGAATTGGTTAAAAGAAGAAGAATTAAAATTTACAAAATTCAAAATGTGTGGCGTGGTGATGTCATGTGGCGTTATGTGGTGTAGAGGAAACTGGGAGTACGTCAAGAGGGATGGAGCAAAGAAGGAGAATCTAGTAAAATTAACTGCCGTTGTTATGACCAAACTTGTTTAAAGTGTATTCTTAACCGTTTTATTTTAATGTTATTCGTGGGTCTCTTAGGATAGAGCTTGTCACCTTTGTTTGTTCTTTTTAGTCAATCAAAAATCATTATTTAAATATTATGGATGATTTTAACCACTATTTAATTTTTAATTCTTTTATTAAAATAATTCAAAACAGGTATTCTCTTAGATACAGTCCATTCAGATCACTTCACAGACTTTGATATTAATTATATTACTGATGAAAAACTTACATCTATCACTGACTGTTGTTACTGCTGCTTCGGAGTTCCCTAATGCTTCGTGCAGTAATTCCCAGTGATTACTTAAACTACACAAATAGGTTCGTGGCCTGTAAGGGGTTGCGGTTTCTGTTTTCTTTGCTATTGCTGGAACCACTTTCGGCGGGCCTCCTTCGTTGTACCTCGCTCCTTAGCGTAGTCCGATACTACTGATGTTCTCAAAATGCGCCCGAGTTACCTCAGCCAACACGTCATGCCTTACGTGCATAAGGTATTTGCGAGTCGTGGGAGTCAAAAGTAGACTAAAACTTTAGAGGAGAGGTGACAGACGTAAAAAAAGCTATTTTTCCTCTTGATGGTGAGTTTTTATAGCATCAGAGCGAATAAAAGAGGCCTTTGGTTGAATTAGGTCAACCAATGGGCGATGTTCTTGCAGATTGCGTTGACAGCAAAACAGTAGGCTTGCACGATGATGATACATGTTATGATTTTATAAATTAGGAAATAACAATACAACAGTACCAATCGCATTTTTCTGACAAGTGTGATTGAGTTTTTTTGGGTCAGTGATGATGAAAGCTTGCATCAGCAATAAAAGAACGCCAAATACAAGTTCAAGCGTAACAGTAAGTTTACAAATTTTGAAATTAATCCTTTTGGGGATTTTACAATCAATGTTAAGTAAAGTGAAATAGTGTGTTAATTACAAATTTTAAAATCGATATACGTTATAAGAAGTGGACAATCGATGCGCAAGTGAATTATTCATTTATACATATAACGTACAATTTTAATACGAATGTGCATTCTTACAAAGAGTCTGGCTGTATTATATGTCAGCATATTATTAAATATTCACCTTGAAGCGATTACGCACATGCACATAAGTGACGTATAAGCTCCTCTTGTCATATTAGCTTGCTTTATATTCACAATACGTCTTGTCTGAATTAGACGGATGGATAGCTTTTAGTTATAATATTAAATTCGTCTGTATTAACTCGGGAAGTAATACTGTCACACTTTTTCTTAAGGTAAAATTTATAAGGAAAAGCATTATCTTTCTTTAATTTGCGGCCCTCGGACGAGCCGCGAGTGAACAACGAATTACACGGTAAGAAAATGTAAAATAACCAATTACTGCATAACCAACAGACATTCAGACAATTATCACCCCCTGTTCTAAAGAAATAATATTGATGAAATACGTACGAAAAAAAAAAAATTTTTTTCACATCGTGGCCCTCGGACGCACGCGCAAAGTAAAGGTTAAAAAAAAAGAAAAAAGAGTAGAGTATACGTAAGTCATTTTTTTTTGTGTTCAACACTCATTTAACGGGAAAATAAGTAATAAGACAAACAATAAGGTTATTATATATTGCATTCCCTTAGAAGAAAGGCATTGGCAGAAGAAACAATAAAAAAAAAAACAATTAAAAGAAAAACATTATAAACAATACAAAAAAAAAAAGATTAAATAATAAAATATCTACTAGTACACTTAAAATTATATGTGACGCACTTCAGAATAGTGTAATTAGTAGATTTGAAAGGACGTGAGACTTGCAAAGTTTCAAGGAAAAAATCTTATTTTCAAAATATTTTGATTTTAGTTATCAAGAAATACAGCTGCAAATGGAAATTTTTACCAATCGCGCACTCAGCTACAATCTATCAATTACTCTATTCATGGTCAATCTTGATATTTCTGACCTATTATCAAAATCAACAGTCAAAATAGATAGACCCTAGTTTAACTTTAAGAATTGTCGGTTGGAGATCACAGAGAAAAAACCTATAATTGCATAATTGATCATAAGATTTAGATAGAACATTTATCAGAAGATATTAACAACTACTGGAAATTTTGAAGATTTGTTTCACACAACGAGTCTAAAATAAAACTGAACAAAAAAAAATACTCACATACATTTGGTTTGGAAGCCATGTAAGACAAAGTCTCTTCTACTGTGTAAGGGATCGAAATCACAATTGAATCTAAGGCAGCATTTCACCATACCAATGACATTGACATATACATGCATATTAACACAACTTTGCACTGCCTATAGGACACAGTTCTCAGAAAAAAGTACAATGGCTGTAAAATATATATTAACGAAAGAATTTTGTATATGTACATACATGTGTATTATACGGGAAACACCCTACTAAAGAGATTAACACGGGTCATCAGTCTTATAAACGAAGTCAAAGCATCCTAAGCAGACACGTGTGAGCAGAAAACATAGATTGCCAAAATGATTGAGCAACCCTGCTACTGAAACATTACACGGTATCATTAGTGAATGTCAACACTTTAATGGTAGAAGACATACGCACCAGTAAAAAAAAAACAAAAAAAAAAAAAAACACACACACACACACAGCTCGATGAACGACAACGTAAATAGAAGCCAAAAACCCTATTATCGGCTAACAAGAGTATGTGTTCAGTGGAAAAAGAGCCAAGTATCTGCAGGTTATACAAATTTAGAAAAAAAAAAACAACAAACTTTTGCCTAAAAATACTCACGAATTGCCTGTAAATTTCCCTTCCTATAATGTACACAGTCCCAAATTATAAAAAGAAACTAACTTTTATTGCAGCTGAAAAACATTTTTTATTGACATCGAGCGAAAAGAAAAAACTACATTTTGTGTATGATTGAATAATCGCGTATACAATTAACACATCCTTCAGAGTCCTCTAATGTAAGCAATGGGAAAAAAGAAAAAAACGATGTTACATGTAATAAGAAAAGTAGTGTAATCATTTTTGAACCTTTTTGCTTTGGTGAAATAAGTGAATAAATAAATATAAGTTTTGTTCAGAAATGTTTTAGAAAAAAAACGTAAGAAATATTGTTGTCACAGTTGAAAAATTTTTTTAAGTTCTCTAAGTAACTATGGCAAAAAACTAAAAAACCTTTTTATTTATGGTAAAACTTTTAGAATACTAGGCCAATACTACAATAACTTTTTTGTTTTGCATATTTTATAAGTAATGAGATGGATCAAAAAAGCAAATTTATTTATAACATCGAAATTCAAGGATAAATTTATCACTTTGTTTTTCATACTCTTAAATAAGATGAGGGCAAAATAACTAAACATGGTTAATTATATGCATATGATGATTAAGTTGTGATTAAACAAGGATTGAATTTAAGTAAAAACTATAACCTAATTGAAAATTACATAAAAAATCTGACTTTCATTATGAAAAAAAATCCTATAGCTAAAAACTATGAATATTTGAATTAAATTGCTCATATAAAAAAAAATTTCCTAATTATGAAATGGTTTTTTTCAGGAAAGAAAGGAAAAAAACCATATTTACAATAAATTGTTAACAATAATCATAATAATCGCAGCCTTTTTATGTTACAATATTATTTATTTAGATTATCGTACAGACTAAATATAAACACTTTTACTCCTTTATTGTACGTCAGAAGATTAACTCATTAGTTTTTTTACATAAATGCCTTATGATTAAAAATAATACACTAATCTATATAAACAATATTTTAAAAAATATTCAACTGAATGTTATGAAGGTTTTATAGATGTAGTGAAACGTAGTGTATTAAATCTATTAGAAAATTTTGAAAATGAAGACATAATTGAAGACGTGTATGTATATATGTATATTGCTATCAACATACGTTAAAGGACCACGTTACATGCAACAACATTATTCAAAGGCTACGACTATAATAACAAAATACGGTACACCAGATATATTTACAACAGCAACGTGCAGTCCTAAATGATGTGCCAACACGACAGTGCCAAACTATATACTAAATGTAACTGTTCGGCTATTCCACACCAATTACAATTAATTTTAAACGATATAATGCGTGACAGTATTTTTGGTTATATATTAGCTTATTTTTTCACAATAGAATTCTGCAAACGTGGATTACGGCATGCACATTTACTCAGAATATAACATTCTAACAATAAAATAATCACTTCTGAAGATATAAATAATATAATATGTGCTAAGAATATTTCAAATAACCAAAAACTTATAAAATTAATTACTAAATATCTGCTACATATTTAATAGATATGCAATAATGCAATTATTAAACTTTTTTAAAATTAAAAAAAAATAGCGTGCCGTAGTAATTACGTTAATGGTGGTATGTAAATTTGCTTATTAATATATGTGGATAAAAGAATTAGTAAGAATATGGAGAAAATTGGCTGAAGAGGGCTAGAACAAATGTTGGAACATTCCTAAGACAATCTGTTTAGAAATTGTGAGGGGACTGATGAGCTTTTTTAAGGCTGTAGAAAGTGCATAAGGTGGAGAAACAAAAAGTTATATAACAAAAAATAACATAAGAACCGATATTATTTTATCTCCGAGATGAGGCTGGAAGGTGGTAGGGGGGATATTTTAACAACTGCGTAAGGATATATTGTTATTGGATTATAAAATTGGACGAGGGATGGAGGGGGCTGAACAAATTTAAATTGGTTTATAATGCTGGTGGGTTATAAATTTAATCAGTGGTGAAGGGGGGTGGCTGTACAAAAATTCAACCCAATTAAAATAAGGTAAGAACTGATAAAAATTTAACCACATTTAAAGGAGTGGCTGAGGAAGATGAAGGAGCGTCTGAGGAGGGCTCATAAAAATCAGGGGGTGGAGGAACTGCTAACTGAAATTGTAACCGAAAAAATAACATAAGAACTGTTAGAATTTTATTTTATCCATAGGGGTCTGAGAGCCGGCTGAGAGTAGCCAAGGAAAGGTGTTAGAGGGGGGGGGTTGTGTGGAACGACCTTTCAAAATCACTATATAATGTAGTAAGATATAAATGTGTATATATATGTACATAACATTTAGATATTTTCTATTACAATTGACCTTATTAATCCATATTAATTTAAATCAAATTTTGTGTCATTTTAAATAGTTATTGTGTTTGCTTTTCTTTAACTTGTTTTATTAGTAAAAAAAATTTTAAGTAAAAAATAATTTTCTTGTATTGATACTAAATACAGATAATGCTTATGTATGTATATTTTTATACTTACAAGTATACAACAGTGATTTACAAAAAATCTTTTCACATTCACAATATCTATTTGCGAATAATTTTCTGACTCTTATTGCATAAAAGTATTGTTAGAATTTTTAAACCTAGAAAAAGAAGCAAATAATCGTCAATGTAAAAAAAAAGCTTCGTAAAGTAAAAACTGCTTACATAAAAACTTGGTTATTGCGATTGATTAATTGTCATAGAAAATGATAAAACAAGCAGGAATTGCTCTTGTTATAATAAAAATGGTAAAGATAATGATGTTCCTGTGCACATAGTTGTATAAGGGATGATTCCTTTATTTTTTACTTTTTGATAATCATTATTTTTGCTTCAGTATTATATTTGGATAACTTTTTTATTTTTTACTTATTCTATTATATAATCCAGCTACTATACTCAAATTTCTGATTAATATCACGACTGTTCCAATTTTTGAATTTTATTTACAAGGTCAAAGACGATTACAAATATTATTTAAAATGTCTGTTGCAAAATTTATATAAATAATACTACAACATTAATCAACATTTGAATATATTGCTATATTTTAACTATTATGAGTTATAGTTTCTGTTTTGTTAAAAATCAAAATTGTATAATTTTAAAAATATACATTTTCATTATATATTGTTAAAATTACAGTATTAAAATGAGAAACTGAATTTTTACCATAAATTTTAAATATACATCATTTATTCATTATTTGCTTAGGATGGCAAAAGACTTTACATTTATATCCATTGTTTTTTATAAAAATTAAACGTGGTATTAACGAAGATTATCACTTAGTTTATTTATTTTAAATGATCTATACAAAAGTGAGAATTTCATTAATTTTGATATCACTTTACTTCTAATACTTCTTTAATGACAAAATTAATTTATCGAAAAGCACCTTTAAAATAAATTATTCGTTTCCTAAAAGCTCATCATCATCGTTAAAGTTTTATTATGTATTAATAATTATTTTTTAACTTTGAAGCTCCATTCCATATAATTTAATTAACTAACAGCCACTTTTTTTCTGATTATCGTTTCAAGAATGCACATTCAATATTGCCTAAATCTTATAGAAAATCAGAAGTTTTTCGACTTGTCATTTTTTTAAGGAGTTATAGTACGGCATTATCTAACAATGACACAGGCAAAACTTTTATTTCGGTTCAAATAAAATAGTAAATTAAGGTGATTCGACAGCGGGTTTGTTCGCAGTAGTAGTATCACGGCCTCGCACCCTCCCTCGGTGCAGTGCACCTCAGGCTCTGTATAACGTCTGCTACATGTAATAGCCTCAGCTGTATATCTATATATGGCGTTCATATTCACAATAAAACCATGAACAGTCACCTTCCCCGTTGAACATTTGAATAAAATCCACGCTAACCCCCCGTTTATTGATAACGAGGAAAAATCTCGTGATCTTAGCTACAAATCTGTTATTTTTATTTTACTGCCGTGAGTGTAATTAAAGTTATATTTACATGGATTCGGTAGGAATCCATAACCTTTCTATTCTTGACTAGCCTGTAAGTACGATTTTCCTACAGTTTTTTCGGAAAATTTAACATGCTAAGGGGGTATGAAATTTTGAGAGTAAGTACTTTGAGACTTCAATAACAACCTTTCAAAATTCCATCAAGTTCGTAAGACTTTTTAGTTTACTCGCGAACCACCTTAAAATATTATCTACAAATATTTTACTTGTTTCACCTAGGCCATTAATAAAGATAATTTTTTGTTCATTGTCACATACTTAATCAAAAATCTTTTTTTGTATATCGTTTGACAGATAATATAATTTATTTAATATTTTAATGCTATGCGTTATGTCACTTATTCAACTGAACGAGTGAAATACTACTTACTGAAAATTTTTGTGTTTTCTTTCTCGAAAATCATAAAATGCCCATTGATTAATAGAATAAAACATTTGAATACCTTCTTTACAATTTCAAGACACGTTTCATTATTTTTTGTTTACTTCTAAACAATTTATACGGTAATAGAGTTATATTTTCATAAACAGAACTGTGTGGGCCAAGGGTAGCTGTATAAAATTATGGGGTTGGTGGGGATGGTTAGGGACGAGAAAAAAATCAAATAAACTTGAGAAATAATGAAAATGGGCTTGAATCATTTATAATTCTTATAAGGTTGTGTAAAGTTTGGTGTGTGGGATTAAAGACTAAGGGGGGAGGGGCTCTTTTATGATTCTTTTTATGACTAAATATAAGTGAATGTTTATAGAAAGTGACTTATAAGGTTGATTATGTGCATGGGAAGGGAGGGGGGGTAGTGATGCGGATGGATCCGAAGTTAGGCAGATGTCTGCATAATTATATTATGTTAATAACATGTGTCTTAGAAGTACGTTAAGTCTGCATAAGTCACTTGCACTAAACACACATGAATACTTGTAAATTTTATGTATTTCAAAACAAAATTTTATTAGACATAAAAAGGAACACGATTTAGAAAAAACAATCAAATGCATACATTGTAATAAAAAATTTAAGAGATTTAGTGTAAGAAAACTAGGTGAAAACTATCCCTATTAATAAAAATCTAGACTGGGTTAAAAAAATTTGTTTTTATGGATCTTAAGCTTGACAACAAATGTAACCACTTTTGGATAGAAAATAATGTTAGCAATAGGTAAAAAAAAATAGGAAAAATGGCCAAATCAGGTTTTTCGCTTCTACCGGAAAAGCTGTAATTCTGATAAATAAACGTTCCGAATGAAAGAGGTGCGCAATTTCAAGACAAACAAAATGAGCTCTGGTGGACCTGAATCAGCCTTGCTATTTTTCCACTAATTGATCATTATGGATGATATCAATTAAGAGTTTGGAAATGGGTGCGGCAACACACCCGCACTCAAAGGTGGTGAGTGGGTAGCCCCGGTGGCTACAGGCCAACAGGTTGTCACGTGAAACTGGTAAAAAAAATTAATTAATTAATAAAATGTTAATATTAAATTAAAAATAACTTTGACAAATTCAGCTACTAGAAAAAATTTGATTAGAGTTTGGTTCAAAAACAAAGAAAAAATTTCAAGAATATGCTCGACTGATACGAAAACAAAAGCAGCCATAGTTTGTGTCATATTACAAAAGATTTTATTGTCTTTACTGTCGTAACTGTCCTACACCTTTTTCGTTAATTCTAAGAAAAACACTCCCTCACATAAGTGGTGAGTGGGTGGCCTCGGTGACTAGACCAACAGGTTGTCGCGGTAACCCGTTGAGACCCCCCTCCCCCAAGATTTGAAAAAAAACGTAAAATTAAATACAGCAAACAATAGAAAATTAAATGTTTTACTTTCAAAAGATTAGAAACAGTCCTTTTTTAAAGTTATTTTTAGATAAAAAGCATAAAGCAACATTATTTAATAATTCAAAAACACATCACAATATTTAATCTCTAACCTTTAAAGATACTGCAATCACTAGAGGTTTCATTACTAATGATTCTCAAATTAATTAAATCTACACAGAAGTAAGGGCAATTTGGCTTACTTTACAAATATAACAATTTTTCGCGTAGTTTTTAATTTCAGATAACATTGAAAACGGCATTATATGTATAAAGAAATAGACAATTTATTTTGCGAAGTATTTTGCCAATAGTAAAAAAGATCGTGCTCTTCTTAACACGAATCACATTCTGAAATATGAGGTCAATCATGCTTTTTGTTCACCTTACTATTTGAAGAAAAAAACTTAAACTAAAGTAATGAAATCAAAAAATTTTCTCTCTCAGAACACATATTCAGTTCAGTTTATCTTTAGTTCAATGATAATATCGAAAAATTATTTTTTTTAATTACCAAGTAATATAATTTTTTGTATTTATGGTCCTGGAAGTATAAACCAAACGTTGCTCTAAAAACATAAATGTATTATCTTATATCTTAAAGTAAAGATATAATATAAATGGCTTTGACTGATATTGCACCTGTATTTCTTCTAAGTAAAATGACCAGTTATCAAACTTTTCTTCTCACAACAAAAACACTTTTTTTTTGAATTATAAAGTTTTAAATTATCCATAAGAAGCAAAAAATTATTACCTAATTATAAAAAAACAGCGTAGACCATGCAACATAAGAAAATATTTAAAAAATTTCTCTATTTAAGTTCTTGACAGTATTCGTCAGGGGTTTAGTTGTTGGCTTATGCAACGGTACAAGGTTGAAAGTAACTCAAGTGTTAAAATATAATATGAAAGGAAAAACTTATGACGGTAAAAGAAGTTGAAAAAAAGTTTCTATTCCAAAAGTGCTACAGGAAATATATCAGCATTTCCATTCGAATTATGCAGCAAATATTTTCTTTTAGTTTGAGCTTTAATTTCGCTTGCTAACCGGCCAAAAAAATGATTAATAACTATTTATCGATGAAAACCATTTGTTTTGGTAGTGGGTATAAATAAATGGTTACACAAGATTATTGTTAGGGTTAATCTCTCGGGTTAGCATGTGCGTGTGCCATGAGTGGAAGCGTGCATCCACCTTCCGAGCTCAGCTTGTTCTGCCCTTCCGCCAGACGTGCTGCGGCTCTCACCCGTTGGTGGCGCTCAGGGCACACTCACACAACATCCCCCTTTTTTTTATTTAAAATGAAAAATTGAATATTATTTAAAATTACAAAATGCTATAAAGCAAGAATTACATATTGAATCTTTCAGGAGCTTTTCTTGTCCTATTGGGCCGACGCAATTCGGCGTCACCGCTATCTTCAGTATGAAGCGCTCCATTATCAGTATTGTCGCCGTTAACATTAGTATGGGTTTCATTTGATTCGCATGAGGTAGCTTCTATTTCAAATGGCCATAACACCTCGTACTCTTTGTTTTTACTAACATTCGCATATTGCCTGTACGGTGCTGATACTAAATGCGAGCGGTTTCGTCGAAGCACGCTTCCTTTTTCCGTTTTTATTATATACGCATTTGGGCAATTATCTACTCCTGTTACAGTACCATGTACGTGCAAATCAGTAATCCATACATGGTCTTTAATTTTTAACAAGGAGAGATTTTTTGTATTATGTCGTTTGTTATAATTTCGCTCTTGATACTCTTTCCTGTTCTTTTCTTTTTAAGCAATTTTTTCGTGCTCTTTAAAAGTACCAAGATTTTTTTGTAATATTGGCAATCTTGAGTGGATTTTCCTTGAAAACATCAATTCAGCGGGTAAATATCCATTCTCAAGGGGAGTCGTACGATAGGCCAGTAAGCCCAAATAAAAATCATTAGATTTTTTTAACAAATTTTTTACGATTTTAACAGCCGACTCCACGGCTCCATTACTCTGTGAATACTTTGGAGAACTTGTAATATGTGTAAAACCATATTCACATGCAAACTTTTTAAATTTATAGGAAAACTGAGTTCCACAGTCTGTTCTTAAAATCTCTGGTATACCATACCTAGCAAATAGTTTCTTACATTCCAATATAGTGTCATCTTCAGTTAAAGTACGCATTTCACAAACTTCAATGAAACGAGAGTAATAGTCCGTAGTAATCATATACCATTTTTGAGTTTAAAAAAAATCAACCGCTACTTTATGCCACGGCCTTGGTGGAAAATCATTTTTTACAAATGGTTCTTTTAATTGACAGCGCTCTTCGATACAATTCGGACAATTTTCAATTAAGTTTTTTATTTGCGTGCTTAATCCCAACCACCAAACCGATTGCTTAGCGCACTCACGAGACTTGCTTACACCTTGATGACCATCATGAATTTTGTTTAATATTTCAAGTTGCAATGATGGTGGGATTACGATTCGAGCACCATGCAATAAAATATTTTCATCGTACGAAAAACAATCTTTAAATTGGTAGTACGGTATTAAGCATTTTTCAAGTTGGTTTTTCATTGGCCATTCATTTGTACAATAATCGATTAAGGATCTACAAATAAAGTCGCAATTTTGCTCTTCACAAATTCTTGTCATCATACTTTTTGTCGAGGGAAGGTTTCCTACTATAAAATTTACGTAACTTTTAGTTTCGGATTGCAAATCATCTATTACCTCAGTATTATTATTAGTCGGACTTCTGGATAGAGCATCAGCTAAAACTATTTGCGTACCCGGTACATAATTTATCTTGTAATTAAATCTCATTAGACGCATTCTAATTCTTTGTAATTTGGGAGTTATTTCATCAATAGGTTTCGTCTTCAAAATTTGCGATAAAAGCTTATGGTCTGTTTCCAGTACTACTGTTATTCCCGTAATATAGTCTTTAAATTTGTCTGTAGCAAACGCAAGGGCCAGAGCTTCTTTTTCTATCTGACTATATTTTTTTTCGGTGGGTGTAAGAGTTCTTGACGCGTAAGCTACGACCTCGCGCGCTTTGTTAATATCTTCTTGCTCCTAGCCCGTAGCTAGATGCATCTGCTTGGACAGTTATTGATTTGTTGTAATTGAAATGAGCTAAAATAGGAGCTTCTTGTAGTAATCTTTTTATTTCAAGAAATGCTCTTTTTTGACAATCCCCCCTGTTAAATTCAACTCCTTTTTTTAGTAAACAATTAAGTGGTTCAAGAATTTGAGACTTATGTGGTATAAATTTTGAAACATAGTTAACTGATCCTAAAAATTGCATTAAACTTTCAACGTTTTCTGGCTCAGGAAATTCATTTATAGCTAATACTCTTTCCGGTAAAATCTCAATTCCTTGAGCCGAAATTTTGTGTCCTAAAAATTTAATTTCTTTTGCTCTAAATATACATTTATTTTTATTCAGCGTTATTCCTTCTTTGTTCAAGCGACTCAAAACAATTTTTAAAATCTTATCGTGTTCTTCAATTGTTTCCGCATGTATTAAAACATCATCCACGTGAATGGTCACATTTGGTAAATCCGCAAGCAATTCCTCGAACATTGCTGCAAAATAGTCAGTAGCGCAATTTATGCCAAATGGTAGTCTAGTGTTCATAAATCTCCCAAATGGAGTAATAAAAGTTGTTAATAGTTGGCTCTTTCTATTTAATTTTATCTCGTAAAAACTCGATTTTGCATCAATCTTTGAGAAAATAGTGGATCCTTTTAAATTAGCTAATTTTACATCAACGCTTAAAATTGGAAATACGCTACGTTTAACACTATCATTTAATTCATTTAATACCGTATAATCGCCGCACAAACGTATTTCATAGGTATTTTCATCTTTCGGTACGCAAACAATTGGGCTACACCAATCTGTAGGAAAATTCACTGGTATAATCATGCCTTCTTTTTGTAATCTATCTAGTTCTTTTTTAAGTTTGTCTAACAAAGGAATAGCAACTACTCGTGGTTTTTTCACGGCTTGCAGAGTGGCGTTTTCTTTCAGTTCGATATTCAGTTCTCGCTTAAATTCTCCTAAACCATTAAAAACACGAGGAAATTCTTTAAGTGGATCAAAACTATTTTTGATTTCTCTTATGTTTACAAATTTTTGAGTTTTTTTTCTGTTTCTATTGAATTTATTACTTGTATAAATTTAAAAGCTTCTATCATCGGGACACCTAACAAACATTTAGACATATTCTCAATAACATATGCTTTGGTATTTTTGACAACATTACCTTTCTTAAGTTTTAAATCCATCATTCCGACGACCGGCATTTTGTTTTCATCAGCGCTGCTTAAAATTTTATCCGATTTATGAATATTTCGTCTGAGCTTAACTGGAATCGAGTTTAACGGAATACACGCTACGTCCGCGCCGGTATTAATATAAAAGTCTACGCTTTGACCGAAATTTTTTACTTCCAAGCACACAACATACCTGCATCGATCTGAAATTTTACTTTGTACCGCTCCAAGGTACGCTACCTGTTGTACTTGTGATGCGCTGGCTGCTTTTTCTTGCTTCTCATCAATGCTGCGAACTCCTTTATTTCTGCAAACGCGAAACCAGTGTCCCATCTTGCCGCATTTCCGACAGGTTGAATTAGATGCTGGGCATCTCTTCATATCCGCATGCCTTGGAAAACCACAACGATAACACAGCTCTTCTTCAGCCGACGACTTTTTGTTTTCCGTACTTTCTGCATATTTCTGCGTATTTGGCTTTTTCGAGAATTTGTTTTGGTTACCGATTCGGCCGACTTCAGCGTCGGTCGGCACCAAGTTTCGACGAATTGCTTGGCTTTGTTTACTTTGCATCTCCGCTAGTCGTACAGCTGCTATAGCCTTATGCAACGTTAGGTCTGGAGTTAGCTGTAACCTCTCTGATGTTTTCGAATCTCGTACTCCAATTACTACACGATCACGAATCAAACTTTCCTTTAACGTTCCATACTCACACGTCTCAGCTAGCGTGTATAACGAAGTTATAAAGGAATCTACGTGTTCTTCTTCTTGATTAAGGTTATGCACAAACACTTGTTTCACAAATATCATACAAAATTTCCGGATCCCACTTCTGACACCATGTTTTGGTAGTGGGTATAAATAAATGGTTACACAAGATTATTGTTAGGGTTAATCTCTCGGGTTAGCGTGTGCGTGTGCCATGAGTGGAAGCGTGCATCCACCTCCCGAGCTCAGCTTGTTCTGCCCTTCCGCCAGACGTGCTGTGGCTCTTACCCGTTGGTGGCGCTCAGGGCACATTCACACAACACCATTTTATAGTCATGAATTATTTATCGATGAGTACTGTGTGCACCTTTTGTAAAAGTTTTGGGAGGCTGTTTAAATGCCTGGTAAAATCAAGTAGGGAGGGGGGAGGGGTTGGCAGTGTGGGTTACACGGAGAAAGAATCGGATCAGAATATAAGAGAAACAAACAAAAATTCTGTTATTTAGAGGGAAAATATCGTACTGGGGGAGGGCGAATCCTTAGAGGGGGGGGGGGAGGCGTTGTAACCTACCTCACCAAAAGAACTATATAATATATAATAGGATGATGTATACTGTAATGGTGCAGCTGATAAGTGATCGTAACGGAGTTTTACAGTAACAATACTGATTAATAACATATTAATTGTAATACTATTTAGTTATTTACAAATGCTTAAATGTTTATTACCATTTTATTAATGATTGATTATTAGTTTAATTTACCATGAACTGTTTGCTCATTTTCATAGCTCAATGTAAATTTAATTTTCTAACATCGCGCGCACTTCAAACTTTAAACTTTGCCCTTGATGGTACCACCTACTATTTTCTAGGTGGTGACTACTAGTTTCTAAAGAACACCTCAAGTATTAAAGCACATTTTAGTGTATAGAAAAGACTACCTGATGACTCGCAAGCATCCACTAATACCACTTGATCCATAGCAGTCGATAGGTCTTCTCTCTCTCAATAAAACCTACGTAACAGCAGTGGCTCGAGCTGTGCATATTTAATAAACATCATGCTACATAAACACTACAATACCACTGTATTTTATTTCTTATACCTGCTCTTGCACACTATTTTCCATACCTTTTGGATTTTTTCTTAAACGACAGAAAGAGTCAAACGTCAATTGCACTATCGGCTCGCTTATCTCACTCACTGCACATCACCATCCAGTCACCCACCAGTTCTAGTGACAACTCGGATTTCTACAGAAGTAACTATTTCATTATGCCTATAGCCTCTATCACAGTGGTCTCATTGCTGTTCGATATTGACAGCTGATTCGACACCTCTAAAGACGGCTCAAGACATTCCTAACTGCGTTCAAAGCCGCCTACCCCAACAGGCGTTTTTTTACATGTTTTACGCTTAATTTATAAATTTACTAAGATTTAAGACTTGTGCATAATTATACAATTCTTGTTACCAACCATAGTAAGGAAGAATTTAGCCGTTACTCCGAATCAAATAAAATACAACCAATAAAAAAATTTTGTATTCTTATGTATCACAAATCCATGTCATAAAATATTTTTTTTGTAATGGGGGTGAGAGGCCAGGCACGAATTGATTCGAAGCCGTATTAGATAGAGGGAAAGCTCTTGCAAAACTGAAGAGTAAGTGTAGGGAGCAGAAGAAGGAGAGCAAGACAAAAATTTGATTGGGCTCACATATTTCTTCTTTATTTACAGATCTAGTCATGACAGATTGCAAAGAAATCTGTCTCATATTATTAATATGTAAGAATAACTTAACGCCTCTTTTTCGTAGTATTCATATTTTGTATTAAAAAATAATATATTATCGCAGTATTGAACACTTTTCATTACTATTATGAAAATCTACTATTTACTCATGAACTCCAGAATAACAGTAGTATCAATTTTTTTGACATAATATTACTAATAAAAAAAACTCACAAATCATCACTAATTAGTGTAGTAACAGACATCCACAACCTGTACACACAATTTTTGTCAAACGATGAGTTATTTAAAAAAAAAAAAAAACATATTTCACAACTCAGCTAATTGAGCCATTTTGTTATCACACAAGTGATTCCATACTAAGTCTATTTTATATTAAAAATATTTATCATTTAGGGTTTACATTGACAATAAAATATCACTTGATTTTCTTGAGCAAAAATTTTTTATTCATGTACTAGTCTATATTTGGTCTCGTCATGGAGACCTTTTGAAGACTGAAAACATGTTGACATATATATTAGTTTATTGTACATAAAATATAAAATATAATAAAAGGAAAGATATAATATATGTCGTACCTCTCACTTTTTTACGCAAAAACCTCACGCACTATAGACCAGCAGTTTCATTTTATACAAAAATCATGTTATAAATAAAGAAGATAAACTTTTACGACAATAAACTGTAGGTAGACTGTTTACACTGACGGACAAACAGGCAATGAGATTACAAGATACGCGGTCTTCATGCACGTACCTATACATTAGCGGTCAAGTTTGATTATCTAGCTATTAGTGGAACTGTGTATAAATGTGTGAGCGTAGATATAGTTACAAGGAATATATAAGTATGGGTTAATCCATTTGTGTTAGCTCAGACTTTAAGTAGTATTATTTCGTTGCTTCTTTTTAAACTGAGATATGGTATATTTGTATGTATTAGATAATTTATCTAAGTCATTTTCTCTATTGATGTTATGGTCAAAGTAAGAAGTGTTTAACGTTACTATGATTTTTTGTGATTGGTTTCGTTCAGTACCTATTATTTTGATATTTTTGTTATTTATGATAGTATTAAAGTCAAAACTGTGGTTATATTCTCTCGCATGTAGAAAAAAGACAGATTTTTCAGATTTACTTTTATATAGTCTCTCACGTTCTTTTAATCTAGTCGTAACTTTTCGTGAACTTTGGCCTATATAAATTTTGTTACGTTTTTGACATTTAATTGAATAAGAATATTTATAGTGTAAGACAGTCTTTGTTTAAGAATAATTGACTAACTCCATTAATTAAAAACATACAAAATATAGAATTTCTACTCCCTAAAAAAATTCTAGTTACTTCCCTAATCTCATTCATTAAAAATCTATATTTAAACATTTTTTTGCAATCAGAAAACTTCACTACCAGAGCAGCAAAGTCATAGAGCCTTTTCTCTTCGTTTTAAAGCGTCATAATGGATACAAAGACATATTATTCCACCTATTTGAATAACTAGAAGGTTGGAATAATCAGTGCCAGCGTTTTTATGAAAAGCTGATCTATTACTCAATCATTCATTTATTCGTCGATTTTGACGTTGCTGTTCTAATACCGACAAATGATCTGAGCCAGTTGTTTGATGCCTAAGATTGTGTATTTTTATGAACCCTAAGGGCCCTTTTTTGTCAACTTTGTAAGGTTGTTATATATTTATTGGCAAGGTAGGTCGATGTTGGATGGCCCTAAAAGATACCGGTGAGCTAAACTTTTTCTCGACTAAAGTTTCCAAATGTGACTGCCTGGATACCTCAAGGTGGCTTTCTCCGGCTTACTCTTGAACTGTCCTATTTTCTCTTTTATAGCTTCACTATTACATTTGTCGAACGCATACCTCAGAAACGATCTATGATGCTTGGTTAAATACTTAAAGTTGAGAGTGTAATGTAGGGTCGTTGGTAATCGGGTACCCAGCCTCGTGGCGAAAAACTCTGCTTCTGACGTCTGCTAGGAAATGACTGACTTGGTTTAAAAGTGGCCATTTAAAGTTTAAATTTCGTTTGAAGATTTATGCTGGCTCTGAAAAGAGCCAGTGGCGATACTTTTAGTCAGCAGCTAACAATATTTCCAGCAAATGTGACTGCCCAAACTGTTGAAGGTTATTCTCCTTAGCTTGCTGTTACTGCATTAGCAGAACATGGTTGGTTGGAAGAACGGCCATGATACCCTTAAGCATTAGAGTTGGTTCTGCTCATGCCAGACGTCTTTGGGTGTCGTGCCAGGAACGTAAGCGTTTACGACACCTTTGTTTGATGTAATTTGGTCATCTTCACGATCTAGTACAGAAATCAGCGTAGGTTTTCAGCTAATTGCAAATTGTCAGAGTGTTATTAGTAGCCAGGATACCCAGCTGCACGATTAAAAAAGCGGTAATTGACATTCTGTTCGGAAACGTTAGAACCAATCTCATTGACTTTTATTCCGCCAATTTTTGTTGGATATGGTTATCAGTCTTAAATGGGTTACAAAATCTATTAAAATGGAGTTCTGATGTCAGGTAAAAAGTTGTAGATTATCTAAGACTATTCAAAGGATTTTCAATTCACTCTACACTACGTCAACAGTCTATTTGAATTTTATGAATACTACTACACTGCTTATGAAATGCTTTATCACGCTGATCGCTAGCTTAACTACTTGTTAAAACCAACAAAATAAAATGTGTTTACATTAAATGCGCTATTTTTAAATTTTTTTATGATTGATATCAACTATACAGTCGGTGAAACTGTACTGCAAAAAATTTTGGTCAATCAGTGTAACCACAAATGAAAGCGAACGCGCTCCACAAATGTGTAGATTGCACTTAGCACCAATTATAGCTATCTGTAAGGGTCATAATTATTGTATATGGAATCTCTTGTACGATTGGTCGGTCACTTCAGCTTTTAGAACATGCACTGTATATCAACACTTACAGTGGATGGTACACACTGCCATATACTAATACTTTAACAAATTGTATATTATATCTACAATATGTACGCGTGATATGTATATGTCCATTCACATAACAAAAATTGTAAGTATCATGTGCAACAGTTTCTGAATAAAACATCGCTCTTGGAAAACTTCTACATGTGATGTTATCTGGTGTATTTATACAACAGACTTTGAATTTTTGAAACTCTAAAATTGCATGAAAATAGAACTTATACCTAGAATATATACCATGTAATGTTAAAAAAAATTAAATCCTTTTTAAAAGCAAGTGTGTCTACAACTTGGCTTTTATGTGATTAGTCTGATTGATTTTAAGTTTAAAAAGAAGTCTTATTGAAGACTTCAGGAAACAATTCAGTTTTATGTATAAAACAGTTTTAATTAAGATATAAGTTAAATTCTTATTGCCATGCTTTGAGCGTACTAAGTTTAGTTCAATACTCCCATAATAGGTGAACAGATTCTAGTGAAATAAATTTTAGTAACTTTCATAAAGCTTTTATTTTTACTAGTATTGCATTTTTTTACAGTATAGCATACAAAAGTGAAAATATATATCCCTTACGAAATATAGTGTGTCAAAAACTTTAGTTTGTCTGACGAAGGCGTAAGAAATAAGTTAAATCTTGAACATGAATTTGCATATTACGTTCGAAGCAAAGAATTCAACAGTAAGTTTTCATCATAAGTTTTTTTAAGCCTGCTGGTCAAAATTACAAGAAAGAAAAGTTTCTTGTTTTTTCATTATGCTAAAAAATACTTAAGTTAGGAAGCAAATTACAATTGGGAGGAAAAATCAGTTTTGAAGGAAAAAAATTATCTGTTCCAGCAGCAGTGGCTGTATTTGAGACAGAGAGAGAGAGAGAGAGAGAAAGAGTAGTGGAAGATTTGACGGTGATGATGGTACGAAGGAATGCCATTCGTTTTACCATTTTTCGTATTGTGTGAAAAATTCGATTTGAGATCAATGTAAAAAATAAAAGTGAGAAAGAGATAAATAGAGAATTTGAGAGGAAGTTCTGTGTTGCTGATGTTTCTTCATTAACGACGACCCATCCAGATCAAGAGAAATCAATATAATAGAGAGATAGAGAGAAAATGGGAGAAGGTGACTTAAAGGATGATTACCAATCAGAGGACAAGATCCAGCAGCCAGTGAGTCACCCAGACGCTTAATCCTCGAGACCATTTAACCTTTTGTGGCGTAGGAGAGGTAGCGTATTCTTCATGGGGTTTGCGTTTGCACTTGCGTGCGCTGAATCAGGTTGCAGATGTAAGCCAGTAGAAGCGCTAAAAAGCAGAGGTGGTGTATGCAAGTGTGTATGTAGAGACGAGAAGGTGTGCGAGAAACCGTGAACGCTTGCTCGGGAGTGCCATTACATGAAGTATTCGCTTGTTCTTTTGTGCGAACGAGGATCAAGAAAAGAAAATTGAGTTGAAATAGAGAGAGAGATAATAAAATAGAGTTGAGTAGAGTAGAGTGTGTTTGTTTAAGCTAAGGACCTGCTGTCCGTATTGGCCTACGTTCCAATTTTTACAAGACTGCTAAAGGAAGTTTAAACAAAGTTATTAATACGCAGGTTACCATAGTACACAATATATCACAGATAAATTAATTACAATACATTTCATTGAGGCAAAATATAAAATACTCGTAATAGTAATATGTTTTAAGATAAAAAAATAGATACAATCAAATTTAATAAAATCTACTAATGATTACAATGTTTTCAAAGTTTCAAAATATTAGTTAGCTTGATTGCACATGTTACAGCGTATATCAGAATAAATCATTTAATTACTTGAGTCTAAAATCTCCACTAATGATATATTTAAATAATCTGTTTTTAAACACAGCTGGATTTGGGATACATCGTAAATTAGCAGGCAATGCATTCCATTCAGCTCCAAAGGTAAACGAGTAGCATCAAGATTAACATGCGTCACTAGTAACTCTGCAGTATTCGAATTTCTGAGGTTGATTGCACTTGGTAACATAGATTTTAAGGTAAATAGTTTGGCAATATATGTAGATTTTTGTGATGTAAGAATTCTTTGCAAAAGACACAGCATAGCATATCTTCTTCTGTCAGGATATGACATAATACCGTATTTTTGGAAAGCTGGTGTGATATGCTCAAATTTTTGAATATCATCAATGGGGCGAAGAGCAGCATTCATGCAACAAGTCATCTTAAGCTCCATTTCCGTTGATAGGCATAAAAAAGAGACGCACAGTAGTCCAGGTGTGGAAATATGAGTAAACAAACGAGGAAAAGCCTAGTATCACGCGAGAGACTATTCTTACATCGCTTTTTCCGTACTAACGCAGAGTGTGACTCCTAGCAGTTTAATATTATAAGTTGGTTCAATAGTCACATTGTTAAATATTATATCAGGTAATCAGTTATTTGCATGTGATCTATTTTTTATTCCATTAGTGCCAAGCCATGTTACCTGCGTTTTTCTGTCATTAGCAATGAGGCCACCCAGATCCAACCACTTTGACGTATCTGATAATATCATATTCGCTCGCTGTATAATATTGCTATCCTCATAAGCTTTACCTTGTATATAAAAACAAAAATCATCAGTGTAGATGTTGTACTTACAGTCTTTACTAATCACTGAAACATCATTGAAAAAAATCGAGAAAGGCCCTAGTAAACTGCCCTGAGAAACACCTGAACTACAAAAGAGGGTCTTAGAAAATTTGCCAGTTGGTGTACGAATAGTCTGTAATCTTTCAGTCAAGTAAGATCTGATCTACGATGCTGCGACATGAAAGAAGTCAATGGTTAAAAGTTTACCGAAGAGCAGATCATTATTACCACATCAGAAACTCATGACTGATCAAGGCTTATCATCAGTGTAATACAGTTCCTGTCCATGGCTTCCCTTATGTCGTTGACTAGGCGGATCAGTGCAGTGTGGTAGCTGGGCTGCCTTTGGTGACCATATTCAAAAAGATTAAGTACATCATTGCCATCAAGGTAATTTATTATTAGTTTCAATACAATTGCCTCCAAAATTATATCCAAAGTACACAATATGCTGATTAATCTGAAGTCGCATGCCAGAGTAGGATTTTTTTTTGGTATTGGCAAGACTAATATTCGCTTCTATGCATCTGAAAAAAGAGTGATGTATCGAGTTAAATACATCGATTAAAAATAGGAAAATAACCGGCAGGCATATCTTGAAAAATCTTAAGTTTAATTCTTCAGTTCCGGTTACATAAGAATGTTCAGAGCTGAAGGCCTGCAGTATATCCAGTAATTCAACATGACCAATATAAAAGCTATGATCTGGTGAGATTCTCGGTCCTTGGGACAATGGTAGTAATGGAGACTCTTGCGGTTCGATGAAATGCTTGTTAAGTTCTGTAGGTGAAATAGAGAAATCTGTAATGGGCTCATTGTGTCGAGTTAAGGGGGTTAGAGCGAAAAAGAAATTTCTTAGGACAGTCTTGAAAAAATTGTTGTATGTTTGTTTTTATTATGTTAACAACATATTAAAATTTCAGCAACCGTAGCGTTACAGTTTTTGAGAAAAAAAATAGCAAAGTTAGGATCTTATACACAGCCTCTTATGAGAACGTTGTCATGAAATTTACATTTTCCCCAATAACTTGAAAAATATTTTTACAAATCTTTCAAAAAACTAGTATCTTATTGTAAAGAAAAATTCGAATAACATATCAAAATTTGAGGAAGCTTGCCGTCATGGTTTGGGAAATACTTTGATTGAAAGTTTGAACAAAATACTATTGGTATATCTATATACAGCAGACGAGAAATAAAACTTTGCGCTTAACTCCAGTTTTAAAGTTTTTTTTTTTTTTCTGGCCCATTAGTAGTCTTCTGCTGAACGATATAGAATAGCTTGGATGATTTATCAAAAATAATGATAAAAAACACTCATTTTTAATTTCAAATTTAACCCCCTTAAACCCAATGACCTAATGGTGTTCCAAGTTTGTGCAGTTGTTTTGCATTCAAAATGATGCGTCGATAATATTCATGCATAGCATCTTTTATAGTTAATTTGACTTTATTGCGCAGTTGTTTGTAAGGGGTATGAAATTTATCAGTTTTATATCGTCGATAGTCTCGCCATACCTGATTACGCTTTTTAATTGACTCCCTGATGTCAGATGAAAGCCAGGGTGTAGGCCTACTTTTAATAGTTGCGGTTCAAAAGCGCGTATGGTGGTCTAGTATTCTGGTTAATTCTTGTGTGAGAAAACACACTTTATCTTCAAGACATATAGCGTTTTGCAAGCAATTCCAATTAACTTCACTCAGATTATTAAGCACTTTATTTTCATCAATGCATTTGTAAGATCGATGTTTCGTAGCCCTAGAAGGTACTCTGGATGTGGAAATATCCAACTTAACCATGATAACATCATATGCAGAGATCCATGGCTGTCTCAGTTGCTTACAAGTTTTTGCATAGTGGACATCATTCAAGCAGATGTAGTCAATTGTAGAATCTGATGCTGTACCATGATGAGTGTGATTGAAAGGTAACCTCTCGAAGCCCATAGAACTCAGAGAACGCTTGAGAATATTTTTATTAGTGGAGTTGGCATTCTACTCTATTAAAATCACCCATTATAACGAAATGATCATATGCGTAAACACTATTTATCACTGCAGTCTCAACATCAGCGCAGAACCCTGATTTAGGCAGGCTTTACACTACGACATAGAGTATAGTGAAATACTTCCTTTTGATTTCTGCAATTTAGGGTACGTTTAGACGCAACGTCAATAGGAGTGTGCAATCCAGTAAAAGCTATACAACCTAGAGGAAAGCAGGAACAAGTATTGCCATTGCAGCCGAAAGCCATTAAATAGTGTGCCCTGTTTACATGGAGCGTCAATACTTTTCTGCAATCCATTTGAAAGCGCGAGTGCGAGAGAGAGGGCAAATGATCCGTCATCTCTCTTGCACCCGTGTATTCAAATGGATTGCAGATTGCTATTGATGGTCCATATAAAAAGGGAACACTGTGCAATTGCCATTTGCAGAGGAGGTAATAGACAGCTATCTATTTTAAATGTGTCTTACACACATTTGTAGGTTACAATTAAAGTGGAGAGGAATTAATTCGTTTGTAAAAAAAGTGAAAATATGACTTTAATGCCGAAAAAATTTATAGGCATAGTAAGCTATGAAATTATTATTACTTGGTACAAAAGTCTTTCATTAAAATAGTAAATTATTGGAGTCATTGAAGTCATATTGTTTAGTGAACTGCTTAGCTCACTCGAAACTTATTGAAGAAAGTCTCGAGTAGAGAGCGTCAGCAGGATTATGATTTAATTAGTATTGTGGTATAAATGGTTATCCAAAGGAAAGCAATGACGAAATAAGAAGTCGGATGCGTATCTTAAATCAACAAACAACTATAATTTTAACAAAAGAATTCAACTACATCTATCCAAAAGAAATACGATTTACATTGCTTCAATTTTGTTAAGTTGCGCGGAAGAAACAACATCAATGTTTAAATACAACTAGAAAACGCTGATTTTCGATTTAAAGAGAAAGGAACTGTCTTGAATGTAAAACTAGGCTCACCAAGCCGAGGACGAGAATAATTACATCCCAAGCAACAAAAGTAGAGAGGCAGCACATAATTATTGAATAGTATGATGTGCTTCAAAAACTGTCCTGACTCAGCAGCAGAAAACAGGCTCTCCTGCAAGTGTTACTCGCACACCAGTCTGTAGGCGAAGAGAGCAAGCGCGGGGCCTCGTTGCGTTGAGAAGCCCGAGCGCTCGAGGAGCCGGGGCGGGGATACCCTCGTGAGAGCATGTGTGTTTGGACAGTGGAACTTGAAAATAGAAACTGTAGTAAGCAAACCACTACATTCGTAACACCCATGAGAGCTCCCCACCGCCGCTCCACGGGCGGAGGAATGTAACAGCGCCGCTGCTTGGGCTCACCCTCGGCTTGGTGTTACAATCCTATTCTCCCGTGACCACATATTTCCACTTTCTTTTTACAAACGAACTGATTCGTTTCCACTTTAATTATAACCTATAAATATGCGCAAGACACATTTCAAACAGACAGCTATCCATTACCTTCTCTGCAAACGGCAATTGCACTTTGTGCCCTGTTCACATAAAGCATCAATGGCAATCTGAAATTCATTTGAATGCACGGGTGCAAGAGAAATAACGGATCATTTGCCCTCTCTCTCACACTCACGCTTTCAAATGGATTGCAGAAAAGTATTGACACCCCATGTGAACAGAGCATAATGTTCAATGGCTTTCAGTTGCAATGGCAATACTTTTTCCCCTTCTTCTCTAGATAGTATTGCTTTTATTGCATTAAACATTTCTATTGACGTTGCGTCTGAACGCACTATTGATAATCCGATAATATGTAACTAAACGATATCCTGATGTTTAAGACAAATTACTTGGTGTACTAGGCTTGAAAAATTTTTCACCAATACCAAACACGGACATGTTGTAGTCTTTGAAAAGTTTTTCAATGTCATATAACTGAGCTGTAGTGTACGCAAACTAGATGAAAATAACCCCTTTTTGATGAAAAACTAGACTGGGCCAAAAAAATTTTTTTTACGTAGATCCTGAGCCCGATAACAAACGTTACCACTTTTAAATAAAAAAATATCAGCAATCGGTCCAAAAAAATGGTAAAAATGGCCAAATCAGGTTTTTCTCTTACATCAGAAAAGCTGTAATTCTGCCAAAAAAACGTTCCACATGAAAAAAAAAAATGGCTCTAAAAAAGTTGTTAAACCACATAGAGCCATTTTTAAAAATGTCTTCTCTCAAAAAAATGTTAATCTAACACTGGTAAGATTTTCGTATCCCTAACTTTTTTCTAAGTATTCTTTAAAAAAATTAAAAAAAGTGCTTTTTCGCAATGTACCAGTGGTGGCTCACGGTAGCGCTGGATAAAGCGCGCCGCTGATTTAGGCCACGCCCTCTTCCTTGCAGTGCCATGCCAATCCAGCGCCGCGCCGCCGCTGGTACTTTGCAAAAAACACTATTTTCCGATATATTTTTAGAATTCTCACAAAAAAGTTAGGAATACAAAAATTGAATCAGTGTTAGATTAACATCTTTCTAAGAGAAAACATTTTAAAAAATGGCTCTATGTTTCTAAACACCTTTTTTAGAGCCATTTTCCAGAAAGACGTTTTCTTAGTTATTTGACAGTTTGCGAAAAGTTTGCATCCAATTGTCTTGAAATTTTGTAAGTTTGTCAAGAATCATAAAACCCTTGATCTGTTAAAGTTAAAAGTCAAAATAATAATTAAAACGCAAGTATGAAATACCAAAAAACAGAGTGAAATTGTCACTTTTTGGCAATTTGCGAAAAACAGCGAGGCCCATTCGGATTCACCAGGACTCATTTTGTTCGTGTTAAAATTGCACATCTTTTTTTTGTGAAACGTTTTTTTTTGTTAAAATACAGCTTTTCTGATAGAAGCGAACAACTTAATTTGGCCATTTTTACCATTTTTTGAAATCCATTGCTAACAATTTTTTTGTCTGAAAATAGCAACATTTAGAAGTAATAGTAGTAGTAGCAGTAGTAGTTTTTTTTTTTTTTTTTTTTTTTTCTTTGTGGAGAGGAAATGCAATTTCCTTCGCCGCTCCAGGGCAAGCAACACGACAGAAATCGTTTGTGCTATCACCATAAAAGCAGCAGAGGAAACCGTGCGGTAGGCGCAAGAGATCCTTAAAAATCCGATGCGCTGCACCGAAATGAGGCCCTCTCAGACGTCCCGTCTCGCAGTCCCATCCGTCCACACCTCCGCGCCGAACAGCAGTATCGAGTTAGAGACCGACGCCAGAAGCCGCCTTTTAGCTTCTTACAGGCCCCCAACGTTCGGCATTAACCGTGCAAGTGCTCCCGCAATCTTGGCGGCTTTGTCCATTGCTCTCTTGATGTGCTCCCAGAAGATAAGCCGTGAGTCGACCCACACCCTCAGGTAGCGCACAACTGGGCTTGTGCAAATCGACTCACCCGCAACGTTCAGGCGAAAGTCCCCCCCGAACCACCGCTGCCTAGTGAGGACGACCACTGGTAGTAGTAGTAGTAGTAGTAGTAGTTTTTTTTTTTTTTTTTTTTTTGTGGAGGGAGGGGAAATGCACTGAGGCACACCGCAGAGACAGCAGTAGTGTGGTACTTGGTGGATTTTTTTTATTAGACCACCCATACCCACTAAACCCCCCCCCCCCATGCCGCGTAGCTTTTGATCAACCCCGGAACCGCGTTAGCATTACTTCAGGGTGGAGCCACCAAGGAGACTATCGCGTCTCACAGTAATAACGAGCTAACTCGCCACCATTTGCTAGACGTGCTAGTGCTCTCGAGTCCTGAAAAGGACTCGGGGTCCCTGAGGACCAGCACCTTGTCTAGCGCTTCATAGTAGGCCGCCTACTAAGCCAGCACCACTATAAGCTTAATGCTTTCCCTTGCTGATAGGTAAAAAGTACCCAGAGCAGCGTAAGTCCACATTAGCCTGTTTTTCAACTCGAGGCCTTTTTACCTTGTTTTGATCCTGCTTGGGCTTTATCCTTGGCCTCTTTTAGGGCTCTTCTAAATAGAGGGCAGCTTCCGCTGCCTGCTTCGTGCTTGTTTTTCGTTGTTGGGCAAAGGAAGCACCGTGCTGGGCCTGGATACTCTTTCTTCCAGTGGTTTGAGCTTCCACACCGGAAGCAAAGCTTGGATCTGTTTTCTTCTCTACAGTTGCCTGAGACGTGTCCATGTCCCAGGCATTTGTAACATCTTGTTACTTCAATTCTTCTTCGAATTCAGCAGCTTACAAAACCAACTCGTAACCTGCCTTCCTTTTCTACTTGTCTGGCAGTTGCTTCATCCATCTTTATCAACACCAGCCCCTGTCCCCTGGCATTTGGCTTCAAGAGAGCTACTTCTGGCTCCTGGCTCTGATGTCCAAAAGTCCTAGCGAAAGCCTCTTTGACCTCATCTTCCTCTATAATGACATCCAAGCTCTCGGACCTCTAATATCACTTTTCTGTTGCTCATTTTGACAGTACCCTGTTCAGCTACCGACTTTTGAATTTGCTGTGAGAATGCGGTAGCATTCTCTACACCTTTGGCCTTAATAAGTATGTCTCCTTTTTTTGTAGTGACAACTCTTTGGACTGCCACGTTAGCCTTATCAGGGTCAAAGTTCGCCTTCATCGTCTTCAGCACCGTTGCAAAGGTCTGTCCTTCAGCCATCTTCACTACTACTGTTGTTGTGGCGTCCACTTTTTTTTCTGGCTTGTTTTGTCATTCAGGGGAATTTCTTTTTGTTTGCCACTGTCTGTTTTCTTTTTCTTTGAAGACAGTCTGCTGGCGTGTCTCAGGGCTGTTCGAAGGGCTCCTGTTTCTTTTACTTCGTTCTATTTCTTTTAGGGCAGTATTCAGGGTTTTTATCTGTACATGCCGTCGAAAATTATCTCGCCTTTGTTCCTTCCACTGCAGGGATTCAAATGACGACTTTCAAGCGTTGGTATATACATCTTCTTTAGTAAGACAGCCTTTTCTCAGCACCTCTTTCTCTTGAAGATGCTTAAGCGCGGCTTTGAGCCTATTTTTAACAGCGTTTGCTGTGTTGCCGTTTTTATGGTTAATTAATTGTAGCGTCTCTATAATGTCTTTCGTTGCTAATTGGACTTCATCAGCCACTCGCTGTCGCTTTACTCTGAGCTTAGCACCACTATCTTTTAAAGAGGCAAGCTCCTCCTGGGTCTGGTGACTAAATACTGACACGTTGCTGTACTCGGTGTCATTGGTGCCTATGCTCAACAGGCTTCTCCTTGGTCCTTTGTTCGTTAGAAAGAACCATCAAACATTAAGCAGTCCCTGGTGGCCATGAGACACGTCTTTGTGTCCCTTCCTCTCCCCCCTCCAGAATCCGTGGGGCCTGTGACAGTCAACCGGGCTTTCACCGGATCAGAACTGCCGGCGGATTCCCTAAATGAGGTTACAAGTGCCTGCGGTACAAGTTTTGCATCGACGTTTTTCATATTGGCATCTTTTTTAATGTCGTTCTGACCCGCAAAGGCCAGCACTACCCTTTTTTCTAGAAATAAGTATTTGGAAAGGATTAAAACCAGGACAGCAGCCCACTCTGATACCAGAGAGAACCGCTACTTGCTCGGGCCGACCAGGAGTCGCCATTCTCCATCAGTTTCACCCGCAGAGACTGCCCTGGCGTTGAGTAAAAAGTCTAATGACGTCCGTGAGTAATTTATGTATATGTTGGTACACTACAGTCATCTCAGCGAGACAAGCGGTAAGTGTACAGTCCCAAGACCACGCAGGCAACCCAATCAAACGAGCTGACGTGAGGCACTAAGGTGCCGCCATATAGCCTCTTCAGTGGTAGTAAGCCTAGATTAGTCAGCCCACCACGTCTTTTTTGCTTATGAGGCGTACAGCCATATCATATGTGGTTACTCAGACTTACCTGGGCCTCATCGTCCGGTTTCACCCGCCGCCAGGCATCCAACGCAAGCCCGGGAAAGGACCCACTACCCACAACTGGGAACAATCCGTAAATATTTCTGTGTTTGTTTAGTGAGAGTGTAATGCATGTATTTGAGAAGAATGTTATAACCGCCGCTTATTTCTATACACGACGGGTGCTAGTTTTTGTTGGCCCGCATCAAGCATTGGAGCGCCACCCATGAGGGCAGCAGAAAGCAAAGAACAAGGAGCACAAGCAGGGTCGGCTCATGCATCCACATCGATGAAAACACAGGGCACAAGTCCCCCGTCCACACCGCCACAGATACACATGCCAACGCCGCACACGCCTTCCAATCCAGGCCCCCGACCACCACCACAAGAAGCCACCCCAGCTGACCATCGTCACCTTATATCTTATGAGGATGCCCCTATCCGCTACCCGGTGAAGCGCCTGCTATGGAGAAACCAGAAAAAACCCCACCTGGGAGAGATAGTAGTAGTCGTTGTAGTAGTCGTAGTAGTAGTCGTTTTTATTTATTTTTTTTTTTGTGGAGGGAGGAAAAATGCATTGAAGCACACCGCAGGAACAGCAGTAGTGTGGGACTCGGTGGTTTTTTTTTATTAGACCACATATACCCACCAAGACCCCCCCCCCATGCCGCGTGGCTTTTGTTCCACCGTGGAACCGCGTTAGTATTACTTCTGGGTGGAGCCACCAAGGAGAACATTGTATGTCACAGTATTAGTAAGCAAGCTCGCCACCAGTTGCTAAAGATGCCAATCCTCCCGAGTCCTGAAAAGGACTCGGGGTCCCTGAGGACTGGCTCCTTTGTCTAGCGCTTTTTTGTAGGCTGCTTTCTCACCTTCGTGCCTAGAGCACATCTGGCGGCCTACTCAGAGTCTCCTGCCTCTTGCACGGCAGCTCTTTCTTCTTCTTTCTTACGCCGAATGACAGTCTCGTCTTAGCCATCCACTGCCCTCAACCCCTCTTGGGTGCGTAGCATCTCGAAAATGATGTTTTTGGGGGTGGGAGCCATGCCAAGCCTGTCTATCAGCTGCTGGTGCTCACGGTCCCATTTCTCACACATGAAAAATGTATGTTCGACGGTATCATCCAACGCAGGGCAGTAACAGCATCTGTGTGATGGTATCACCGTCATGCGATGAAGATAGGCATTAAACTGACCATGCCCGGGGAGAAACTGGTTGAGATAGTAATTTATCTTTCCATGTCCTCTCTCCATCCATGGCCGCAGATGCGGTATCAACCGGTGAGTCCATCTACTCACACCAGCCTGACCCCACTCCTGTTGCCACGTCGTCAACGTTCTGTCCCGCATATCACTATCGCTTTCGTCGCTGGAGCCCAGGAACCTCCTTTGCCGCTCCAGCGCAAGCAACACAACGGGAAATGTTCGTGCTATCACCATAGCGGTGGTGGAGCATACTGTGCGGTAGGTGCACGCAATCCTTAGTAATCCAAAGCGCTGCACAGAGTTGAGGTGCTCCCGGATATTCCTTCTCGCAAGCGCGTCCGCCCACACCTCCAAGCTGTACAGCAGGATCGAGTTAGAGACCGACGCAAGAAGCTGTCTTTTGGCTTCTCGTGGACCCCCAACGTTCGGCATTAACCGTGAAAGCGCCCCGGAAATCCTAGCGGCTTTGTTAGCTGTTTCCCTGATGTGCTCCCAGGAGGTGAGCCGTGAATCGATCCACACTCCTAGGTAGCGCACCACCGGGCTCGCGCAGATCACCTTACCCGCAACGTTCAGGCGCAATTCCCCCCCGAACCATCTCTGCCTGGTGAGAACGACCATCTCTGTCTTTTTAATCGCAAGCTCGAAACCGTGATCCCGCAGCCACTCCGACACTATCTCGATCACCCACCAAATCCTGCCCTCGGCCTTCTCTCAGGATCTCGCCGTGACGTGCAGTGCTATGTCATTAGCAAAACCCGTCAGCTTGATCCCCGGAGGCATTTCAAGGCGCAAAAGTTCATCGTAGACCAGGTTCCATAAGTCAGGGCCAAGTGCAGAGCCCTGTGCGACTCCCGATGTCAGGCGCCTCTCTCTTGGTCCATCCTTCGTGTCGTACCGGAGTACACGATCCTGGAGATAGCTATCCAGTATCTTTCTAAGGTAGTCCGGTACATTCCGACGCCTCAAGGCTGTCATTATCTCGGACCATTTCGCCGAGTTAAAGGCATTCCTGACGTCGAGAGTCGCCAGGACACAGACACTTCTCGTCTTATGAGAGGGATTCCATGCCTTTCTAACTGACTCAAGAACCTCGGCTACAGCCATAACCGTCGAACGCCCCTTTCGGAATCCGTATTGATTTCCCGAGAGGCTGACTTCTTTTCTCAAGTGAGTTCTAAACATCCTTTCGAGCATTTTTCCGCAATTGTCCATCATACCTAATGGTTGGAATGACGACGGGACCAGGGGGGTTGGTTTGCCCTTGTCCAGAAGAACAAGCCTTTGGATCTTCCAACGCTTGCTAAACAGTCTAACGCGTAAGTATGCATTGAACATGTCCAGCAAAACGTTTGGTTACTCCACAGCTATGACCTTAAGGACTTCGGACGGCACCCCCTTTCGCCCTGGCGTCTCCGATGCCACCAACCTTAATTCATCTGGGGAAAACAGAGGTACTTGGTCTACACGTATGTCCTCCTGTCTTCTATCGTGATGCTCCAGGAAGAGGCTGGAGACCACCCGCTTCAACAAAGAAGGTTTGATCGGTGGCGTCGGGTCCGAGCCGCGCAGTCTTTTTAACGTGATCCCGTAGCCCAGACCCCAGGTATCTTTATCTACCTTAGCGATGAGTTCGCGCCAGCATCGGTTCTTGCACATCTTGATCGCCCTTACCAAGGCCTTTTTTGCGTTTTTGTACGCGGTGACCGCTACCTCGGCGTCTTTGCGAGTTCTGTGTCGCTGTGCAAGACGCCGAAAGTGCTGCGCCTCCCTGCGCAAGTTTGCAATATCTTCGGTCCACCAGTAGTATGGCCCTCGACCCCTTCTGGCAGACCTTTTCGGCATACAAGCATCGCACTATTCCTTGACACGTCTCATGGTGCCGCTCACAAGTGCCTCAACCTCCGCTGTATTTGTGATCTTATTCAAATCAACAGGAGGGGGCGCACTTACCATGGCTTTCCGCAACAAATCTCGATTGAGTTTTGCCACATTCCACCCGGGTACGCGCCTTCGAATCAATTCTTGTGAGCTTGCTCCACGATCCTCGTTTTGCACGAAGCTAACATACTGGTGATAACTAGCCGTGTAGTCCTCAAGGACATGCCAGTCAGTCACCCGCGCCGCCATTTGTGACGACACTAGTGTAAGATCGATGATCGTGCCCTGGTTTTCGGGCTGCCTGAACGTTGCTGAACTACCAGAGTTCATGACGATAAGATCTAGTCTTGCGGCCATCTCTAGCACCACCTGCCCTCTGGGGTCGGTTCTTGGCTCCCCCCAAGCGATGACCTTGGAGTTGAAGTTGTCCGCCAGGACTATGTCACCATTTTCCCCACACACACGAACAGCATCTTTGAGATCGGCAAGCCGTGCTCTAAAGACACCAATCGGGATGTTAAAGGATATGTAGCAGCTTATAAAGGTCACGCGCCCACACCTAATCCACACGAACCCGTCTCCGCCTCCAGTTTCGGACACCGAGAACTTGTCGCTGCGGATTAAGATGGACGCACACCCAGTCCTGTCGCTGAACCAGCCACGACCCGATAGCGTGCGAGCTGGCTCGTATAGAAGAAGCAAGTCCACACCCCGAGTACGTGCAAACTGGTCCAGCAGATCGTGCGCGAGCACGGTCCTATCGAGGTTTAACTGCAGGATCAGCGCCATTTTTGCCGAGCCGCCCCTGTCGACGCCCGCAGCGTTCGACACCTGGCAGTTCCAGCAACGTGTCTAGTGTCTGGCTTTGGGACCACGCTCACGCACAGGTAGCAGCTTACTTATTTTTTAGAGCAGCTGCGTGCTACGTGGCCCCTTTTGACACACCTCCAGCACGCTCCAGTCCTGTCGGATCTGCCACACTATCTGGCAATGTGTCCGAAGCCCAGGCATCTAAAGCAGCGCTCAACTTTAGGTTCGGGCTGCATCCTGCAGTTTACCCAACCCAGCCGCAAATGGTCCAATTCATCCAGGACTAGCGCTGTGGATGTAGGGGCCTCCACGTAGGCCACTCTGTTGCCTCTTATTGTCCTAGGTGAAAGCCGTACGACCAAATTGGGGGAAGCAGCTGTGTCAAATTGGCCTTTTACTGCCTCCTCGATGTCCTCCTTGGTCACCGTAGGATCCACGTCCCTAATTTCCCGGACGAGACTCGGGACGAGAGTCCTAACCTTGCCAGCACCCGCCACCGCATCTTTCAATGCGGCTGCAAACGCATCGTGGTGCTCTGCATTGGCGTCACACAGTTCGACGAGGACTCCTCCCGCCCTCGTCTCCCTGACCGACGCGACGCCACTCTCAACCCAAGCTCGTCCAGGATCACCTTTTTCATTTGGGCCAGGATTTTGGCGTACTTCCTGCCTTTGGCCGGCTTCACAAGGATTGCCTCTGGCCTGGCCCTTGGACGCCTTTTTGTAGCGTCTCCAGAAGGCAAGGTCTTTCCCGAAGTCCTTCTCAGGTCAGATCTCCTCTCCTTTTTCGTTTTTTCTTTTTCTTTCTTCTTTGGAACGGTCTTCTACTCCTCTTGGTCGAGAGGATTACCGTTCCCGCTTTCTTCATTTATGGGCTGGGTCCTTTCCTGAGTCTTTGGACTGGACTCCGCCCGTCCCTTTCTTTTTTTTGGCGGTTGCACCGGGTTCGTAGGGCTCGGAGAATCCCGTGCCCCCTTTCTTTTCTTCTTCCCTAAAGGACTCGAAAAGAGAGGAGGGCCGTTTGACCCCAATCCCTCATCCGCAACTCGATTCCTCCTGTTTTTTAGGCCCTGTGCTATTTTTAGGGCATTCACTACTCTCTGCCGGTTATTCGACTGGGTTGCCCTGTACTTCTTAACGAGACTCCCCAGCTTGACCAAAATCTCGTGCAAGCGGTTGAAGAGGGCCTCTTCACTGAAGTTCTCCTCTCCCACAGCACTGCAGTGGCCTCCATCCGTCCCACTGTTTTCCTCCCAAAAACTCTTTTTTCATTGAACTTCATTCTTAATCCCACGAGAAGCTAGGGAAGTGAAGGTTCGCCGACACAGAGCCCCGCATGTGCTTAAAGGTAAGGCTAAGTACTCGTGAAAGTCGCCAGGTATCCATGGGGCACCGTTTAGAACCGCCAGTACCCCGACGGCCAACTAACCTGTCTGCACGGTACGCTTGACACCTTCGGTTTAGAGAGTGGAAACTATCTGTCAAAGAAACCACTATACCAAGACAGCAGGCTGATTCTTAGTGGCTTGGACGAGGGGTCAGCCCCATCCGGCCCTCCAAAATTTTTTTTTTAAACCACCTATACCCTCTAAGACCCCCCCCCATGCCGCGTGGCATAAGTTCCACCCCGGAACCGCGTTAGCATTACTTCAGGGTGAAGGCACCAGGAAGAACGTCGCGTCCCACAGCATTAACAAGCTGATCCGCCACCATTTGCTAGAGGTGCCAGTCCTCTTAAGTCCTAAAAAGGATTCGGTGTCCCTCAAGATTGGCACTGGTTCTCTAGCGCTACAACATTTGTTGCTTTCCCATACTGCCACCTAAAAGGCAGCCTCGGCGTCCCACGCGGCGGTTTTCTCCTCTTCCTTCTTGCGACGGACCACTAACCCGACGTAACCGTTTACCGCCCTCCATCTCTCCTCGGTGTCAAGCATCTCAAAGATGATGTTTTCGGGAGTGGGTGTCACGCCGAGCATGTCCACCAGTAGCTGGCGCTCACGGTGCTATCTTTCCTACACGAAAACCGTGTGTTTGACGGTATGTACCACCGGGGAGTAGTAAGCACATCTGGTGGATGCTTTCACCGCCACGCGATGGAGATAGGCATCGAACTGACCATGTGCAGAGAGAAACTAAGTGAGGTAATAATTCACCACTCCGTGCCCTCTTTCCACCCATGGTCGCAGGTCTGGGATCAGCTAGTGCGTCCATATACTCACACCAGCCTGACCCCACTCCTGTTGCCACGTCGTCAACGTCTCCGCCCGTCTGTCGCTATCACTTTTGTCACCAGAGCCCAGGAATTTCCTTCTCCGCTCCAGTGCAAGCAACACGACGGAGATCGTTCGTGCTATCACCATAACAGCAGCAGAGGAAACCGTGCGGTAGGTGGAAGCGATCCTTGAGATCCGATACGCTGCACCAGAATGAGGCGCTCTCGGACGTCCCATCTCGCAATTGCATCCGCCCACACCTCGGTGCCGTTCAGCAGTATCGAGTTGGAGACTGACGCCAGAAGCCACCCGCAACGCTCAGGTGAAAGTCCTATCCCGAACCACCTTTGCCTGGTAAGGACGACCATCTTTGTCTTGTCGATCGCAAGTACAAAACCGTGATTCCGCAGCCACTCTGACACTATCGTGACCGCCCACCGAATCTTGCGCTCGGCCTCCTCTCGGGATCTCGCTGTGACGTGCAGTGCGATGTCATCAGCAAAATTCGTCAGCTTGACCCCTGGAGCTATTTCAAGGCGCAAAAGTTCATCGTAGACCAGGTTCCATAAGTCAGGGCCAAGGCCGGAGCCCTGTGCGACTCCTGACGTCAGCCGCCTTTCTCTTTGTCCATCCTTCGTGTCGTACCGGAGTACACGATCCTGGAGATAGCTATCCAGTATCTTTCTAAAGTATTCTGGTCCATTCTGGCTCCGCAAAGCCCTTAATATGTCAGACCATTTGGCCGAGTTGAAAGCGTTTCTAAACTTGAGAGTCACCAAGACACAGGTGCTTCTTGTCTTCTGTAAGGGTTTCCATGCCTCCCTCACCGACTCAAGAACCTCGCGCAGGTTGGCAATTTTTTCGGTCCACCAGTAGCACGAGTGCCGGCCCCGCCTGGCAGTTCTTTTGGGCATGCACGTGTCACACCACTCCTTGACACATTTTAAGCTGCCTCCTACAAGAGCCTTGACTTCCACCGAATCAATGATATTGAATAAATCAGCGGGAGGTGGCGCGCTTGTCATGGCTTCCCGCAACATATCTCGATTGAGCTTCGCCACGTTCCACCCGGCTGCGTGCCCTCGAGGTAGTCCTCGCAAGTTTGCACCATGTTCCTCATTAATTATGAAGCTGACAAATTGGTGATAACTAGCCGTATAGTCCTCCAGAACCTGCTAGTCAGACACCCGCTCCGCCATTTGTGACGACGCTAGTGTAAGGTTGATGATCGTACCCCGGTTTTAGGTTCTTCTGAATGTTGCTGAACTACCAGAGATCATGACGATGAGATCTAGCCTCGCAGCCATCTTAAGGACCGCCCGCCCCCTGGAGTCAGTTCTCAGCTCCTCCAAGTGATGGCCTTGGAGTTGAAGTCGCCGGCCAGGACTATGTCGCCATTTACCCCGCACGCACGAATAGCATCCTCGAGCTCGGCAAGCTGCCCTCTAAAGACGCCGATCGATATGTTAGGGGAAATGTAGCAGCTCACATAGAATACACTTCCACTCCTGATCCACACAAAACCGTCCTCACCTCCGGAATCGGATACGGGGAACTTGTCGCTACAAATCAATATGGCGGCGCGTCCACTCCTGTCGCAGTACCAGCCCCGACCCGGTAACATGTGGGACGGCTCGTTTATGAAGAGCAAGTCCACACCCCGGGCGCGGGAGAACTGGTCTAGCAGATCATGCGCAAGCACAGTCCTATCAATGTTTACTTGCAGGATCACCGCCATTTTCGCTGAGCTCCTCCTGCAAACGCCCGCAGCGCTTGACACCCGGCAGTCCCAGCGACGTGTCCGGTGTCCAGTTTTGGGACGATGCATTCACACAGGTAACAGCTTACTTTGTTTTTGGAGTAGTTACGTACTACATGGCCCCTTTCACCACACCTCCAGCACGCCCCGGTCTTGTCAGGCCCGCCACACTGCCTAGCAATGTGGCCAAAGCCCAGGCACTTGAAGCAGCGCTCAGCATTGTACTTAGGCCTCATCCTGCAGTTCACCTAGCCCAGCCTTATATAATTCATCTTATTAAGGATTGTAGTCGCCGCCGCAACGTAGGCTACCCGATTTTCCCTGACAGTGCCAGATGACAGCCGCACTCCCAAGACAGGGGCCTTCTCTTCCTTAAAACAGCTTTTAAGTGCAGCCTGCACATCTTGCTCCGTCACCGTAGGGTCAACGTCTCTTATCTCATATGTCAAGCGCGGGGCAAGGGTCCTCACGCCGCCAGCACCCGCCACAGCTTTTTTAAGCGTGTCGGCGAACGCCTCGTGAGAGTCAGACGTGGTATCTCTCAACTTGACATGAACACTACCTGTTCTCGTCTCCCTGATTGACCCCACGCTTGCCCCATGCTTGACCACATTGACCCTCTTCATCAGGGCCAGGACCTTGGCATACTTTTTGCCCTCTGCTGGCTGTGCGTTAATCGCATCAGACCTGGCCCTCTGACGTCTTTCCTTAGAAGCCTTCGATGGCTTGGCCTCTGATTTTAGGATCTTATCGTCCCTAGCCTTTTCCTTCACCGATTTCTTTTTCTTTTTCTTTTCTGAACCTCCGTCCCATTTTCCCCACTGCCCGTTCCAACAACCACGCCGTGCTCTGGTTGCGGCTGAAAATCAAGCCCTCTTGCCTTTTTTGAGGCTTTTTCTGGCGTCAATTTTGGGCTTGGAGTTTCTCTTCCTCTCCTTCGCTTCCTTTTTTCTTTTAGTTCTATACCAATATCTGGCTCCTCCGCTTCTTCAAGCCGATCTTGATAACGCTTAAGGGTGCCTACAGCCGTCGCTGCCAGCCTGACGTGATCCTTTATGGTCCTCGCTGTGTTAGGGTGCTAAGCCATAAGCACCTTGAAGTCATTCATCAACCTCGCAACTACCTCAAACGCGATGTCAGTGCTTTTCCGGAACTCGACCTCCGGGTCCAGCTTGGGTCGTCCACCAAGCTCAAGATCGTGTGACTCTGCACCAGAGTCAGCCTTTTTTCGTCCCAGTTCCGCCATAATTCTCCTTACTATGGGAGTAACGTCTTTGTGCCCTCCCCCCAGAATCCGTGGAGCCTGCGGCAGCCACCCGGGCTTTTAACGGATCGGAACTGCCGGCGAATTTCTTCAGAGTGGTTACCGCTTGGGGTGGTTTTTTTTTATTGATGCACTTCATTTTGACAACTTGTTTGAGTGGCGTACTGACCCATGAAGGCCAGCACTACTCTTTTTACTGGTAAAGAAAATTGGAAAGGGTTAAAAACCAAGGCAGCCGCTCACTCTGATTCCAGAGAAGCATGCTACTTGCTCGGGCCGACCGGGAGTTGCCACTCTCCCTCAGTCCCTCCAGCGGAGTCAGGGCCAAGTGCAGAGCCTTGTGCGACTTCCGACGTCAGACACCTCTCTCTTGGTCCATCCTTCGTGTCGTACCGGAGTACACGATCCTGGAGATAGCTATCCAGTATCTTTCTAAGGTAGTCTGGTACATTCCGACACCTTAAGGCTGTCATTATGTCGGACCATTTCGCTGAGTTAAAGGCATTCCTGACGTCGAGAGTCACCAGGACACAGACACTTCTCGTCTTATGAGAGGGTTTCCATGCCTTTCTAACCGACTCAAGAACCTCGGCTACAGCCATGACCGTCGAAGGTCCCCCTTGAAACCCGTACTGATTGTCTGAGAGACTGACTTTCCTTCTTAGACGAGTTTGTATCAGCCTCTCGATCATTTTTCCGGCATTATCCAGCATGCACAATTGTCGGAGTGACGACGGGACCAAGGAGGGTGGTTTACCCTTGTCCAGAAGGACAAGCCTGTGGATCTTCCACCGCTCGCTGAACAGTCCGTTACGCAAAGACGCTTTAAACATGTCCAGCAATACGTGTGGTATTTCCGCGGCTATGACCTTGAGAACTTCAGACAGCACCATGTTCGGACCTGGGGCCTTGCGGCCTGGCGTCTCTGAAGTAGTTGTAGTAGTAGTAGTGGTAGTAGTAGTAGTTCAAGGTGTAGTTTAAGTAGAAGTTAATAAAGTGTTCTAAAAAAATTTAATAATATTCTCCTCAATTTGGTTACTAAATTTAATAAATTTCATTTATTTTACTCAGTAGATTTGAATCCTTGGTTTTTTAATCATGCAACTCTTTGTTTAATTTCATGTATCTATTTATTTATCATCCTGTTGATAAAAATATATTAAATTACCTTATAATTTCATTTTATATAATTAAATTATAAAATGTTATGAAAATATTACTCTTCCTGGGTTTGTATTTACAATACTTTGACATATAATACATCGTGCACGCACGTATTTGCTGTGTGCAGTAGTCTAAAATAGTACCACCTGCATTGCAAGGAGGGGTTGATGCTGGATAACATGATTTCATAGCTTGTTACGGGCTGCAAAATTTGTTAATTGTTTTTTGTAGTTCTAATGCATTTTTGATACTTAAAGTATGGATTTTTAGTGTCCAGAATTTGTATTAAACAGAAAACAACTTTTTCTCACAATATTTACTTATTTTTTTTTTCAACTGTAGAATAATAGTTATCATCAATTAAAAATACATACAGGACGCTAAAAATTGATAGTTCAAGTATTAAAAATGCATTAAAATTGCAAACAGCAATTTACAAAGTTTGCAGCCCATAACAGGCTATGTAATCGTGTTATACAGCATCGCTTTCTGTTTGCCGTGCAGATGGCGTTTTTCAAATTACTGCAAATAGCAAATATAAGACCTTTAAATGCACCTGTACTGTAGAATTATGAAAGAAGAAGGAATTAATGAAAAAAGATTAAACTCGTTTCTTTCTTAACTGAAAGCTGAACTCATCAGTACGACGTACTAGTGATTATAGCCGTAGATAAAGATGACTGATACTTGCTTTTTACGTGCTTATTCATCATGTGTCTGCAAAATTATTCCTTCTATTATAACTCCTCTTAACACATTGTAATAATCTTGCTGACGCATGATAAGTAAGGGTGTGAAGTGCAAGTATCTGTAATGTTTGTCTACGGCTTAGATTAAAATCACGCCGTACTGATAATGTTCGCTAGTAGTCGAGAACGAAGCGAGTTTAACCCTTTTCCTTTAATTTCTTTATTTTTTCTTATTCTCTAGTATATATACACCATAAAGTGTAATATACATGTCTGTATAATTTATTATATGTGAAAGTGTAGTTAATACATGGTACATAAAGTTATAAAATTTTTAATTTCTGTACATTTTATAAACTGAATTAATAAAGGTAACAAAATTATCCACTACAATTTCAAGTGATTTTGGAAACGTATAAATTTTGTAAAATTCTAGAGATGCGTTGATTTTAAGAATTTTACTATTATTTTATAGGTTATTCCATAATATTCTACGAGCTTATTATGTAACATTAAGGTTTTAGATATTTTCTAGTGTCTAAGTCTGATAGGCTATGAAAGAAAAGTAAACTCACCATTTCAATTCTGCTACCGTATATGATTTGTTATATTATTGCATGTCTTATTCTACTTTACTTATTAAACCCAATTTTTAAAAACCCTTGTTAAAACCTTAAATCCCAATAACGTTACAATAATGTTTTATATGAATGAGTAGTCCACTGCTATCTCTCGGTCACCGTATACGATTTTTTTTTGGTCTCGTATATCGTATTATACGTTACTTGACATACCCTTTAATTAAATACGTATATTGCAAGGCTTGCGAAGAAAAAGGTATTTGGCTGTTTTGTTTCTCTGGACATTCTCAATTTTTTTAAAACCAAATCATTTTGTCACACCTTTATATTTGATGCTTACATTGTAGGGGCTATAAAAAAATTAATTGTCTAACAATTTTTTTTGGCTACTATTATATAGGCGCTGTTAAATATAACATATTGTATTAGATTTTCTTTAAATCTTAAAACATTTACGAAATTTCAGCTGGATCAAAAATCAGGAGAAACCACACGCATTAGTCCAAATTTAAAGATTACATATTTTATAGTAGATACACACATCTTTCCATATTGTTAAGTGATTTCAATTGATAAAGTATTAAGCCCTTCCTTAATGACCCGCAGTATCGCCTCATTACTCCTATGACCACCCTTATATCCCCTTGAAATAACGAAAAATTTATTTGATTTTTTTTATGTTTAAATTAAATTACATTTTCCAAATCACCATACTACCTCCACACAATTTTCTAATCTCTCTGGACTCGTTCGCTAGCTCCCCCAAAAATAAGAGAAAAATTGTTTGGTTTCTTCTGTATTTTTGTTTTATTCAAATTTCTGAACCGTTACAATCTCTTAATTTCCCGTATAATCTGCTCTAGCCTCCCACAAACCCCCTACAATGTTTTGGGATATTGTAAATGCATATCTCCCACATTTCTACACTAAATGAGAGAAATCTGTTCTATTTCAATTTTTTCTTGTTTAAATTAAATTAGATTTTCTACTTCCTCCTTCTGGTCGCCTATCGAAAAATCTTTACAACATTTCTTACTAATAACTTTATATTTGTACCAGATAAAAACAACTGAGTATATCCAATAGGTATACAAGCAAATATTGATACATCTACATAAGACATAAGATGTATCAATATTTGCCTGTTTACCTATTGGACGTTTTAAATTTCTATCTTACCTACAAGCATTAGAGTCATATACCTACTATATCGAGCTTAGGTGAAGACAGCTTAAAAATTAAGAATGAGAACTTATCTAAACCTACGGTGCAAGTGAATGTACGGATCCTTGGTAGCTCAAGAAATAGAGTAACTGCCTAGTAAATAGGAGGTTGTGTGTTCGATTCACACTAGGGGAAAGATATTATTCTCATTCTTATTTATTTCTTGAAAAAGAAATTATGCGGATTGGTATAATGAATTTTTAGTATATTAGATATTGAGAAAGGGCATATGTGGATGCTATAAAGAGTGCTTGTATAAAAAGTGCCACCATCTATACATATGGACCTCTTGATACAATGATAAAGATGTATCAATATTTGCTTGTATACCTATTGGACATATTAAATTACTAACTTACCTACAAGCATTAGAGTTATATGCCTACTGGACCAGCTTTACTTTCCATTAGAGGTGGCTAAAGCTAGAGCAAGAGGATATCGAACAGCATTAGGAGTTAGAAAGTGGACTTTAAAATCTTTTCCAATTACATAATGTAAGTTACCTAAGTAAGTATGTTACAATTGCATTGGCCCAATTCTAGTAAGCTGCAGATTTTTAGCTTAGTCATAACGAATCGATGGCTCAGTCAAAAGAGTGCTAACCCATGTTCAGGTTAAGAAATGTGAAAAAAAGAAGATATTTTTTGGAACGAAGTTCCTTTTCTCGCATTTTGAATTTTGGGTGCATGGAGGCTAGACCGAAAAAAGTGTAACAAGACTTTTTTCCGACCCCGCTTTAGTAATATAGCCATGTATAAAGCTATACACATTACCGCAAGCAGCTCTCTCTCTCTTTCTCTCTTCATGGGCATGCACCGAAGGACCCGACAGCTCTCTTTGGTTTGGCCTCCTTCGGTTGTACTCGGCCAGTAGCTTCTCCTTCCCGCGCCGCGTACCGTCAGCGCTACCTACACATTAACAGTGGCCGCTGTAAGTATATACCTATAGCTGAAATCGACATATAACGTATTAGTCTTTTCCTGCTTCCCACTCCTCATGCTATTGCACCGATGTCACTGGGTGTAAAAATGGCTGATTAGTTTATTGCCGAAAAAAAAAATACGATTCAATCTCATGTTATTCAGTAAAGAAAAAATTGGTCATTTCCCTACAGAATTTTTCCAGGATTACAGGAAAAATAGTTTTGTCCAAATTAGAAGTTAACTTCATTTATTCATTGAAAAATGTATAATTAGTTGCCAATTTTTTATTTAGATGTTTGCTTTTATCTCTTCTTCTATCGCTCGTAGAGTAATTTTACGATCACCAATCTTTTTCTTATCAAATTTTCTACTCAATGTACATGTTCGTAAATTTAATTATTATTATTATAACACACTAATGGTATTATAGGGTAAAAAAATTATCCAAACCAAAAAATTTTTGATCAGCATAGAAAAAAGAACTACCATCTTAATTTAAAAGTAACCGTGAGAAAACATAGATATAACGTTGCATAATAAGAAGCTATTTTTAAAATTAGAAAATAATTATTAGTTTTTGTTAATTAGTTTTTTAAAGTGATACTTTAAAGTGTTATTACAAACTTAATTATTGGTTTAACAAAAATAATTGTGCTGTTGTGTTGACACAGTCACAATTCATGTTTTCATTTTTTTCTGATTTCGTAGAGCATGTGCGAACACCGAAAAAATTTATTACTGTACGTGAACCTAATGCATACTCAAATTACTAATTCACTGAGTTGATTCACTCTTAATAATGTGTTGTTTTTTAAAAAGTGTTTCTGTAAGTTATCGTTATTTATCATATACATGATAAACGTATTTTATCATTAATTTTTTATTTCCTTAACTTGACATTTTATCCTGAACAAGATGACGGTATGTAGCCAATGTCTACGAAAAAGCGAATAGAACTTGATTCTGACCGGGGGTCCATAGATCCCTCACGCCTGGTTTTCTTTAATTGGGTTGTAGCAGTACTGTTCGTTTTATTTTGTTTATCATTATCACATCAATGTCAGAGATTTAACGGATACTTCATTAAAACTTAAAAAAATAATAAATCTTTTGAATAGTTAGAGTTTTTCCCATGCGCTGGACAATCGGAGTAAAATTATCGTTATGAAAGTCAAGGTAATGTTATTTTACAGTTTTCATACATTAGCACTAAAATAATTGAAGAATATTCGAAGAAATCACATAAGAACTAAGTACGTACTAACCAAGTTAAATGACTGAAGTAATGTGTAAACCTCGATGGTTTTATTCACCAAACATTATTATTTATTATTTATCTATTTACCAAAATTTGGCACGCTCCAAATGCAAATTTAAGCCCATATGTAAGTAATTTTAACAGCTATTATATTAGTTTTCTATTTCATGTAATGAATATTTGTTAGATAAAAATAACGTTGACTTCCCTTTTTTATTCTGTCAGCAATCGAAATTTGTAGTTCTAAAACTTTCTAGAATCAACAGCTACACTGAAATTTTAAAAATCGTTGAGACTCTGCATGGATTCATCTTTATTCATGTTAAAGAAAAAAATTTCTAGATTCTTTTATTTTCCAAGTTGTCTGAAATCATTGTTAAATGATTTCAGGTATTTTAATATACTTCAGAGCTTTCTTCAATAATCTAGAAATTTTAAGGACAATCTAAGATATTCTATATTAATAACAATTATTCTAATAATTTTCAGAGTTTTAATTTATGATGAAATTTCTCAAGTTATTAGTATGGTTTGGGAACAGTTGAGAACTTTTAAACTTTATTATAATCACGCATTTTTATACTTTATTTTAGAAACTATAAAATACCCTACGATTTTTTCGGAACTTTCTGGGAAATTTTTAATCTTAAAAACGTTTTAAATATAATAGTTTAGAACTTTCCAGATTAATTAAGACATTTTTAAAATTATTGAAATCAAGAATATTTGAAACCAGTCTTAATAAGTTTATAACTTTCACTAATTAGATGCACTATAGAAGTTCCTAGATTTCTTTTGGTATTGTAAAATCTTTTGTAAATAACTCTCAACACTGGTACACTTTAAAGCGTTCTAGATCACTCTTAAAATTTTTATAATAATCTACACAGTATTTAGCTTATATGAGTTGTACAATGTGTTAGAAAAGTATAGAAGTATCTCATTAAATGTATTTTTACCAGTCACATCCGTACATTTCCACCTACTGCAACCGAACTCCTCAATTGCAAGTAAAGCATACGTAGAGCCTCTTACCGCTGCAACCGCAAGTGGATAGCAGTGGATGATCATGAAGAAAAGACTGGATATACTACTAATTTTCTTTTAAGTATATTAATTAAAAAATCCCAAGACACCGTTTGAAATTAGAAATAAGTCAAAGTTTTATTAAATATGTTACAAGTATGTTTTGGTAAATTGTTTAATCTATGATTGTGTACAACATCTGAATAATATTACATATTTTGTCCTTTATTCATTTAGCTTTAGTTGAAAGGAAGCCATTGGATATAAAAGTTGATGAGAATATTAAAAAAAATCTACCTCCCTTGCGGCGTTGTGTCACACTACCCGACACAAGTTCAACTTTTCATACATCTAATCATTTTGGCTTCTCTGAAGTTGGAAATCTTATTGCATGTACGCCAGCTCTTCGTCGTCGTCGTCAAAATGATAAATCTGTTGAAGTTTTAAGTGATCTGAATCTTAGATACCAGCAGTATAAACGAAATGAACTAAGACCTACATCTGACTTATTACTGAATTCTCATTCCAGAGGAGTACCATCATGTTTATTAGGAGAGGTAATAAGGCAGCCTATTGAAAGTAGTGATGATACAGAAAATAGTGATGGACACATGTGTAGTCAACAAACACAGCAACTGCCTCCTCCACCACCTCCTACAACTCCACCTCCGCACTCTTCCGAAAACGATGCCAGGTATAACACCAGCTTTCTTAAATTTATTATTATAAAATTATACTTTATCTCTGCAGGATACGCTGCTTGCTATTGTATGGTAATAAATAAGAATAACAAAGTATACATTCTTTATACCTATGTGTTAGTACAGAGATCTGAGTATACATTTAAAAAAAAAGATATTGTAGATATTAGTCTACTCTACATAAGTAGTTTAATTTTGGTTTTATAAATGTACTTAACACTATTTATTTTGTTACCAGAATTAAATATTTGAAACGTATTAGCTATGTATCGTTACTAGCTAATTCATGTATTAAAAAATATCTTGTTATGGAATGTTGTATACTGAAAATTTCTTATCTTACCATGAGGATATCTTTAAAATTTATGTTTTAAACTTATTTTTTTGAAATAAGTTTTTTGTATTCTAGTAACAATGAAACTTTTATTGTTATAAAAAATATTTATCGTTATAACAAAAACTTTCTAAAGAGCTATCTTACTGCTTAAACAATTTTTGACAAGATTAAATCAAAGAAGTTAATTTTAAAGTGATGTATAACTCACATGTATATTCCTGTAATTCTGTAAAATATGTGTTATAAGTATTAGGTAAAGAAAGGGGTCACCACGAACAAATAATCACACGTCAAAATAACTTTCTATGAATGTGTTTCCTAATTTGTTAAATTGAATTTCTGTCTTCTGGCAAAAAGGCAGTCAATACATTTGTATGTGCAGATATTTTTGTCTGCACTTTCAATCACGAAAATTCTTAAATAAATGATAGATCTGCATCCATATTCGTATATGCAATAACTAATCTGGACCTTTCATAGATGACAATGTTTTGCAAATCTCACAAAAGGTGATTTTCTTGACAAAAAATTTCTCCTTTGTAAATTTAAAAAGTACCACGAAAAATTCTGAAGGTCTTCTTAAATTATAGAGTTGTTTTAAATTATTACGAATCGCTTATAGAATAACAGAGAGTGTTAGAAGTGACTATTTGTTTAACGGCTTAAAATTAATTCATCATTATTTTCGAAATAAATTAAATACAATGCAACCATACTTAATTTCCTATCAAAATTTAAAAACTAAAATTTATAAGCTTGTCTAATAAGGTAAAGTACCCTATATTCGGACAAAAGTGTTGTTCGGACCTATATCCGGACAGCAGCGATAATTACATAATTTTTTTACAATTTCTGAATGAAAAAATTTATTTGTAATCTACAGTATCGAATTGATTTAAGATAGTTACAACATGTGTCGAATTAATTTGATAATTCATTAAAAGAAATGTTTTTTCTTGCAAATCAAGGTTTTTTGTGTTTGGCTGCTGCCCGGAAATTAGATACTACGGTTCAAACTGTACCCCATATTCGGACACACATAATCCAGCAATTTACTAGCTTACAAGTGCAAAGAAATGGTATACAATGTAGTAAAATATAATAATAATTTGTTTTTTGCATTTGTTTAACTAATTAAAGCCATTAAAGTAAAATATAACTGCAAATAAAGATCTGCCATAACCTTATTTTCTCAATGTTCACCACTGTCCGGATTATGGTCCCTACGTCGTAACGGGACCTATATTTGGACTATTTAGAAATGCATTGTCCGAATATAGGGGTTTTGAGACTGAATCTTTATAATTATTTTAAACAATGATCACACGGTCTCAAATAACTTTTTTTTTTTCAAGTGACAGAAAAATAACTTTATTATCTATACGTCAACCGTCTTTTTCGCAAAAACAGCTAATTTCTTTGTGAGTTTAGAAATAGTGAATTACCTAAAATTATGTGTCCGAATAGAGGGTACTTTACCTTACTTGAATTTTCTTATCGGAAAGAGTATTTATCAAGCGGGTCAATTCAAAATTTGTAAATGTTTTACTTTTTTATGTATCTTCGATTAGAATACACGCTCTGCATAGCGTAGGAGATAGTTTAAATTAATGTGTTGACGCATACAATAGTATCACAGACCGAATTATTTCTGAAACGATTAATTTTACACTCAGAGTAAATGTCTATCTGTGAATGTGTGTTTGTATGGGTGTATGTCAATGTACGTTTCTAGTTAAGGAACTGTGTATCTGTCGTGGTGGTAGGTAGGATGGTGTGAAGCAGGAGAATAAGCACGCGTAGATGTAGTAGAGTAATGGTAAAGGTTGAGGCTGGAGCTTGAGCTCTGCGTGCTACTACCGCGGCTACCGTAGCCCGAGTGAGCCTGAAAGCCTCCTTTTATAACTGTACTTCTGGCACGCTGAGGTTGCGTCATCGCAACACCTTTCCTTTTTATGAAAGAAAACATATGATTAATATATGATTACATCCAATCTTACAAATATCATTAGTTTATACAGTAGCACTGAGGTACCTGTTTTGTAGGCGTCGATTTACGTAATTGTACGCTGATCTGACTGTTTCTGCTTCATGCTCCTCGTCTCTTGCAGGAGACTTAGCCTGAGAACTTATGGCGTGCGCTATGTTTTTATCTCGCTTGGGATCAAAAGCTGGTGCAGCTGCTGTTTGTATCAACACGTCAATCTTACGATTCTTGTCAGTTACGGCTTTTGCACCCGACTGCCACTCGTTGATTATTATAGGTGCATTGTTCAGGAGTTTTTCGACGAGCTCGTGTTTGAACGATTCCATCGATTTCAGTGCACTAAATTGACTTTTTCGGTTCTTACAATAAGAGAGGTGGGGCTTGAATCGAACGCGGATATTTCACTATAGATGCGTATATCTATGACCGAAACTTTACCGCCTACGCCGAGTTCGGATGACTTTGTCCCATAGTGACGCTTGTTGTATATTCTTTCTTATCCTTTCTTTTTTAATTTTTCGTGTGAGCTCACTGCTTGGTAACTTTTAAATGCACCCAAATTTTTTTATTGAACAGGGGATCATGGGATTGAATCCAGCGTGAGAACATCAACTCTGCCGCAAAATAACCGTTCTCTAGAGGCGTTGTTCTATAAAACAGCAGACCGGTAAAAATATTACCTCGTTTTATTATATTTTTATCTATTTTTAGAAGTTTCGGTGGCTCCGTTACTTTGCGGAAATTCAGGTGAAGTTGTGATATGACCAAAGTTGTACTCTTTCGTGAATTGTCTAAATCCCGACGAAAACTGTGTGCCATTGTTTGAACGGACGGCATTGGGAATACCGTATCACGTGGATAGCTGTGTACAGTTTTCTATCACTTCTATTTCGTCTATGGTTTTCAATTCACAAAGTTCAAAATATCTAGAATATTGGTAGCGATAAGGTACCATTTATTCAGCCTACTTTTTTTCAGGGTTGGTCGGAAAAATCTTCTTTTACAAAAGATTGTTTTATAATTTTTCGTTCTTGCACGCACTCGGAACAGTTTTCAACCAAGCATGCCAAGTGTAAGCTCAAGCCTAACCACCATACCGACTGCTTCGCTCGCTTTAGGCACTTGCCGATGTCCAAATGGCTTTCGTAAAGTCTAGCAATAATCTCTTATTGCAGCAGGTGCGGTATTATTAGCCTTGATTCAAAGAACAAAAATCCATCTATCGCAAACCAAAAGAAGCTGCGACTTTAGGGGCCAGTTGATCGTACAAAAACTTATTAGATTCAAGCATATCGACGTGTGCGTAGAGGACTATCACAGCGTGACATCACCCCACTTACAATAACACGGTGTGACGTCACCCTGTGATAGTCTTCCACGCACACCCAAATAATAAAAGATTTTCTATTTTATTATAGATTTTTGAGTTATTCAATAACTCTGTACCATTTTTATTAATAACTTTTTTTTTTAACTTTTGTGGTTTAAAAGAAAATTTATATTTTATCGTCCAATTACTATATTATTATTAGTACGACTATTATAATTATTATTTTCATACTTTTTTCTTTTATAAAAACTTTGATTCAAGCATTTGAATTTAATTTTGTTTTCTTAACAGTTTTTTGTTTCAATATTAATTTTAGTTTGTTTTTATAACGAATTGACAAATTAACTACTTTATGACTTCTATGACAAATTAAAAATTCTTGAAATCTCCAAGTAGTTTTCATGGGACAAAAGTATCTTATATGTTTGACTAAGTTTTAATTTTCGTTTGTCTTCTTTTGATAAAAATTAATTTTTTTAAAATTAAATGAACACACTATCACTTACATCATGTATATCGTACCAAACATATTTAATAATTCAAATAGATGCATAATTTCTGTTAAATGATAATTAATATCATTTAATTTTGCCTTTGGTTTAAAACCGAAGATTGTGGACTACGGTCTCACGCTCCTTTACAGGCTGCGGGACAGCAGATGGTCCAATTATTTGTTTGTTTAAAAGAAAGAAGAGAGAGACAGTTGTATAAAATATCCGTATTAGCTTACCTTTCTTTCTGCTAGAAACTTGAATACTGGCTTCGAATACTGGCAACTCTACTTTAATTATTAATTCCGATAACTTAAGCTTCTTCTTTCCGTTGCGTTTATATTTATTTATTTTATAATAACTTGAACTTTTCCTAATAGCTTTGATATCAATTTATTTTATATTGTTTGTGTACAAAAAACAGAGAAAAGACGAAACGTCTGATCGCTTTTTCAATTGTAGTTATCAGTGTCTGTACTCGATGAGCGGCAGCAGATTACTAACTAAAACGCTGCGCAAAGAAATGCACCTTGCATAAAGTTTTAGTTAAAACTTCTTTGTCTTACTTGCTATGGGGCTGGTACTTGCTGACTTCATGTGTTTAGGCTTTGTGGCTCGTTTCGGTTGTCACTTGACACTTCCGAGAGCCACGAAGTACACAGTCAGCTTTGTTAGGTGACGACTTTTATTAAGTACGACTCTTTTAAGAGTCATAGAATTTTCTCATGGAGAGAATAAATATACTATAAAATAAAATAAAAATAGGAAATTTATTTTCGCAAGTCATCACTTAACAGCATCCCCTTTTTAAAACTATAACCGTCTTTATATATATATATATATTAAAACAAACTGCTTTAAGGTAAGAAGTGGATTATGGTAAACTGAATACTTGAAGGGGAAAGAGAAAAAAAAAGATTTCCACTTTTTACCCTTTTTTTCTTAAAATTATTCTAACACTATAAATAAAAAATTTGTCGGCAATAATTTTTAACGTATATTAGCATTATAAAAAAAGTATAGCAATAAGTTAATGAATATATGTGTTCGTAGGTTCATCTTAATGTTTATTTTTTTTTTCTTATTTTTGTTTTTTAATAATCGTTGAAAATCTTATTCGCATTGGGTAAATGGTTTGGACGTTGGATAGTGAAATGATGGAAACAGGTTTGATAATGGTTACGTTAGTTAATAGTCATCAGATATTTGGTCCACTCATTAGTCGTAATGACGAGTGGTACTTTTATCATTAGCTTTGGTGGTAACTTTTCAGTCGTGCTGCTGGAAGTGTCTACAATTAGCGGATTATTCGTTGTAGTTGTGTTTGTTGTTGTGTTGGCCATGGCATAAGGCCTCTTTTGTTGGGTTGTGATGCAATGTAGAACTATCTTTCGCATTTCTTCAGCTTCATCTTCCGTACCATATTTGATAAGGACAGGTACTATGTTTTTCCCGTCTTGAGAGTTTTTTGAAAAATAAATATCTTGTATACCGTACGGATATTTACAGAACTCCGTCAGGTATTTAGTATTATTTCTTTATTAGGACATGAATTTCCCTTTTTGTACGTTTCACTCGTACAAAGTGAAGAATAGGTATTTCTTCACCTTCGTTGCATGCCTTGATTGCAGTATTTTCAACTAATCCAGACTATATTGGTCTAGATACAGGTGGCTGTCGCTTCATGGATGTTTTGTCTTTTTGTACTTATGTTTAATTTTCTGATTCTTCACATTATCCGGCAAATGCGACAATGAGTCACGTAGCTCCTGCAATGTCGAGACTACCTTTAAACTATTTGCCGTGGTGTCTGCCTCTAGTGGTGAGCAAAACACCACTGTATAACTTGAATAACCCGTAGAACAGGGTTCCTGTTCTATGGGCTGCACTGTTCCGAAGTTTTTCAGGATCCCTTTTAGCATGAGCAGGCTATAATCCCCAGTAATAAAATTCAGCAGTATGCTAAGTTGGGTTCCATCTGTCATTGCTTTTACGATTTTAGGGCTTTGTTTGTCCATGTTGTATGTAATTCTATAAGCGTAAATATGATGGGTGTTATGATGGTTATTGATTAATATATGTATATTGTGACGTTCTCGTTTATTTTCTGCGGCTAATTGCCGAGAAGTGCAACATTCTACTTAACACCATGAAATAAATTTGAGAATAAGCTCCCGCCCTTCTATTATCCCGAGTAAAAGTGAACAGATAGGAATCAGGAAAAGTTTGGGTGCCTATCAATTCTCAATATATTACGAGTACATCAAACAGTCCAAGAAAAGGTGATAGGATCCCTTACCCACAAACCTACAAATACCCTGATTGTAATATAGTATTACGATCTTGTGAAAAAGAACGTAGAACGGATAAAAGTGCTCATAAATTAATAAATATACGAAATAATATCTATGAAGAAGTAAGCGTTTATTTAATTACATAACGTACAAGGGCACTCACTGCTCAAAGTCATACGAACAAGATATGAAGCTCGTTTGTATATAAATTTATTTTTCAATATCTCAATAATCGTCCAAATTTAAATTTTGACTATTACAATAAGCAATATAATTGAAAATTAACTACAAAATTTATAGAAGAATGATTTCAACTCGTAATAATGATTATAAAATAATAGAAAAACTAGCGTAATGCAGACGCGAAAGGATCAGACACAATGCCTCACCAAGTACGTCGCTATAGGCTAGTGGTACAAATTTTGAGATCAGTCTAGAAATCCGAGAAGCCAGGTACTTTTGACCTGCTATGCAGAGAATCTAGAGCAAGAATCAAGCGTTGCTGTGCCTTGCTTGTACAGTAGACCTCGGTTCTTCAGCGGCTCGGTGATAGCGTTGGGCGTGGGAGCTTTGCTAGGATCATTATTGGTTAATTTTGTAGTATGATGTTGTCTCTTTCCCAGTACCTTTGTCTTCGTGATCCGCATCATCGCTATACTACACTCTTAACCAAAAGTAGGAAAATGAACGCTCAAAAGTAGAATACGTGCAATTCAAGCTTTTGAAAGTATAAAACATAAAATTTAATCTTTTGAAAGAATAATATCAAAAACTCTACCTTTCAAAAGTAGAAATATCGTATTTTCTACTTTTAAAAGTAAAAATTTTATTATTCTTACTTTTGAAAAGTACAAATGAATATTTGCTACTTTCCATAAGCTCTCTATTACATGTATTCTTTACAAAAGTATAAATGATATAATTGACACTTCTGAAAAGTAGAGATTAGTTTATTTCGTCTTTTCAAAGAATAAAATACCTGCTTTGCATCTTTTTTGAATCAATCTATGCAGATATATATATGTATATATGTATATGTAAAACAGAAAAAAAACCCTGATTATTACAATGCGGGTGCGTGTGTATGTAGATGTGTGTATGTATAACTGAGCAGTATTTAAATTTAAATGATATAAATACAATAAAATCCTCATATTTTTTTTACTTACGTTTGCTAAAAATGGTCGAAACCAACTGACAGTTGTAAAAAGTATGTTTACATGAAAACATGAATCTTCCTTAATCATCTTCCTAATCATTTAGCAGTTAGAAAGGTTTCAAAATTTCAATGGATTTCTTTTTTCTATAGAAATCAAAAGTTACATCTGAAAAATATCCCTTGTACTAGCTTAACATGCACGACCAGTTCAAGATGAGACAAAGTCCAAATTTAAGCTATCGGTCCCATCGTCAAAATCAAAATCTTTCCCTAATGATTAAAAAAAACTGAAAAGTGCTTATCATGTTCAGAAATTGTATTTTAAATAACTTTGTGCTATCATCATACTTTTTCTGTAGGAAGCTTAAAAAAAAAGTTATACTTGATTTTAGTCTATACTTGACTTTTAAGGGTTATTGGGTCATTCGAATATACATGAGTATGTTAGCATACAGACAATGAAATTCGTTAAAAGTGAGTATTCATCCAGGTATTTGCAGCTCTAACGATATTTTTAATTTTCTTCACTTCATTAAAATAAAAAAGTAACAAAACTGTCAAGCCAAAAGTATATAGATGCCTTTTGACTGGAACGAGGATAAGCAGGTTATTTCGACGTTGTTGTAGTTATCTCCAGTGTACACTACATATTATACTTTTGAAAAGTCTAAATTCTGAATTCTATACTTTTGAAAAGTCTTAATTCTGAATTTTATACTTTTGAAAAGTATAAATTGTAAGATCATACTTTTGAAAAGTTTAATTTAATAATATTAAGCTTTCAAAAGAACCAAATTTTGATGCACACTTTTGGAAAGTATGAAAGACATAAGTTCTAATTTTTGCAAGATAAAATTACTTGATTTACTATTTTCAAAGAAGGAAAGAAACGTTTCTACTTCTAAAAAGTAGGATTTTACGGTTTTCTACTTTTGTTTTATACAATTTCTACTTTTGAGCGTTCATTTTCCTACTTTTGGTTAAGAGTGTACTTTATTTTTCAGTGATAGTTTTAAACGCTAATAAACAAGTATCAAAATTTAAGTAAGAATGACTGATGGTTACAACAGGTATGTATACTATTGTCGTGTATTTCGTGCTGTTATTAGTTTTAATGATTCACAGGTTATATATGGAGCGTAAATATGGAAATAAAATGAGGTTTATGAAATTATTGGATGATGGGCAGCGAGTACATGGATGGATACAATCATTACTTATCATGCTAATCCGAAATATCTGCGGATTTACAATACAATGGAATAAATAGTTTTAATACATACTAAAGCTTAATATTACAGAAAAAATTTTTTTACAATAGAGTAATATGCAAGTGTGATAAAATACGACATGCGTTCGAGTCTTTTCGGATCAATGTTTGGTATATTATTGTCGCTTTTTGACGGTGTTGGTAAAGAAATCTTTTCTGCTTGACAAATAGTGGACCTTATCTTAAAAGAAAAAAGTATCTGAATTTTTTTTCCTATATTTAGTGTTTCATTAGCCCTTTTAGTAAATAAATCACTATTATATTTGGTGGTTATAGTTCGGTGTGTACAACTATGTGAATCCGAAAGTATGTGCATTTCATTGATGTTTCCTTCAGTTTCTAATTATTCACTTACTTTATGTAAAGGTTGGTTTACGTTGACTCTAGTCTTTATCGTTATTTTGTAGTTGGGGTTCATCGTGCAGCCTGGAAGAAAAATAGTATCAAATTACTATTGATTTATGAGTCTATTTCCAACTTTTGAAGTGTATGGCGTGAGAGTATCAAACTCCGTGTCTTCATTATAGGTCAAGTTTTAGATGATTTAGGTATTTTTTGTTTTTCTCTAATTTTGACATAAATTTCAGTTGGTTCGTGTTCTTTTGGTTCTTGTTTTATGGTTACTTGGGGTTCTGCATTGAGTGGATTGATGGTGCATTAAATTTTTTCGAGACATTACGTTTCATGGTCTTTTTTAAACAGCTTCTTGCTTTGCTGATGAGTATTACTATTATAATTATGATAATTATAGCTTCAATGACATTGCGTATTAAAATAAAAAGAGAAGTTTTTTTTTCCTCCAACTTTCGGGTTTGTATTTTCTCTATTTGATTTATTATATTTTGTACATTTAATTCTTTTTCTGTCCATGCTCGTTCATTAAAGTTTAATTCTTGAATCGATTTTATAGCGTCATGGAAGTCATCAGTGTCTTTTAAGGGTTCATGTAGTACAGTTAAGTTTACGTTCACTTTTACTTAATAGGTATATTGTATCTGAGTGATAATCTTATTTTTACTGGTTAAGGTCAATTTATGAATTTTTCCCGTACATCCATTATTTATTCGTTAAAGATCTTCTTGTCGATCAATTTTATTAGGACAGATAATGTTTAATTATTCTTTATTAGGTGTTGAGATTAACCATGAACTATCAGCTGGTAAGTAAATAATTGACTTTCGGTTTTCAGGGTACACATAATTTCACAGTATTTAAATACTTCTGTTCCAGCTCGTTATAACACAAGAATTTCACATTCGTTCATAAAATAGGGTTCCTTCAACGGTTCCATAGCTAAGCATATATTACCATACAGCGTTTTATCATACTGGTTAAATGTAACTTCGTTTAATCGTAAATACGAATTATGGTCTGCTGCTACTGCTAAGTAAGGGTACGAGGATTTGATATAGGCAGATCCATTTTGTCCAGATTGGGGTATCATGACTGGATGGAATCTGTAAAGATTATAAGTGGTTCGATCTACGAGTGGCAAAAGTAATATTACCATGGTTCTATTTTCTTGATGCATAACATATAATTTGCTTAGAATGCTTATTTCACCAACATAAAGATTCCCTACTGGTGCTACAAATTCCAGATTCCCTGCCAGGTTCTTTATATCCCGGGCTACAGTTCTAAATATATTTGGAGAAAATAGCGTTGGATGTGATTGACTTCTTTTTAAATCATGCAAGATGTCAATCAGATCTTTATGGGAACATATAACGTGATCTAGAGTAGCCTCAGTTCTTCTAAGGTAAGCTGATAAATGAATCAGATATCTGTTGAGAGTAAAATCTTGTCCTAAAGTCAATATATCAGCAACTTATTTTAGAATATGTACATGGCGCTTCGTAGTTTTATGTAGTTCTCTGAAAATAGCTGCAAAAATATGGCTATTCTGTTCATACAATTTAATATACTGTTTTTGATCAGTATGCAGATTGTTGATGTTAGTGTTCATAATGTTGATATTGTCTTCTGTGACTAAGCCGAAAAGTCCTTTAGCAATGCCAAAAGGTGCCAAAAGGTGCCAGTCTTTTTGTTTGTATGCTGGGTGGTGAAATAATGTTATCTTTCGCGTGGGTTCCCACAGTATATATTATGTTCAATAGTGTTGCTTTGAGGTTTGTCAATCGCTTTATCTTTTAATTAAAGAGGTCCATTTCCATACAGTCGGTACAATCAGGATAACCAAACTGTGCAGTACATAATTAAAAAGTTTAATTTAATCCTTGAGTAGGTGTTTGTTTCAATATGAATTTATTAAAATCCAGCCATATCACAATCTTCTAATCAACTCTCTTAATTTTTGTCATACCGATTCGATCGAAGTATATCCCAGGGTTTATTTCAAGTGATTCTATGCTATGGTTGCCATGATTATCACAGTTTTAATCTGTGCAACCTTCAAGCACTGTTGTCATTAAGATGGCTAATATGATCCGCATCATTATGTTCAAGACATGTAGAACATAATTTTTACAAGGATACTATTATCGGGGGACTAGTTTTAACTTATCTGTGTGTTTTCGTATGATTTCACCATCGTTTTTTTTTAAGTAACACATTATTTTCCTCTAAAACTGTTTTTACCTTGAGGTGTGTATTAGAATAGCGATTAAATTTATGGGTACGCACTTCCTTATTTACCCAAACATCATCTCCTGGTTTAACATTTAGATCCTTTAATTTTAAGACTGCAAATTTGGCTGAGTTGTCCCAGTCATCATGTGTTTTAGAGTAAGTTCTTATAAGGTCAGCTAGGGCAGCCTGACTTTGTTCTAGAGATCCGTTTGTTTTAGAATGATATGCTGATGTAAGATTAATGATGTAAGTAAGATGAAGTAAGATTATTGATCTTTAGGGTTCTCATGAGTTATTCCAATAAATTAGACGTAAATGTAGAATTGCTTTAAGCGCACCGTAAACTAATATAATTCTTCTGTATGAGTGCATGGCGAGCGTGCTTGATCTTAGGTCAGGTACAAGGACTAATATAATGTACTTAGTCAGATTACACTGTATGGTTAGCAAATGGCAGTTCCCATTTGCTGTTATTATCAATTCACCGACGGTGTCAATGGAAACTTTATCAAAAGCGTCAATAGGTGTATCTGTAAGCACCAAGGGTTCTCTTGTTTTTATTCATTCAATTCTTTTCTCTCGACATCTGCTGCATTTACGAACATAATTGAGAATATCATTTCTCATCCCAGGCCAATAAAATCGCTCTCTTATTTTTCGATAAATTTGGTTTATTCCCTTATGTCCTCCAACAGGGCTGTCATGTAGTGTTCGTATTATCTCATAACGTTCTTGAATTTTTGGAAAATCAACCTTACCGTAACAGACAGTAATTTGTACAGGTGTTTTATTAAAAGTTGTTAATAACATTTCTGTTATCACCCCAGGTTCTAATTTGTCTGTAAGATCTCGCCATCTCAAAATTCGAAAAGTTTTAGGACTTCGTCTTAACAGTATTTTTTAAAGTGATTTAAAAGCTTATGTAAGACTTTTTGAAGTTACTAAATCAGTAGATATTTCATTACTAACGATTTACAGTATATTATGTCCTCCATAAGGTGTTACTAATATTTGGCTGACTTTTGGTTCCTTTAGTTTCCAATAACTAAAGCCTAGTGCACCTATCGATCTTAATAGTCTTAAGACAGATGTGACTGGTTGACAACCTTTGCTAATAAAATGGACTATACTGCCACTTTTGTACGTAAAACAATATCTGATGGTAATGACATTGTTACTTAGATTTTCTCTGTTTATATTCTTACAATTGTCAGTACTACTGCTACTATCACTAAGACTTACATACACCTTTCCGTACTGTTGTTTGTATCGATTGATCGGTGAGAAATGGTAGAAGTCCAATAATAACATGAAATAAGGTGCAATACTTCGACTTATTGATTTGTTTGCATTGCAGTTTGTTCGTCTGTTGTTTGCATTCAAGTCATCTGGGGTTTCTTCTATTATTTGTTCCATGTCCAGTGTTTTGAACCGTCTGTTTTCTGCAATAATAGAAGTACTTGTGTGTGTTGGTGTACTAGAACTTACGGGTGTATTTTCTTGAATACGAGGGGTAATTGATAATCTTCCACTCGTCATATATTTTCTTAAAATTTCATCTTCGTCAAATAGGGGTTCCAAGTCTGCTGTACGTCTTGATAAATCTGCAATTTTTTCATCTTATACAGAACAATCAAAATTATCGGAATCATAGGTGTTCATTTCAACTAATATGTCCTGAATTTCAGGATCCGGCTTATCTCCATCAGAAAATCTAGTTACTGATAAAAATATGTATCAGCTTGCTCGGATTCATTATCGTTGTTAGATTTGTCTGCATATTCTTGAAGACTTTGGTTAAATTTTCTTTTGTATGTATTGATAAGTAACCTCATCAATATTACTTGTCGTAGTTTTAGGTTGGTCTTCAAAAACGTCGTTGTTTAAACCTTCACTAAGTGGAATGAGTGTAACGGGTATTTTAGTATTTGTTGCGTATGAGTCTGAGCCAGTATCTGTGTCTACGTCCGCTCTGATCAATTCTTGTCGTAATTCACTTCGTCTAGGGTCATATACTGGTGGTTGTATATCTTCTCCTGACGATTCTTCAATATCACTTGGGTCATTTTCGGAAAACGTACTTGTCCTTGACGATGCACCAAGGTTACTTATATATCTCTGACTGGTAACTGTGGCATTCCCTCATTCGTTGAACTACTAGCTTTCCTTCCAGTGATTTCTGTATTCGTATCGCAAGCGTGTGATCTTGAGGCTACTTATTTTGAAAAATTCACTTTTAATGAGCTAGAATCTTTTCATGTATTTTTAGTGACATTTCTCAATATACTTGGTCGAGATATAGATGATATCTGTGGTTGTGTTAACGTTTTTATTTGAATTCTTTGAGCAATCACACTATGATCTAACTGTGGTCGTTCCTTGTTTGTTTTTGAACCAAGGAGTGGTCCAGGGCCTCTGGCCAATTTAGGTGCATTTATTTCTGATTTGGTCATGCTTCTAGGTTTTGTTACTTCTACTGTCTTCTTCAAGGTTGTTGGTAATGCTTTCGGTTTGATCGTCGTTAAATTAGATGTTCTTACTGTTCCTTTTCTCTGATTTTGTAACTCTGTTTTCTTCTTTTCCTCTTTTATTTTTCGACCTATCATCATGACTCTTAGGTACTCCATTGTTTATATTGTCTTCCGCATAAAGAAATGGTCCTACTGGGTTTCTAGATAGTGCATCAGCACTGGTATTGAGTTTTTCCGGTTTGTATTTGAAAGTGTATTCATAATCAGTTAATTTAAACATCCAGCGCATTAAACGCTGACCCAGATCTTTTCTTGTATGAATCCAATTCAATGGCTTATGATCGGCTTTAAGGACTAATTTACTTTCGAACAAACACGAACAAAAATGATGTATTCCTTATAGTGCAGCTAAGCATTCCTTTTTAGTCGTAGAATAATTTATTTCGGCTTTATTTAGAGTTCTTGAAAGATAGGCGACAGGATGGTAAAATCCATCTTTTTCTTGACTTAATACCGCTTTAATAGCATAGTCAGATGCATCTGTTGTCAACTCTTATGATTTACTAGTGTCAGAAAATTGTAAAATAGGCTCTTGTTATACATGGTCTTTTAGTATTTGAAAACTTTTTTCTTGCACTTCAGTCCATTCTAACGTTTCTCCCTTTTTTAATAAATTTGAAAAAAGCATAGCTATTTTTGAAAAATCCTTAATGAAGTGTCTATAGTTTTCTGCTAGTCCTAAGAATTGTCTAATATTTTTCATAGTTTTTAGTTGGGGAAATCCTCTAACGGCCCGTATTTTTTTAGAGTCTGGTTTAATTCCTCGTTGAATTACTATATGCCCAAGAAATATTACTTCCTTTCGCAAAAATCCAACTTTATCTGGCTGGAGTACCATGTTCGCTGATCTTAACCGGTTGAAAAGTAACCTAACTTTATGATCATGATCTACTAGATCTTTTTCGTAAATGATAATATCATCTCAATACACAAACATTTCAATATTTAATAAACCTCTAAATATGAGATCCATTAGTCTTTGAAACATGGCAGGTGCATTTTTCAAACCTTCGGGCATCTGTCTGTATTAGTAATGTCCATGGGGTGTCGTAAATGCTGTTTTATGCTTACCATGTTAAGCCATTATATTTTTTTGAAATTAACTTGCTAAATCAAAAACTTAAAAATATACGGATCCCCCTAACTGGTCCATAATATCTACGATATTGGGCAATGGATATGCATCACCAATGGTCTTTTGATTAAGTTCTCGGAAGTCAATCACTACCCTCCATCTTGGGTTTCCATGGCTATCAGGTTTTTTAGGAACGATTCACAGGGGTGAATTATACGGTGATGACGAGGGCTCAATTATTACATCATTAAGTTTTTTGGTACATGTTGTCCTACAACTTTTCTATGTACCGGTGGGTGACGATATTGCTTAGTATTAATAGGGATGTTATATTCTGTCGGGATTTTCTGTGCAACAAAATTGTTACAGGGTAAAGGATCTTTTGGCAACAAAAAGATTTCTGGAAATTCGGAAATCAATGGATACATTCGGTCTCGTTCTTCCAGGTTGAAGTGGCTGGTACGCACAAGTCCTTTTAGGTCTCTTGTTCTATCTTGTGTATTTTTGATAACGGGTCTATCATATTTGCTACTAGTATCGGGGTCAAATTCAGGTGCAATATATTCGATGGGCAGAATTTCTCTTGGATCTATTTCAATCGTAATATCATCTTCATTAGTGTTTATCGCCATAATATTACATTGACCGTTCTCATTTTTTACTATTCCTTCTCCTAAATATACGTCATCACGCCCTACGTTGACTAGTGGTAAGTATCCTTCAGTTAACTTAGCATTGATTTAATTAATTCTTACTACTTGACGTGTTCGAGCCTTGATCGTATATTTAGTTGATTTATTGTTATATTTTTGTTCCTCATTAAGGCAATGTTATTTTACACTAGCAGTATTTTTACTCTGTTCAATGGCATGGGGTTGGAATGTATCTTAGTCGTTTAATTTATTATTTTCACTGTACATTCCACTTTCATCAGTTTTATTATCATTAGGCTTTACATAATTTTCAGCCCTTTCTGATAAAATTAATTTGTCAAATTCATCTTGAAAATAAAAATCAGCTTTCATGTCTTCAAATTTTTCGTATTTAGGTATATTTGGCCCTTTGGGTAAGCCTACAATGTATTTGTCATATAATTTTTGTTGGTCAATTTTATTCTTAAGGCACTATGTCTTTTTGTTAGTATTAAGGGTGGTAGCTAAAATTTGATGTTCCTGTGCTTGTTTCTTAAGTTATAATATTGTTTGTTCTTTTTCATCCCTTTGCAATCGCTCTATTTCTTTAAAAGTTTTTATAAAAAAATGGGGTTCATTACGTCATCATCTAATACTATAGCATCATGATTATACGATAATGTGGCTCGTCGTTTTTTACAAAAGTCTCGACCCAATTAACTGCCATCTATGATTGGAAAATCGTTGGGGATCACATACAAAATTGTAGGTTTTTCTTGTACAGTCATATACGTTGTTCCTTTAAATAAAACTGGGTGGGGTGTAATTCTGGTAAGATTATTAACTTAACTAGTTTCTACACATAAATATGGGTGCGATTGATCCAATTTAATCAGGTTTGTAGCCGCGCCATTATCGAGCATGAGTGTGATAAAGCGATCTTTCCCTTCTGGAATTGACAACCTTATGCTTGTAGGCTCGTCGTCTACGCCAAGTCCCTGGCACGTACCGATGTGAACGGTTTCGATTTGGTTGCTACATTCATTACTTGCGCTGAAACATTTGGTGTAGGGGTTGTTTTCTCCTGGTTGATACTTATTTTGGAAATTCTGATTCTGATAATTAGGATTGAAACTTCGTTGGTTATAATCATTACAATTATTATTTTGGGGATGTATATTATAATTCTGACCTCTGCCTTGGTATCCTTGATTATTCCTAGGGTTAAAATTAGCATTTTTTTAAGTGTAATAAGCGTTAGGATTTTCGTTACTATATCGTCTAAAATTGTTCTGATAAAAATTAGAGTTTCTCGACTGATTTTGAAAGTTCCGGTCTCTCCCCTGATTTTGATGATTTCCACGGTATTTCTGTCCATTACTGTATTGTTGATATTGTCTATTATTGTTTTGATAATTATTATACTGCCTATTCGCGTGATGATTCTGATTGTCGATCTGTTGTTCATTAACTTGTGCTATTTGATAAAATGAGAATGGCTGATCAGGATACCTATTCTGCTGCTGATATGGGTTATTCAAATTATTTCTAAAATCACTACAAGGTAGTCCTTGGTATCGTGTATCTGGGATTATACCCGTTCTCATTAAGCTCTCCAATCTCAACGCATAATCGAATGCGTCGACTAAAGAAGCAGGTTCTTTCGCATCTACCTGCTGGCTTATCATATGTGCTAATTTTTTTATGAATATGTCTAATACCATATCTTTTATAGGGGTCATCATATGTTCGTTGTATGCATTGCCTTTATCTTCCATCAAAGTCTTTTCAGCACCACTCAGCAGTAGGTTTACATAATCATAATATTCACCGACTGATTGATCTTGTCGTTGGCGCACTTCCTGCAGCTGAGTTTAATAATAAGCAACGGTTTTTCCTATTGCAAGATCTTTTTTTTAAATGGATTATAAATGCTTCGAGGTTTTCGAAATCTTGGCCGTTTACGCTTATGCGTGTAGCACCTCGTAGATTCTGCAGTACTGCTCTTTGATATAAATCTTTTTAATCATCTCTAACACAGCTTTCTCCGCTTCTAATATTTTGTATATAATCATTTAGCGGAACATTTTTCCCATCGAATATAGGAATGGATTTAATCGCATGCTGAAATGAGAAGTTGGCATTGAGAGACTCCATCAGCGCTTCAGCTACTGTCATATCGGCATCATCGTTTTCGTCGACCATTTTTTAAGTTGTATAATTTGCTTTACGTGCGTTTTTTCCTTTTTCTTTTTATTTATTTTCATCCTATATTTCATAAGTGTGTGTAAAAAAAAAATTATACTATTATTTTGTTTTGTTTATTTGTTTCCAATATTCTATTAAATCCTAGACATTTATTGCAGAAGATATAAGTAATAAAGAAATAATTGAATGTATATGTGTGTATGTATATATCTTTAATATGAGCGTTTGTTTGGCGCATGCTTGTGCAATGAGTTTGCTTTAATTTTTATAGGTAAACGTCTGCTGATGGAATAATAAGTGTACTATGTGTATGCCCGGAAACTTAAGTGAGAGAGTGTAATCAAGCGCGCTTGTACGATATCATCTGCTTTAAGCAAGGGAGTATGCTGCGCAGGGATTTCTCATATGGCCTGTTCAGCTATATATCCTAATTGCTATGCCACCGTAATGTAGGGCGTGATTTAAAACTCTCTCTCTGCGTTGAATGAAAGTATTCGCCTTCTAGCGCGCTCAAATATGCTATCACTGTATCTACTCTCGGCCACTGACTAGCATACCTATTGTTAACAGTGTATAAATCTGTTTTTATATTTCTACACATTTATGCGAGTATGTGACAATGCAGTTTCTGACACCTTATTGCCAATAATACTATATGTATCAATACAGTACTCATATGCTTGCTCATATAAGGTGTTTGGTCCTGTTTTTTTTTTATTTACTATAGTTATAGATTTCTAAAAATATATGCACTGTGACCCAACATGTGATAATATTAATACACCCATATCAGTGTTCTGTATGTGCAACGCGCAATTTATGTGCCTATAAATCGTGAATATTACAATGGGAAATTATAATAAGTTACGGATTATTAGTAAATTATTAGTAAATTTCCAGACTTTTTATTAGTTTTTTTCTTTTGATTTTGAGAGTTCTCTGAAGATGTTTAAATTGTCAAATTGTTTGTCGATTTCTGCTGTAAAATTATTAATTTTACTTTTTGATAATTCAGTATTTAATTCGTGTAAATTATAGTAATTTTGTATTTGATTATTAATTAGTTCCAGTCTTTTTTCTAGAACATTTTTCTCTCTCATAAGTTTCTGTACAAAGAATTTTTTACCACTTCTTTTACTTTCCTTATTACTTGCAAAATTATGTGGTGAGGGTTTTATTAAATATTATTTTATGCACAATTGTGTGTATATAAGTAAAATTATCAGACTACACTAAATCTTTACTCCATTTTTCAAAATTTTTCTTCTACAACTAATAGTATTAAGTGCGAATATGTTTGTGTATATGTATTTGTTATTTTGATAGATCGCTTTAAGTAGCAGATCTAGGTTATAGAGTGTCCGCTATTTCAGCAGAACTCATGGGGATGAACCGCTCTGGTTAGTAGATTTAGGATATGAATAGAAAGACTGCTCTGGTTATCAGATCTTGGGTATATAATGTCCGATACTCAAGCAGGACTTAAGAGATGAACCGCTCTGGTTAGCAGGTTCAGGATAGGAATAATGTATTTACTCTGTCTCGTAAGTGTGTAGTATAAAAGATCACCTTTTTCTTTTACTATTATTTGAAACACAACATTATTTTATTTTTCACTTTACTTTTTTTATTTTATTTTATAACAGTAACCTTTTCTTATTTATTTCACTGTTAATTTAATAATGTATTTTTATTTATTATATTTTTATTTACTTCCGTTATTTAAATTATCGTCAAGTGTTGTATATACCGAGCTCTCCTCACAGACACAGCATATGCGCGTCGGCGCACACTGCACTATATGGGGTGTTATGCATTACTCGTAAACATGCTTCTTTGAATGGTGTTTATTGTTTCTTAAAAAATAGCACTAAGAGAACATGTAGTAAACAAACAAATAGCTAGAGACCATTAACCACGCTCTGCTACCAATTTTTGTTAAATGATAATTAATATCATTTAATTTTGCCTTCGGTTTAAAACCGAAGATTGTGGACTACGGTCTCACGCTCCTTCACAGGCTGCGGGACAGCAGATAGTCTAATTATTTGTTTGTTTAAAAGAAAGAAGAGGGAGACAGTTGTATAAAATATCCGTATTAGCTTACCTTTCTTTCTGCTAGAAACTTGAATACTGGCTTCGAATACTGGCAACTCTACTTTAATTATTAATTCAGATAACTTAAACTCCTTTTTTCCGTTGCGTTTATATTTATTTATTTCATAATAACTTAAACTTTTTCTAATAGCTTTGATATCAATTTATTTTATATTGGTTGTATACAAAAAACAGAGAAAAGACGGAACGTCTGATCACTCTTTTCATTTTAGTTATTAGTGTCTGCACTCGATGAGCGGCAGCGGGCTACTAACTAAAACGCTGCGCAAAGAAATGCACCTTGCACGAAGTTTTAGTTTAAATTTCTTTGTCTTACTTACTATGGGGCTGGTACTTGCTGACTTCATGTGTGTAGGCTTCGTGGCTCGCTTCGGTTGTCACTTGACACTTCCGAGAGCCACGAAGTACACAGTCAGCTTTGTTAGGTGACGACTTTTGTTAAGTACGACTCTTTTAAGAGTCTTAAAATTTTATCATGGAGAGGATAAATATAATATAAAATAGAATAAAAATAGAGAATTTATTCACGCAAGTCGTCACTTAACCATACTAATTTACTTAATGCATGTAGACGTCAAGATATTTTTTTCTTTTTCCTACAATTTCTTCTTAAATATAATACTACATTGATTTAAGTAATTAATTAATAGAAAAAAATACGGAACGAAACGTATTTTACATTTCTAATAAAAAATTTGTATAAAAATTATTGTCAGGTTTATGAAATACGTTATACCTTTGTACATTGGACATAGACTATGATATTATTTGTTATTATTTTTTTGTTAACTATTTGTAAAATTAGAAAATCTTATCAATTACCTCCTAGCTTTAAAGGAAGGTAATATTACTTCAAGAAAAAAAGAAAAAACAGAATTCATTAAATTTTACTTAGCAGCCACAGTAGCGCAATGGTTTAGGTTTCGGTTTTTTTAACTTGGTGTGCCTAATAATGCTGGCTTATTGGGTTCTAGTTTTGGTCTTCACTTAATTTTTTCGCACCTCTGGAAATCTATATTCTTATGTGTGCATTTTCAGTCATGGTAGAGTAGTTCAAAATCCATGTAACGTAAGATGGCACCATTCCTAGTAATTTATTGGATCACAATAAATCATAGACCGTTTTTCACTATGACAATAACGATAGCATATACACGCAAAGTAACAGCAATTCAGAGCTTTTAGATGCCTAAATTGTAAAAAAGGTTGTAAGACTAAAGAATGGAATTTCTTAAATGTCTTCTTCTAAAACCATGGTTTTGTTTTTAGTAACCTTCTGATTACGTAATCAGTACTGTCAGACGTCAGATTAACTTTTTTAGATATTATTATGGATTATTGGGTTATTAAGCTAATGCTTTAAGGTGAAAAAAAAGTTCCTAATAAGGTAAGACTAAATAGAACTTATATTTCAATTTAGTAACCTGTAAAGCATATTAACGTGCTAGGTGAGGCATTCAATAAGGTCAAAATTTTTAATCCCCTTCAAATATGATCCTCAATCAAAGCATGTGCTTAAATTTTTACTAAACAAATACTGAATAACAACTTAGTTTTTTTCTTAATCTTTCGGTCATTACTTTTTTTTGCATTGGATTGGAGAAGTAGGTAAAGATAATTTGTTCCTTATTTTATTATCTATCGATCTTTGATGGTTAGATTATCGCTAAAAGGTTTTTTTGCAAAGTTATAGTGCAAAAATGTTTGCACTACTTTACGCATATTACCGTCCTGCTTTCTGTGACAACATTGTAACCACTGATTCTAGACAAAATATTAAAAGAACTCGCGTGCAAATGTTAAAAAAATTGTAGTAGGAGATGCAGTTGAAAAAAATGAGATATACAGCACAGCAGTGTGTAAATATTGCAAAGGAAAAAACTATGTAAATGTGAAAGAAGCTGCTGTATCACTGACTGATGATGAGAATCTTATAGATGAAAGTACTTTGAGTATAATGAAAATGCCAGCTTAGTAAAAACGATAATTGACGATGACTTACATGCGGTATTGCACGTGAATATTGACGATGTAACAAATAGTGCCAGTGATTATAGTCCAGTTACAAATTTAAATTAAAGTATGCATATGAAGAAATCCCCAAACATGTCTAATTTTTGTCCCCAACTTTAATGAAAAAAAATTGGTGAAGGCACAACTTTAAAATCAGGCTCATTAAACTCGAAACTTGACATTTAAACTATATCTATACATCATAGACGTCTTTATTTTAAAAATTATTCTTAATTTCTTCAAGTATTTCTATTAAAAAAGGATAAAATTTCGATAGCAAAGGTTACTGTGATATAATGTTACAAAATTTTTGCACTTATGCATATACAAGTGATGAAAAAGTTGGTTTTAATTGAATTTTAATTCAATTACACGTCCAAACTTGAGATGGCTAGCAGATTTCCAATGAAATAGCGATGAATTGTTTGGGCTTAAATTACATATTCATAATATACAATAATTAAATTAGAGAAACTATTTTTTTTTGCAATAATTACTAAATTTTCAGCTGTAAACATACGTTTTCTGTTCCAAAAATATTACTGAAGTACTCGCTCACAAAAATAAGAAATGTGTGAATCATTAATAGTTTTTACTGCATTTAGGTTTCTTCCTGTTCAAACTTTCATACTCATTAATTGCGATTTTCAGTTCTATTGGCTCTTTAAAGTATGAATGTCATTTTGTTCTTCCCTTTTAATCTCAAGATTTTTTTTTCTAACTTTTTTTATAACTAATAAGTTCATTTGTTGGTCGTAAAAAAATACCATCGTAAAATATTGGATTGACCTATCTATTTTAAGGCAGCCTAAAATCTGTAGCCGCCCGCAAATTAAGTGCATAGCCTAATGTAAATGGATTTAAAACAAATTTTTAATCACTTCTATATTCGTGCAAACAAATTTTTTTTTTTTTTTTTAACTGTGTTCAATAAGTTTTTAACTGTATATATAAGTTTTGCCGTTTCAAAAATATTGTTCAACAACTTATTAACAAAACTAAAAAATTTGTAAAACATTGATAGTTTTTACTACGTTTAAGTTTTTTGCATTTCAAATTCTCATACTCGTCGAGATTTTCAGTTCTATTGCTCTTTAAAATTGTGAATATCATCGTGTTGTTTATTTTTGATATCAAGACTTTTTTGCTAACTTAAAGATCAATATATTGGTTGCTGAAAAATACTATTGTAAAATATTTGACTGTCACAATTATGTTAGAATAACCTGGAGTCTGTAACCGCTCAAAAATTGAGCACGTAATTCAACTAAAAGGCAACTGAAACGAATTTTTTGTCTCTTATGTGTGCGTGAATGCAAAATTTTTGTTTTTATTTCTTTTTTAATTTATTTATTTATTTTTTTAATTTTCAGAATGGTTTGTGGCACGTGCTGTACTTTAATTTATATAATTAGTGTAATATAGTATTAAATTAACTTCTGTCCTAAAAATTTCATCCCTTAATAACAGAAATAGTTTAAGAAATTCAAAATAATTTTAAGAATTGACAAATCCATGAATCAAAAAGTCATATTTTTTAGTTTTCTCAATTTTTATCAGTTTAATAAAAAAGTCACTGTAATCATGTACAGTTAATTTAAGACTTTACATTTTAACGGTTAGAAGGATCAATTACTGAACATTGAAATATAAGAAAACTTCAATGAAATTGTGCATGCAAAATAAGGATATTTTTTCAAAAAATATTTACATATAAGAATCTATGCCTTGGAAAGAAAGCATTATGCTTATATGACGTGACAAAAGGTTCATTCTCACATAATTTTACGTTGATTGAATTATTTCCATGCGAAAAAAAAAAACTGAAAAATTAGTTTTCCGTCATTTTCTTAGAGAATTAGAGGTGATTGATGTAAAAAAATATTAAATACAAAATTTTCAAGTTTTTCAATTATCTACAACTTCTGTTTGGAAAATTTTCTACTGAAAGGTCACGTTCAACGGCAAATTTTCAAAAATAGCTTATAACCTCTAAATATTGTCCTGATTCTACCATTTTTCAATACTTCATGTTATAAACTTTTGTTTTCTTTCAGTTACAACCTAACTACATTTTTCTGCTAGGCCTACTGCAAATTTTTTCTTTTTGACTTGTAAGTTGGTATCGGGACCAGCACATTTCATATTTCCTTACTACAGACCCAATGCTATTAATTTCATCTAAGTTATTTTTTCTCTGTTAAACATTTTAATAAAGTTTATTATTGTTACCATTGAATTAATACAATTATTTTTACTTGTATTTAAATCTAAGTCTTTCGAAAATATCAAAAAGTTTGTACCAAGATCTTGGGCTTTCTTTTAATCCATGCAATACTTTGTATAAGTTTAGTACCTTCTCTCTATATTTCTGATAGCCTTATGATTACTTTGTATTAATCTCAGATTTGATCTTACTGTTTGAAAATGTAGTCTCTAAATTCATCTTAATTCACACATTCACCATGTTAGTCATGTGTATTTGTTACCAGCGAATCATGTCCACTATCATTTATGCATTTGTGTATTACTTCATTTTTAAAGGTTATGTCTTATCATAGTTTGTTAGTAAAATAATATGTATACGTGCATGTGAGTACTTAGGTGTCGAGATCTGTGAAACTTAGTAGAGTATTAGTAAGATTCCACAAAAATGATGGGGCGAGATTGTAAGGGGGCGGTAGAGAGCCAAGAAAAATTTTGTGTTTGGACATGGGGGCTGTAGGGGGTAGTTAGGGGTCTGTATAATGAGACATCTAAGGTGAAATAAGAGAGGAAACGACGGAATTTTACTTTATTTTGTGTAGGGCCGTGATGGTTAACGGGGTTTGTGGAGCTGGTGGGGGTTCGCGTGAAACGCCCAACACAAACAACTGTATAATATATATATAAATATTATTTGTGTAGAGCATTCTTCACAAATCTTGCTGTAACCCCGTACTGTTCCCCGCTAGCCCTCTCTCTCGCAATCCCCCATAAACTCCAGTTGGCTCCCAATGCCTGCCCACAAAATAAGAGGAAATTTTTTAATTTTCCCTCTTATTTAAACTAAGCTTTCTTTTTTTTCAGATCTCCTATCATTGACCAATTCTTTCACCTTGATGAAATTTCGATGAAGATCAACGGATAGTTTTTAAATCAACGTACTGCTTTAAGCTTTACATACGAGTACACATCCTTTATCATTTAACTTCTAAAAAAAATAATTTTAATTTTATCATATTTTTTATTAAATACAAATAATAACAAATCTCTCTTTTAAACACGCATACATCTAATAGTGCAATTAATATCAATCAAATAACTTGACTATTTTTGTAAGTTAACTCATAATAGTGGGCCGCTCTGATAGCACAATATGTTTACGGTTTGCATTATGGTCAAATTTAGTGCTACTTGAATTTATTTATGCGTAAGTATAATATTATACAAAAACAAATAAAAATTAAAAATTTCTTACGTAGTCCATTACCAATAATACCAAGAAAAGCTTAGCGCACCAAAACCTTTATACTTATACATAAATTAGAATATATATATTAATCTATAATCTTACTTTGAGTTGTGTAAATTGATGAATTATAAATTCTTCTTACGTATACAGTCCATCTTTTTCCGTCCTAAGCAATGTGCGAAAACACATAAAATTTTATCAAAAATTGAGTTGTTAGGGATTTACAAGATTGCTAAAGGCTAGTACGGTACCTTGATATAAAAAAAAAATAAGTCAAAATAACAAAAACGACATTTGGTTACACTTTCAACATTAATGTATATGTTACGAGCAAATTATATTTACAATTATTTATGTATGTATGTTTTAGTCTTTTTTTAAGCTTATGTCTCATCTTAGTTTGTTACTGAAATATGGGTATGCATTTATGTAAATAAGTAGGTGTTGGTTTTACGAAAGTTAATGGAATGTTAGTAAACTTTCATAAAAACAGGGTGGTAGGCAGTGGCTGTTAAGAAAAATTTGGCGTAGGATGGTTATGGTCATGTGGGGGGCACTGAATGGCTGTATGGGTTATGGAAGTAGTAGGGGTTCTGAACACAAAGTAAGCTAAGTCAAGATGAAGGAGAAAACGATAGAATTGTAGTTTTTTGTAGGAGGTATTGGGGTCCAACAGGGTTTCTGGAAAGGGGGGGTCTGCAACGGGTGGGTGGGGGGCTGCGTTGAGTTTGAAGGGACTTGTGTGAAATGCCTTACACACACACACACACACACACACACATATATATATATATATATATATTAGGGGGAGTTACGCCCCCCTGCGCTCTCCACGCACCAACCCCTCACTAACAGATTGTGTCATATCCATAATATTTTCGGAACATGTTTCAATTTTTTATTTTATTAAGCCTTAAAAAGTAATTTAATTAATTTTTTATTTATAATAATAAATAAGTAAGAATAAATAAATTTTTTATTAAGTCTTACTTATAGCTTTAATTTTCGTATTCTGAAACGAAAAAAGCAGTGTATTTTTTAGTTAATAGTGCTGCTGTCGCTACTTACTTATTGTAGCTGGATTCTGCTGATACACATAAGCAGACAAAAATGACAACATTACTTGTGTAATTATAAATTCAGGCTGAGAGTGAGTTTACATTAGCAGAATCAAGCAACAATTAAAAGGTGTCCAGCGCCCCCCTATCTAAGTAATTCACTGCTTGTAGCATTTTTTATATACCAACAAAACTCATTGTGGAAATAAAATACAATAAAATATCAACATGAGTATTAGCGCTCCGCGCACCAACCCCCAACCTGATGGGGATGAAACGTATGCACATTTATCGGCGCTTACGGTAACGATCGCGTGAAACCTAGGAGAGACCAGTAATTTAAATTTGCTGCAATTCTTACGTGGATGAATGTGGGTCTTTTGCCGAGAGGAAGCTGAGACTCACTTTTGTCAATACAACTATATAATATAGGGATGTGTGCATGTGTGTATGTGAATGAAAATGAAAATGAAATATTTGCATATAGGAAGAAACTGTACGTACACACATGTATACATACGCATACGACACGCAATTGTATGTATTCATATCGGGGTCTGTAAAGATCAATAGGATCTTCAACAGGATCTCTAAAAAGTGAGTGGGGCTTGTAGGAGTGGCGGAGAGATTTCGAGAAAAATTGTGATCTATGGATTATAAGATTTTTTATATTTACTTAGCCTATTAATTTTTAGAATTTATATGTAAATTAAATGTAATAAATCTAATTTGTTTTATCGATAAGAAAATTTTATGTTTCATCTAAGTTTGAGAATGAAGTTGATTGAAAATAAAATAAAATCCATACATAAGTAAATAACATGTATGTAAATATATGTAAACGTACATATTAATAATTTTTTTTAGAAACCACTTTTGATCGGGAATTGGGGAATTTAAATGTTTGAATCAATTTTTAACAACGAAATTTACCACTAAGCGTATTTTAAGTATGACAATCATATTCTACGTTTTTTTGTCCATCGAAAATGCTTTTTCTATGAATGAAAAAACGATTATTACTACTGCAAAAAAATCAAATAATCCAGTACAGTACCTGATATCAGCCCCTCAACTTGCAAAGTACACCTTATGTTCTCGCCTCATACTGTTGTTTTTTAAATTATCTCACAAATAATGTGCATAGTATGTTTTACATTTTTAATTGAACAATATTATTTATAAACAAATAAATTTTCTTTTAAAATTGGGAAAGATTAATAATCAATTACATCGTTTTAGAGAAACAAGTGATGTATTATGATTTTAATTCATCGGTATTTTACGTGTACATTTTTTAATTTTAATATCATATAAGTATTAATATTTGTTATTATTGTAATATTTGCTTTTACGTAAAATTTTTACAGTATTTCTTTTGATACAAAGAAAATTTCTTTCCTTCCCATTTTTGAAGTGAGGTTGGAATTTTACAACGGTGTTTTGAAGTTGCTTTTATCATTACAGCTTTTTAAAAGTTTGATGATAGTCATTTTTTTTTTTGTACTCGTCAGTGGTTAAATAACAACATGTTATACTTAATAGAGCTTCTGTAGCCCAGTTAAATAACTTTTTTGGTGTACGGATAGCATTATTCAACCTCTAAACACTTGATCTAGCAGAAAGTCAGTTAAGAATCCCATCTTCTTTGTCACATGGTCTTTTGTCATGTAATGTTGGGTAGAATAGCCACTCAGCTGATATTTTAAAATATTCAAATGGTGAATTCACTCCATCCAAAAAACATAGTATTTTATCGATATATTTCAAATGTGTCTTTGTAAATTTTATAAGTCGTCTTTCAAATAGATAAATACCTTTTTTGCTTCAATTTTTTTTTACTAATTGGCGAAGATCTTATAAAACTTTAGCCTTCATTCAAGTGTTTAACACGAGCGGTCAATAATGTTGCACTTTCACTAGAAGGTTCTGAAGCTTCTCTACTGCCGGTTATAGTATCTAAGTCTTTATATCACAATATATTGATATTATCTGGCTATGAATATAATAATCCACATTAGCAATAGGTCAAATATAGCTAGTAAATTAAGAATTTTCTTTATTACAACTTTATACCATTTTAACTGGCAGGAATCACAGTTTTCTTTGTTTCAGTCACTCATTAGTTACCGGTATTTTCATTGCATTTAATTGACTTGCATTTACTTCTCGCAATTTTAGTGTTTTTTTTTCTTGCATGTTTTTTTAATTTAAAAGAGTTAAAACAAGTATCAATACGAATACTTTAGCATTGTAAGCTTTCGGACCATTTTGCAGGCATTGTTTTGTTTTTGTTTACTCATTTCTGATAGGTGCGTTAATCTATAAACACAGGACTCCATTGGCGTGAAATGTTATAGTAACTATGCAACAAACATAAAAGTATTAGTGTGCTTAGTAAAGGTGAATAAGTTTACTACTGATGATCGTAACAAAAACTGCGACCATATGGAAGAAATAATAAACACAAAACACTTTAAGCCACTTAATTGAAAAAATCATTAAATATCACGAGGTCATTTCGTTGCATACATTGGTGAGAAACTGGGCCCAAGGCCTAATTGCTGCAACAGCTGAGGCAAAGGATAAATTAAGCCTTTGAACGAGTCATAAAAACTTAGTGTGATGACCAACAGCAGACGCTTGGTGGTGGAGAAATTCAAATTTAGAAACGAAGATTTTTTTCTCATCAAACGACTTTTATTATTTCAATGAAAATTACATTATACTCCATTTCTACACACTACGTACTATATATTAATCTATAGTCCAGAGAACAACGTGTACTTTCCAACTTGGGACGCTGATATCAAGTACCGTACTAGTTTGTTAGATTTTTTGCATTCGTAATAATCATTTTTCCATTTGTAACAAATGTACCATTGTAACAATATAAAATTGTTTATGAATTTTTTAAGACTTATTTTCTTCTTAAAATTTACTTTTGTACCTTCAAATTGAAGTAAAAAGTTTTCTCTAGCTTGAAATGAATCAGAGTTTTAGATTTTGGAAAATGAGTCTTCAAACAAAAATTAGCAAAATTTCTTGAACAAGTGTCTCTTTTTTTACGTAGAACCCGTAAAATAAGTTTCAGCCAAATTAAAAATGGGTCGGTCATTTTTTGTTTAATTTTGTATGATTTTGGAAAGAATAACCCATGTATGACACACACACGTATATATACATTTCATGGTCCGTGAATATCGGTAGAGTCTCCGTCAGGTTGTCCAAAAGTAATGTGGCAGGTAGTGGGGGGGTCAAAAACAAATGCGTGCACGAGGTAGTAGGGTGTGTACAGGGGGTTTAAAGGTGATTTGGACAAGGATTGAGATGTGGTAAAATAAGGGAAAAAATGACGAAATTTTACCTTATTACGTAGGGATCTTCGGGTAAGTGGGTATCTGTGAGGGACTGTTTGAGGTTGTGTTGAATGCCCCACACAGTTAACTATGTAATATAAGAAGATTTATACGTATATATGTATACATATGTTAGAAACCTTGAAGTAAAAGTCTTTGTTTAACTTTATTAAAACACAAATAATAAGATAGTTTTGAAAATCTGATTACCATGACTTCTTAAAAAATAACAAACCGCGTTATGCAATACAAATTTAATATTTTTTATAAAGTAAAAAATACTTCGTTTGTCATTATAAAACATTAAAATTTAAACAAACTATAAATTCGAAATAATAGAATATTACTTATTTCAAAACATTTCTATTAAATTGGAATTGCGTGACATTAGGGTAAATGTTAAGTAAGGGTAAATAAGTCCCTATTCATGGAATATGAAAATTTATGTGTTTTTTGTGCACCTTACTTGATAAAAAAATTGTGAAAGTTATATATTTTATTAATCCTTATGAATTCACAAGAAAGTTTAATTAAACATACAACAAATGACTAATATTACAGATATCTTCATAAATAGTGACAAAGTCAAACATAACATATCTTTAAAACTGTACATATTATTGTACCAAATTTTAATGAGTCATTTATATAATTCTCGTGAAGAAACAAACGTTATAGTTATTTCTGTTGAATACAAAAGTGTTAAGTAAAAAAACTTTCACTGTCGTTAAATATTATACGAAATTTACGTTTTTAAAAAAGTCTCATAAATAGGGTCATAATTATGGAACAATAGACACAATATTTCATAATTATGTTCATTATGGTCTTATAATCTTTTTATAAAACAAAATAATTCAACAATTAAGAACCATATGTAATAATTAGAATAATAATGGTTAATTTATAGTGCACTTGCAAAAACCAAAATTCTACCATTAAAGTTCACAATTAAGAAAAAAAATTTTAAGAAACAAGTATGATGAGACTTATGATCATAATACGGACATTTACCTTAGGGAGAGAGTGCTAATAAGCTTGGGTTTAATAACATGACTAGTAGGCTTGGGCTTAAAAATAACTTGAGCTATACAATATTGAAAGGTATGTATACATTCATCAGATGGGCTTTGACCCTTTGTGCTCTCCACACACTAGCCCCCAGGAATAATGCTTCCAAACAAAGTCGTTAAATTAAAATTGACTTACAAAGTTCTTAATATGTTTACGTATTATAATACAAGATAATAGACTTAATATTTTTAAAACTAATTTAAAAAAATTTTTTAATTCATTTTTTGAACATTAAAATTAAAGACGATGTTTGAAGACAAGCGACATTGAACAACAGCTTCCACAAATCAGGAGGGAAAGCTCTGCGAGTTTTAACTTACTTATCAAGTCGTTCGTCCTAATAGAAAATTAACATGAGTTACGCAGTAAAATTAAGTTGAGACTCTCTGTGTGCACGGTTCCCTAAGTTGGTTTGTTTATAAATGAAAATTAGGAAAGTTTTGATGAGACATTTTTGAAAATATTATGTTTAATAAAGTTCCCATTTACTAACTAAACAAAACTGTTACAAATACATTCAAGTACATTATTAATAACAAAATTATAAGTATGCTCCTTAAAATTTGAATAGTATTATAGGTTTACCCTTTTAAGTTGGAGAATCACGAAAATTGTATAGAGCTCAGTATATCAAGACACTTTACTCTCCCAAAATTAGCTGCAACGATAGTTACAGCTTTTTTTAACCATAAATAATGCTAGGTCATAGAAAATCAATAATTATTTTGGATCTCTAAAATTCCTACCATGAAATATTATTCTTCTATTGAAAGAATTTTTCTTTTATATAAATAAATTGCGTAAGAATTAAGTACTATGAGATGTAAGTTGGTATATTAATAAAATTAGTGAATATCGTAGATCCTTTCGTGTTGGTAAATTTATTTGTGCATATGTGTGTGTACAATGATATTGCACCTACACATTTATACGCACTTTTTTCTATGCCAAGCAAGTTCCACCTTCTCTTGAAATTCATAGTTGGTGGCTCCGTTATACAGCGTGGAGTGCTTTCAAACTTACGTATAGGAGAAAGAGGAAAATATTGTTTCGTCCTCTATTGCTAGCTAGAAGCTGGAATTTATCAGTGTGGTATGCTAGCGATCTAATCACAAACGAACGTGACTAATACTTACACTAATAAGTATTACTATAATGCTGAAAAAATGGACATAGTAGGTTGAGCAATGGCACTGTCAGCCACGCAGATTGGCATTTTAGTAAAAATCAAATTCCAAAGTTAATATAGAAATATTAACATCTTTTAAAACCACTCAAGAATGATTTAATACTAAAGGATGTAGGTTGATATATTAATAAAATCAGTGAATATCGTGGATCCTTTCGACCTGCTAATATTATTTTTGCGTTTCGGTGTACACGCACTTTTCTTCATGCAAGCAAGTAGAGACTTTTGTAGAAGTTCATACTTGGTGACTCTATTATAGAACGTAGAATGCTGTCAATCTTAGGAATAGGAGAAAAAAAAATTCGGTCTGCTTCCTTTTTTTTCTATTCCTAAGTTTGAAAGGACTCTGCACTCCATAATAGAGTCATTAAGTACAAATTTCAATAGAAAATTAAATTGCTTGGCATGGAAATAAGTGCGTATGCATGTGTGGATGCAATATAATTGTACACATTGATTTACTTCATACATCGACCTACATACCTTATAATTCAATCATTATCAAGCGGTTCGGAAGAGCACTATTGATATATTAACTTTAGAATTAGATCTTCACTAATATGCCGATCGAGGTGGCTGACTGTAAACCTTTCCAACCTACTATGTCAATCTTTCCGGCGTTAGTAATAATAATACGTATCACTGCAAGTGTTGGTTTTATTCATCAATGGCTAGATCGATAGCAAGGAATACTGATAAATTCCAGCTTCTAGCTATCGATTAAAGACGAAACAATATTTTCCTCTTTCTTCTATACTTAAGTTTGAAAGCACTCCACGCTCTATAACAGAGTCACCAAGTATGAATTTCAACAGATGGTTGAACATGCTTGGTATAGAGAAAAGTGCGTATGCGTGAATGGCTGTAATATAGCTGCACACACTCGCGTAAAAATAAAATAACCCGCTCGAAAATATCAACAGTGTTCACTAATTTTATTCATACACTAACCTACACCCACTAGTATTCTGTAAATCTTTCTATATTCTTGCAAGTATAAACATAGATGATTCTTTGATTATCTAGTCCATTACCAAATCATGATTAAAAGCTGCTTCTTTGTCAAAAATAATTCAAGAATGTTTTTTTCTTGCAGATGTCGACGGTTTAAACCTGTCACACATCGAGCTACAGTCAACAAAGATACGTGAGATTTGGCATCGAAATAGTATCCGTACAGTAACATCATCCTGAACTAATCAAATGTATAATAATTACTCTTAAATAATTATCGACGTAATTTATCAAAGCCAAAAATGTATTGTGTGATGCCTTTTCTAGGGTTAAAGTTGGATGGCCAGATATCGATATATGCTGAAAGAAATGATTAATTGAAATGAGACGGTATAAGGTAAAAACTAGTAAAAAGTTACTAAAAATTTTAAGAGCAACATCTTTAGATATTTTATAATTGTGTTAGATATTTAAGAAATAAAAACCTGTAGAAAAATAAAATAATACAACAGTTTTTGTGGTGATGATTTTTTATGGAATTGTGGTATTTACAAAACTTAAAAATTTGTGTTGTCAAAACAAGATAAAAAAGTACAAATCAAAAAAAATAAAAAATGTCTTAAAATATAAGATAAAGTTCTGATTCAAAAAAATCAGACGTATTGCAGGTTTTAGTTACGGATATGTACTCTGTACAATTGCAAAGTTTCAAGATGTCGAGTGATCACAAAAATGTAGGGTTCAAATTTTTATTTGCTATTAAGTATGTGAAGAGCAAAAAACGGACACCTGTTCTACTACAATGGAAAGGTACTAACAATATCGATGGTAACTTGAAATTTTAGATGTGAAAAAAAATTGATGTAGAAGTTGTCTCGTAAAACTTACGACTGAGGACTATATTTTTGATACGACACAGATGTTTGCAACTTTGTAGTTTTGATTGTGCTTATTTTTATGTAAAAAAAAAAATTTTATTAGACTTCATAAAAACTGAGATGCGAAACTTTTACTTTGTAACACAGTCAATTTTTATTCCATTATAAACTTCGGAACTAAACAGAGCTCTTTCAGGTGCTTATTCTACAACAGAAGATTTTTTAGCGTTAATTTGCCCTTAAGCAATCGATAAAGTTAGCAAAAACACCCATGCCAACTGCGGCCATTGCGTCCATGCAGCCGGAATCGCACTGGACAAAAGCCAGTGCCAAAAAAGCTTTTGCCAAGCTCTAGAGTTCTTTATTTCACAATTGATTACTTTTCAATAAATATACATGTAAAGGTTTGCTGTGACCTATTTATATGTAATTTCTTCTCAGCTTTACGCGTGTGTTCTTCCTTTCATCGTACTTGGTCTGTAACGACCTAAAATACACTTTTTTGTACCCTACTAATCTATAATGATAATTATTATTATAATGATAAAGCTTAGTAAAAGAGCTTAAGATGGTTGATTGTAAAAAAAAGTTGCTGATACTAGATGCAGATAAGATGCAATTTAGAAAATTGCACTTGTTTATACATGATAAAAAAAAATTTGTGAAGAGTGAGAGTACATTTTATAGGTATTGTTAGGAATAAGTAATTAGATTTCTAACTGAAAATTCTGTATTAATTACAACAAGTTTGGATAAGACTGTGATTAATAATTGAGGTAGGCCATGGCATTCCCACTCAGTGACTAAGTTCAAGCAATATTTCAACATGTCAGCAAATAATGCTTGAGTTTACTTTAAATAGGTCACTAAGCAAGAAACTAAGCGGCACTGCATGAAATTCTATAACCTGCTGTCCTCATCACTGGCTGTGATTCACTGTGATGATTATGGCAAGTGTGTGGTGCGGCAAAAGACCAAATCTATGCTAAAAAATTTTGTTGTAGACTCAAAGTTATGTTTAAATAGGCAAGATTAAGTGTTGATTGGGCAAGTTTGGCACAAGGTACTAAATCTTCAGTCCATAACTTATCCAAAATACGGTCCTTAGGTAAAAAGGAAAAAAGTTCCTGTTTTTCATCTACAAATCTGAATTTCAAGTTATTAGTAGTACGTACTGATTTCAGAATAATACGTACTTATTTACTGCTAGCAACACCCTTAACAGTGAAAAACTAGAATTTTATAATTTTACACTAGTTTTCCATCTCTAAATTTTGTCACTGGACTAGGTAAACATTAATTGTAGTAATATCTATAATACGTTTTTCAAGTTTATAACTGCAACTATATTTTTTTGAGTTTCGTAAATTTCTCATGTCCATGTAAAGTTGTCACCTTAACAACTAAGAATTTTGTATAAATTACTCTTTAAGATATTAATTGCAAGCCAAATAAATACTGTTTTTAAAGTAATATTTCCATGAAAAGTGATGCTGCATATTTTTCTCGATATCGTGAATTTAAGATTTTAGTGTTAATATTCTTTAACTGATTACAAGTCATGTTGTACCTCACTTGAATCTACAACGAAACTTAAAACTTTTGGTCTCCTCTGCCCTTCGACTATTAATAAAATGTAAGTAAATCTTTTATATCTAAGGTAATCAATTAAAAAAATTTACAAACTAACAAAAATATTTCAAAAAAAATTTCTTTTTTAATGTAATTTTATCATGAAAGCTGCGTGAATAATGAGCTTTAAAAACATGATTCATGAAATACTGATGATATATTTTTTATATTTTAATTATATTAATTATGATTTTTATTTAATGTTGATATTAAAACTACTTGAAGATAAGCCTGTTAGTCTTAAGTGGCAAAGTTAAAATAGCCGTACAAACATTAATTTTAGTATAAAACTTTTACAAATTTTAAGCATTAAAATTTTCATCTATTGTTTTTTTATTTGCAGTGCCAATATTTAATCTATTAAATTAAATGTAAAACCGATTACTTTGAAAGCTTCTGTTGTAGATTTAGTGTCAACAAGTTGTAATAAATATCAAGTTTAATATAGGTTATTTGTTTGTAAAAAAGTATAGTTTTACTAGAGTTTATTAATCAATAGTCATCTAATGTATTGCTAAAGAGATCCACTTAATGATTCAAAATTCACAAGGACTAGAATAGATTTCAATAACTTTTTGTTACTATAAAAATGTGTACTAAATAAAAAACATTTACTACACAAAAAATTATGATGAGAATATAGAAATAAGCAATTATATAACAGGATAAAAAATGCATTGAACGAGTTCTAGTGATGCCCAATATTTTGTAAGTAAGTTAGATTCGATTTATTTAAATTAACGAAAAAGACGATTACCAGATTCAGACGAGTTGATTTTCATTATAAAGGGATTGAAGATTAGCAGAAAATTAGTCCAATATTCTGCAACAGTCTCGAAGAAGATCTATTTAAAATATTCCAATATCATTAAAGAAAGTTCATTTAAAAAAAATGTTAAAGTTACGACAAAATACCAAAGATAATAATTAATCACGATGGTATCGATGCAGTAATTAATGTGGTGCTGAGAGCATAATTAAAAAAACTATTATTTACAGTTCTTCAAATGATAAATGCATAGAAGACGTTTTTTTGTGCATTACTTAAGTCTAAGGTTCGTAAAAATAAATAATTACGCACTGCACCAAAAATAAAGTAATTAAATAAGTTAGTCCTAGAATGTAACTCATAAGTAAAATCATACTCAGAACAGCATATAAGAACTTAAATTTCTATAACACAACCCTTGAAAAACAAAGGCCGAAATTATGAATTAAAATGTACAAGAAACAGTTAACGTTATTAAGATCATATTGTCGACATTAGTACATGTACGCATGATATTTATAAACATTGTGTTCAATAAAGTGTATCAAAATCTAATTTTTTCATCTTTTCTTTCATAACACTTGTTTACAATGAAATAAAAAAATGTATCCGTATAATAATGTTTATGTTTGATTCAAGTTACCACCTTAACTATAAAGTTTGATATGTTATACTATGACTTAATTATATTCATAACAAAATTGTTTTATTAAATACTCGTATTGTTGAAATATTAATAAAGTGATAGTCCACTATTCTTCTGGATTACAGAAAAAAACGCTAAACTATCATTTTGTGTCACAAATCACTTTTTAGTCTAATTGATTGTACATGATATAAGCATTATTTATTATTGTTAAGCTCTTGAACTGAATACTAATGAAAAGAAGTTTGTGAGAAAAGTGATAATCTTTTGTAATGCAACAAAGAGTAGCTTTTGTTCCGCATGGAGCAGTAAATTTTTTGCACATAAAACTCTTTCATTTGATTCTCATATTGAGGATTTCTTTAAAAAATGCCTGCCGTTTTGTATTGCCTACGCCTTTAAATTATAATAAACCAACATACGGTACCGTGTTGTGCATATAAAGACCCTTCTATTTAATACGCATATTTAGGGGTTGTTAAAAAATTACTATTCCCACCGCTTTGTATAAACGCTATTGTAAGTTCAAAGAAACATAATATACTAAACCATATTATTTTCATTGTGACTACTTACTTAATTGTTTTAGAAGAGGTAGTATAAGTTAGATAAAATCCACACAGAAATAATAAACAGAAAGTTTTTTTATACATTCAGACAGTAATATTGCTGTCACTATCTCAAACCCTTAAGAATTATTATAACTTTCTAGATAGTTTATTGTAGTATTCAGTCAAAACTTTAAAGATTTTTATAGAAAATACAGTTTTTTTTCATTATTTTTGGCCACTTCAAAGGGTTGTCATGCCTTCCCAGAGGTATTGTATAACTTTGGACTCATTTTCTGTTTATGTGTAATTATTTGAACCATTTAGAATAAAAAAAATTATTGAAATTGAATAACATAATAAGAAGCTTTCTAATTTTAAGAAAACATTGTTTGTTTCTGGCCAACTGAGCGAGGTTGGCTAGCTCTGCTCTTGCATCCAGTTAGATGCCGGTGCGGATACACGCTGGTTTATAGCCAACTACATGTACACGTTGTTATAAAAAGTTTTTCTTTCATGCTGTTTCTAAAGAAACTAATTTAAAATTTTTTAAAAATTTTCCTCAAACATTAAGGAATGACTTTGCTGTTAAAAGTTGTGTCAAGCTTCCCCGTAAATTTTTTTGCAGAAGATTACAAGCTTTGTAATTATATTTCTGAACAATTGATAGTGAAATATGGAGAAACGTACAAACCTATCGAACTAATTGGACTTGACTATTCCACTTACCTTCACTAAATTTTAAGCCATTAAGTAAGTCTTTAAAAATACATTTTCAATTGTGTATTTCAGAAATTATAAGTATATTCAAAAAATTTAATATGTACAGAAGGTATAAATTTTATTTCTTTTAAAGCTCTTATTTTTTAGAAACTGGTACAGTGAGCTTAAAAATTTGACATATATAACAATACTTTTACATGTTTGTCATCTCACGCGCCCGTTTTATTTTGGACTTTTTAATTAGATTTGGTAATGTATTTGATTTTTTCAGCTATTCATATTTCTTTTTTCATATGACATATACTGTTGTTATAAGTAATGAAAATCTAGCATGCACTTAAAAATACAAACAAAATATGTGTATTTTTTCCTTGAATTCGTTTTTTACAAAACAATCTTATGGTTAAGACGTAGCGTTGAAATGTTTGAAAATGTTATTTTTAGATTGAGTTATAATAATTATCAATCATAAAGAAAATTGTTTCAAAATTATCGGATTGCATAGGAAGGTAATACATAAAGCACAGAAATAAAAGTCTTTTTTTTACATTCAGTTCCATAAGTGAAATGTAAAAAATACTTTCGTCAGCTTAAGTAAATATTATTTACAAAAAACATATTTTTTCTCGAAAATTGTGATTTTAAAGTTTTCTTCGAATTTGTTTAATGTTTACTGAAGTTCATTTTTCCAGTTGACGCTATCTAAGAAGATTCTAAAAAAAATTTGTTCTGACGCAAAAATCACACTTATTTTATATTGTATCAAAGACTTTGATATTACGCTTTGTTTTTAAAATGTAAGAATTGGATAAGGACAGTATCATACATAAAATAATTCTAAATTTATTTTTTGTTGTATAAAATAAGTATTTATAATAATAATTTATTACTTCGATATACAAAGGTAAATTAAAAAACGTACATAAAAATAAGTTAGCTAGAAAATATTTTTCCATTTCCATACCATAAAGCTCAAATAATTATATTTTTTATGTAAGTCACTACGATGTGAAAGACAATAAAAAAAATTAATATTTTTAATACACAAACATTCATACATGTCAACGTACACAGTTAAATGTTAAGTACTAAACGCTTGTTAGTTACAAAACAACTAAAGGATTCAATGCTAATACTCCTTCTTTTGAAAGAATAAGTACAATATTTTCTCTCTTTTTTTTTTTTTTTTTTAAATTAATTAATTGTACTTTTATAATTTAATAAATTTAAATAAAATAGTTTTAAATATTTACCAAATGGTTTCGTTTGTAATTTAATTTTAATTTCAAAAAGTAGTATTCATTAAAAATTGTGCAATATGGTTAAGTTTTTTCTGAATTGAAATTTGAAATTGAATCGAAGAATTATAAAGCCAATATAAGGATGCATTCTAGAAGACAAAGAAACGTAAGGTTTCATCACAAGGCAGACTTAAAGTTCATAAAATACTTTACCAGACTATACAGATACTTATGGTTTACACAAACTGTTCACGCCAATCGTGAACTTTCAATTCTCTTTTCATTTTCTAATTTTCTTTAGCACAATACGTTAAATGCAATAGTTATATTTCCTGGAATTGTAATAGCTTTATCTTTGCTTTATCATCTAAAAGTAACACTTATCAATTTTATAACTTTCACTTTACATTTATACATACTTTAATTTCAGAACTTATATTTTCTTATCTTATCTCTCTTTTTCTACTCTGACTCATATAACGACTACAGTGTATATTTGTATAGTTAACTTTAGTTATTCTCTCCGCTATTATTGTAATAAACCAGATACGTCTCAACAAGCAAAGAGCCAACATCAATTGCGCTCTGAGCTCCGCTAACCGCTATTGTAAATAGATACGCTATTAAATAAACGCTATTTAAACTACTACAACTCAACAGTTTATTGATCCTCATTAATTCCCGAACAATCGATATTAAGATCCCGGCGTTCGTCAAGCATTTTTTTGCTTGAACGTAACACAAACTATATTAGATAGCCATTTTTCTCTTTTGATGATGCCACGATAATTTTAAGAATCTTTATTAAAGGTTATATCGTTATGATCTGTTCATAGGACAATTCAAATTTTTACAACGTTTCTTTTTCAAATGAAAAACTACACTTGATGAGACAACTATTTTTTTTTATGTGGTAGCTCATTTATCAATCACTGACGCATTATGTAATGCATTACTGTTGGATATGAAAAACCGTGAGCCTTATGTAATTCTAAGATTCATCGCTTGATAAAGTTTGATAATTGTTTGATCATGTTGGGTATTTATCATTATAACTTAACTTTTTTTTTGCATTATTACTAAAAGTTGAAATCTATTATAATAACATAAGATTTGGGTTAACGCAGCTCACAAATACACGAATGAGTGTACGATTTTTCTATACATTTGTAACACTTCCTTTACTATGTATTTATACTTAACTATATCTCTTAGTGACGTAAAAAAAAATAATTTAAATAATTAAATGTATGTTCGTCTTACTTAATGCTTTCTTAAATATTAAAATACTAAATTAATAATCAACCAAATATTTCTATTGATTTCACTATCCTAACACTTATTAAATACGCTGTTTCTTATTGGCCATATTAAAATATATAATTTAAATGCCATTAGTGTATTTGTTACTCGTATGTAAAAAAAATACTCATCAATCATGTATCACACACATTACAAACTTGTGGTCACAATAATAATATTACTTCTAGAACAATTTTGTTCAAGTTCCAGCCATCTAGTCTACAAAAAAGTGAGCATTTTTTTATTCGGACTCGTTCAGGGGTGGCTTAAGACATTCTGGTGCCTTAGGAAACTGACTAGATTGGCACTCTATATCGCCCTACAAACTTTAAAGATGGGTAGTACTCTATGAGAAAATTATTAAGTAATTTTGTCTGATTTTTTGACAAACATCTTCGCCGTCAGTGACGGTCACAAATTTTGAATTTTTTAATTTGACTGCACTTATAGAAGTGGTGTTGAAAAAGGATAATAACTGTACTAAAAATTTCTATATTTTTCGAAAAAGCAAAGACATACAACCCACAAAACAATGAACATGATTGACATCGTATGGATGCAAAATTCCAGACGTCTTTTAGTTATCAGTTGTCTGAGGATAACATTTTGAGAACTGATAACTAAAAGACATCAAAGTGATGGAATTTGGCATTAATTTAGCATCCATACGATGTCAGTATCATCAATGTTTGAGGGCACCTGATGACGCCAATCGTTACGTTTAGAAAAATTTTTATTATATTTAAAATAATTATTTTTATGTAGCAGCCATACAAAAATAATGACACGACATAGTAAAAATTACTATGTCTAATATAGTAAAGATTGTGATAGTACAATTTTTGCTATACAATAGAGTAAATTTTATTCTAATCGTTTTAAAATGTCCCACATTCTCAAGTAAAATTTGATTTGTGACATAGTAAAATTTCTCATTCCACTGCATTGCTATTCAGTATAGTAAAAATTACTATAATCGAAAGTAAGTTTGTACATTATCTATAGGTATACATGCCTGTTGATTTTCAAATTTAAGGATATATTAATGTAATCATGACAAAAAACATATTTTTTAATTTATAATTGTTAAAAATTAATACCTGCAGACAAATAATTTGAAATTGACTGATTATTCGTTGTTAACAGTGTGGTCCACAGAAGATCTACTAAGGACGAATGTTTAGTCAAAAACGATTGAAATGTACGGGCCGCCACGCGAGCGGCGGAGAAGGAAGCCTCGCAGCACGGGCATGTATCGCAGCACGCCGAGCGCCCAGCAAAGGATTCGTTTCATGCTCGTATCAATTCGTATTCAGTCGGTATTATTTCACACTATTACTATTATCCTCCATCGTCGCGCTAATTGGTAGACGTCATTCGAGAGACGCAAGACAAATCGAGGAAAGAGTGGTAAGCGCCGCCGACGCACAATGGTCTGAAATGCTGAAAAAAATGCCAAAATTCGTGTGTCCACTGAATTTTCAATCAAAATAAACGATTTTGAGCTTATTGTGTTCGTAATACTATAACCTACAAAGATCTGAGTCCCTCAGACGTATAACGACTTTCTATATATATGTGTTTTTTAAGTATATATAGAGCAAATTTTGATAGCCAAAATACTTTGGATACTTAATACGTTGTTAAAATTTACCGAATTGTACGAAATGTAGAAGAGGGGGGTTTTTGGCGTCGCTGATTACGAATCTTAAGGTCAGACTTACCAATTTAAAAATGACGGATCCGAGATGGCGGACAAAATTTTTGAAAATAAACCGATTTGCCCCAACTTTGACATACAAATGGTTTTGGGGTCACTGATTACGAATCTAAGGTCAGATTTACCAATTTCGAAATGGCGGATCCAAAATGGTGGACAAAATTTATGAAAATAAACCGATTTGCCTCAACTTTGACATACAAATGGTTTTGGGGTTACTGATTACGAATCTAAGGTCAGATTTACCAATTTCGAAATGGCGGATCCAAAATGGTGGACAAAATTTTTGAAAATAAACCGATTTGCCCCAACTTTGACAAAGAAACGTTCTTGGGGTCACTGATTACGAATCTAAGGTCGGATTTACCAATTTTAAAATGGCGAATCCAAGATGGTGGACAAAATTTTTGAAAATCTCCCAATTTGCACTGAATTTAGTTTGTGGGAGTGCTATACATAAAATAAGGTTAAAAAATTATTCGTTTGTGGGATTTTGACTGAAAATAAATGAATTTCGCCTTATTTTATTAGTAAGCTGAGTAGCTGCATTGATCCGAGTCTGTTGGACTCTTTTTAAAATGCCTACTCTATTGAGAAAACCCATGTGGTTTTACCACGTGGTAAACCATGTAGTTAACCACGTGGTTTTATCCTAAATTACCGCATTGTTTTCTCAAACCACATAGTTTTATTAACACCACGTGGTTTTTTAAAACCATGTGGTAGTTTAAAACAAAACCACGTGTTTTATGCAAAAAACTACGTGGTTTTTTTCAATAGAGTAGTTAGTTTTCACATATATACTTAAACATTGTGTATAATGCAATCTTTGATATATTCATAAAAAAATCCACAATTATGACTTAAATAGTATGTTTTCTTAATATTGATAATTATTGACCTTAAAAGCCAATTCTCGAATTTTATGGAATAATTTTTTTAATTAAATTGGGAAATTTGGGAATCAAACGAACGTTTTTTTTACCTAAGAGAATGAAACTATAAACTTTCATACATGTAGCGCCTACTAGATTGCTTTAGTGGGCTGGATTAGATCTTTTTACGATAAAGTAAATACAAAACAGTGGTTCTTAGTAATAATAATCAAAAAACATTTTCTCGCTAATTTGAAAAATATCGCTTCGAAACCGCTCAATTGTATGTAAAACTATACCCATGGTACCACATGCCAACGTCTCTTTACGTTTTACTTATACATGGTTATAAGGTTATGGACCATTTCATGCTACCGATTGGGATGTTGTCCAAGGAAGCCCTGGAGTCTAACCATAAACATCTAAAAACTTTTCGTGAGAAGTATTCAAGAAAGTTTTCTAGGTAACAATAACGGTTTTTATTATTTTCAAAGTAACATTTACAAATATATACGTAACTGTAGAGTTGGACAGCTAATGAGAAAAAAATTTTATTTTTAATATGATTTCCTTGCAATTGCAATAACATTATTCGTGTATAATCAAGCCGTCATTATAAAATACTTAATGACTGGTGGGAGATTAGTATTAAGTAAATCACTATAGATAAGTACTTGTAAATAAAAAAGCAAAAATAATGAAGTTATGATGATATACGTAAGATAAATACATTTTTATCTTATATGATTAGAAATATGCCCGTGCAAAAGTGTGCGTTAAACGTACGTAGTGAAAATATTTCTTGCATCATTTTAGGATTGACACAAGTACGGATTTAATGAACAGACTACTACTTGACTTAGACCCTTTTCTGTCATTGGCACGGGACATGAAAAAAAAAAAACCACACGACTTTAACAGAGGAAATGAAATCCCTGCTAATGGTAGACAATGAAAATAATGTATCTACACAGGAAAATGATGATGATTCTTCTACGGATAGAAGTTACACAGACTCTTTTGTAGAAAAGGAGAGCAGAGATTAAACAGTAACAAAAACGACGTTAAGCTGAGATGTATGTTAAAATATTATATAATATGTTTCAGTACCATGATACATATAGCTAAATATATAAATGTCGCTTAGGTCATAGCAGGATTTAAGCATTTGAAGAATTATTAATTACCTTAGTGGACCCCCCATTAAGATGATATATACGAGTACGAGTCAATATTACATAAGTTTGAGGAATAAGTAAAAAATCAGCACAACCGTTTTGAAATACATTAAAAAATATTTGATTAATTTTTATTCTATTTGAATCAAAATATGTCAATAATAATGTAACGTATTATCTACAGAGTGACTTTGTAAATAATATCTATTATTAAGAAATACTGAATAAATAAAATTATAATTTAAGATCGTGATTCGCAATTTAATTATTTTTAGTCAAAATCCCGCAAACGAGTAATTTTTAGCCTTATTTTGTATATAGCACTGGCGCAAACCGAAATTGGTGCAAATCGGGAAATTTTCAAAAAATTTGTCCGCCATCTTCGATCTGCCATTTTGAAATAGGCAAATCCGACCTCAGATTCGCAATCAGTGACCCCAAAAACATTCGTATGTCAAACTTAGGGCAAATTGGTTGATTTTTAAAAATTTTGTCCACCATCTTGGATCCATCATTTTGAAAGTGGCAAATCCGACCATAGATTTGTAATCAGTGACCCCAAGAACATTTGTATGTCAAAGTTGGGACAAATCGGTTTATTATCAAAAATTTTGTCCGCCATCTTCGATCCGCCATTTTCAAATTGGTAAATCTGACCTTGTATTCGTAATCAGCGACGGCAAAAACCCCCCTCTACTACATTTTGTACAATTCGGTAAATTTTAACAACGTATTAAGTATCCAAAGTATTTTGACTATCAAAATTTTCTCTATATATACCTGAAAAACATGTATATAGAGAGTCGTTACACGTCTGAGGGACTAAGATCTTAGTAGGTTATAGTATTACGAACACAATAAGCCCAAAATCATTTATTTTGATTTAAAATTCAGCGGACGCACGAATTTTGGCACTTTTTTCAGCATTTCAGACCACTGTGCGACGGCCGAGACGTAAAAATTAAGAAGATGCAGGGGGGGGGCGTTCATTCCGATACTACAGTTTGCATCGAACGAATAACAGTTTTTTTACTGCAATCTTGAGTACTTGCTGGCTATTTCGAAATTCTTTGTTTCGTCGTGCAAAGCAATCTTTACATAGTTTTTGTACTGGGTTCACGTGTTTACTATTACGCGTTCATATCCTTTATTCAGTATCCTCAGTGTCCGTTCTTTTCTTTTCGACGTCCTGCGAGCAAACACGGCGAAAATCCACGTCAGCGAAGCCATGTCACGGTGATCGAAAGCGAGAACAGTGCGGACGTGCACTTCACACATCCTTCACACATACTTAACACACAGAGTCTTGTTCACATCAGGAAGAAGTTTGTATCTCAAAATTTCATATTTTTTTTGTATCGGTTGTCCGTTTGTCCAGAGGAATTTCTCTTTAGAGTTTCCTTCTTCCCTCCCTTCCTCCAGTAACAAATATATCTTCATTGTGGCTCATAAACAACGTCTTTTTTATTTTACCTGATGTCATCCCTTCCTCCGTCATACGATAAAGTCAGTGAATTGGATAAATCTCAAGTCGAGTAAATGTGATTCTTTCTTGAAACACGCGTGAAATTTAGTATCTTTCTTAGTGTCTTAATAGTTCATGCGTAAATTTGTGTGTCAGTCCTAGTTAAAGTTAATTTTTCATCTTAACGTAACCCCTTGGTTTTTATTAAATAGACCATTTATATCGTGGCTTCCCTCATATCCGTTAAAAGTAAAAAATCAGTCGGCAACGTCTTATAGATGCAGTTGACAGGGCAGCAGTGAGCTGTATTCTGCTTAACATTTTGACGAAGGTCTAATTCCCAGTCACTGAAGATCTTTTTTAGAATCAAACACTTTCAAAACCCTTCAGTAGGTATCTGTATTCTTAAGGAAAAAGAATATCTATACACAAAAAAATTATTAATCTTAATCTTCCATTAGTTAGATATATATTTCGTGTACAACATATTAATGCAGGTGTATATTTTTTATCTTACTTAAATATAAAAATTATTTCTGCAAAAAGTAAAAATTTCTATGTCAAATAACAAATTTTAGTACAATCTGATTTTACTGTGTAGCACGGTTATTTTTATTATATAGCGAGTATGTCTCAGCTTTTCTATACAAAATAGTAATTTTTATTATAGTTGTAATACTTTTTCTAACACAACTTTTCTGAGTGTGCGAACTGTAGAATACAATAAAATTATTTTAAAATTCGAAGGTTGGGATATCAGCATATTACAGCTACTTTAGATATAGAATAGTATAGTTCTTACCTAGGGCTGAAAATAGAACTTGCGCGCCCGAAGGGTACAATTGTTGTACGTTTGTGCCCAAGGTGAGAACGATATTTTTTGTATCGAGGGCAGAAAGTGCAACTTTGCGCCCATGGGCACATTTGCCGCCCGCCAATTACTTTCCGCCCTAAGGCGGGAACAGTTTTCGGTCCAGTAGGGCCAGAATGATTCTTCCTACCCGTGGGCGGAAAGTATGCCCTAGGGTGCAAAGCAGTTTTGCGTGAGGGACGAAAATATACTTTTCAAAATTTTTTTTTGTTTATAATTTCATATCAGTGTTACGATCATGCTAATGCACGTCGTAATCATATTGTAAATCTATTTTAATATAGACATGCATTTCATCTGTTTAAAAATTTAAAAATTTTTTCTGTTTCGGTTCATGTGAAATGTCCCACGCACAAATTTGTGTGAAAGTGTGTCTGTTCGCGTGTATGTGTGTATGTAGTTACGTAGAAATAAAGTATTCCAAAAAGTAGTAATTTAATTAAATGTCTTTGTTAAAAAAGTCTTTGTCTTAATTCTTAATTTTTATTGGGAAAGATACTAATAGACGAATTAAGTTATTCCGTGTGACACTTCAGTAGAATATTAATCATTTTTATTTAATAATCGTTTATTATTGATTCTCAAGTATCACTGATTCAAAGAAAAATGTGGTAAACTAAATTTTAGAATGTAAGTGATGAATTAATTCATTATAATAGTTTAAGTTTTATACTAACATCTTATATTTTTAACTAGAAAAAATGGTTTTCGCAATACTACAGTGTTTTGCGTTGTCGTTTACTTGGTGCCCCTGCCTTTCTGGCACCCTGAATAAGTGCCCAGTTTGCTTCATCCATAAACTACCCATGTTCACAAGGCACACCACATCTAGGGTTGCCAGGTCAAAGAAATAGAAAGGCCGGACAAAGCATCTTATTTAGCCCGACGTTGTACCTAAAAATCTGGACAACTTATTTTAAATATTAAGAGTCATTTAGATGATTACATAAATTTATTTATTATAATTTACAAACATTATAATTGTTTTACATGTGACTTGCCTTTAAAATTCCACTCAAAGTACTTTATTTAGGTATATATACAGGGATTATAGTATTACAAGTAATTACAATAATACACCTGAAACTTATTAGGAGGAGTTTTGTTTTGGTCGCCAAAGCAGGATCAGAAAGATTACTATTCTGTTCTTTATCGTTTAGCTGTTTACATCATCTAATGAGGAGCTTATTCTAAGGAATTATTTAATTTCCTTATATTTTTTTTTACAAAAATATTACTTTAATTACTGATTTTTAAAAAAAAACAAACAGATGAATTTGTGATTTCTACCTGTGATTCTTGCAACTGGCGAAAGCTATCTTAATTAAGTAGTACTTCGAATGAGTGAATTTTTTTTTAAATTTATATTCATAAAGAAATTAAATTTATGGACATTATTTGTACCAAAGTACAAAGCTTCTAGAACATTGGTATATAGGTAAAATCAAAAAAATCTGTAAGCGATTTTGAGTCGATGTCTCAGAATTTGCTCAAAATTAAACCACATACTTCCTACCATCTGCTGAGATAACTCACTAATTTATAGCCAAAAATATCAAGTACAGCCATAGTTATAAACTGTTTCAAAAATTATACGTTTTTTTAAAATTTTTTATAATAGCTCTAATAATACTAAAAAAAAATTTTTAACCGTATACTAACGTATAATTTCTTGATCTTTATAATGGCGATGTCTAGTTTGTCTCATCGGTATAAATACTGTGAAAAAAATCGATGTTTCAGTGCTATTTCATCAAGTTAGCTAAGATCTGAAATCACCATTAAAAAGAACAGAAAATTTTACATAAATAACAGTTATAAAACATGGGGATTTGCATTGAGACTCGGGTAAAAAAATTAAATTTCAAACGTTGAAAAGCGTGGTATTTAAGTTTTTTTATCAAAACTAATTTCTTACTGAACAACAACTGTTCAGTATTGTTATTTTAAATCTATCTAAAGCATTATTTTTCAAATAAATTTTCTTAAAGAGTTGTACAATCAACAATCTATTATAAAACTTAAAAATACAACTTATACATTTTTGTAGTTAAAAAAAAATTTTTCAACATTAAAAAAAAATTCGCGTTCTTTCAGTAGTATTCTTTACTGATTGCAGGTAGCTGTCTTGCTTCTTGGTTTCTTGTTCTGCAGACTCATAGCAAATGTCACTGTGTAGATACTGTGATATGCGACTCTAATGTTTTTTTCTACCTGAATTTTTATTTCCGCATTAAAAAAAACGCTATTTCATTAAAAAATAAGTGTTATCTTTAAAAGTTACTCCGACTTTATGCCTTCTCGTAAAAGGTGTCTTAATCGATTTCGGAAATCAGCTTGTAAGTACATTTATCTCTAGTTAATCTATATTGGAGTTATCACATACCATTGTTAAAACAAAGAACTTTTTAATTGAACAAAGAATGTATGTTAGACGATCAGGGTGAGGATGATTTGAGAAAAGTAACTGATGATGTGAGAATTCAGTTTTCTGAAGCATTTGATAATAGTTTTATATGCTCAGCTTGTCGAAAAGAATCTGAAGTTCAATCTGTCAAGAGCGAATGCTCAGATAGTCAATCACAAAAAACGTGAACTAAAAGTCAAACTCTCGAAAGTCAATCTTCCTATAAATGCTTGACACAATCAATGGAAAATGTTTTAAATATGTCTCCAGTACAAAAATATCAGTAAGCTCTGTGACCATAACATATAAAATTGGCATCCTTCGAGGTCGTAATATAAGTACTGGATTGCGCGCTTATTTAGAGGTTGTTAAGTGACAAATATTTTAAGTAAAAATAGAACACACTCGTACATTACTCGCCCTCTTGTCATTAAGTTACACAATGTACTTTATTTACAAATAATTATAAAAATCTTGCAGATGTGATCAAAAGTATAACGTCAAAAGGAAGTATGAAGAAGTCATTACAGAAGTGAGAAAACAAATTTTTCTTAATTTTGATGTTGACAAGTCAGAAAACGATATAAAAGCAAAGAATTTTAAAAAAATTATTAAAAATACAAAAGATCTTATCAAATCAGAAAGTGACAAGTAAATATATAATAATTAATGCAAATAATTGATGTATTAAGAACTTGTAATTTGAAAAATTTTAATTTTTTATTTTATTGTTACTTTTAGAAAACGAATTAATTTATTATTAAGTATTTTGCCAAAAAAATGGGGTAAACCGAAGTTTAGAAAAATTTGTTAAGTTGGACCAAGTTTCATTCAAAATACGAAAGCAATGCTAAAAGAAAACGTTTATATTAATATATCTTATGAAAAAACAGAAAAATCAGAAAAATCCATTGAAATGAAAAAAGATGTTGTTCATTTTTATCAACGAGAAGACAATTCTTGTCAATGACCTGGAAAAAAAGATGTCAAATCTGTTAAGAATTTAACTGGAGAAAGGAGTTTAGTGCCAAAGAAGTTTATATTGTTGAATTTGAAGGAACTATTTAAAAAATTTAAAGCAGAATATCTCGATCACAAAATTGGTTAAACATTATTCACTTTTTTAAGACCTCAACATTGCTTATTGGCTGAAAGTAGTGGCACACATACAGTGTGTGTTTGCACGTATCATCAAAATCTTAAATTAATGTTGTACGGTAAGAACTTCTTATAAATTTGTTTTAAGAATAAAAAATTACTTAAGAATAAAATATTAAAATAGAATATAAATACTATGTAAAATTTCTTATATTATTTAAAAAGTAATTAATTAACAATTCGTGCTCTAATTAAAAAAAGAAAAATTTACGGTCTTATTCATTTTTCAGTGTTTATTATTTTTAGGAAGTCAATTATTCCCTTGGGTCGAAAATAACGAACAGATTAACAATGCAGATGATAAGAAATCGCTATACAAACAGTTGCTCTTGAAACTGATGTGCACTGATCCGGCAGAAGAGTGTTTTTCTCGAAAATGTAAAAACTGCCCACCATCGACGATTTAATACAACAATTACAGCAAGTTTTCGATGGATCATCAATGACTGAAATTTTATATAAATTCTGGTGTGTTTAAAAATGATATACACCACTGGAAGTAATATGCAATATTGAAGACTGTATACATAACTCAATTGAACTTTTGAAAAAATTGGTGCCTTATGACTTTGTTTTAAAATCACAAAATAAATTATATATTGAAATGAAAAATAACTCGAAAGAAAACAAGTTTTTTATTGTGCTTTATTTTTCCGAGAATTATGCGTTTATTTGTCAAGAAACAGTTCAAGCTTTTCACTGGAACAGCAAGTAGTGCACAATATTCCCAATAATTATTTACTACAAACAAAATGGCGAGCTGAAAAATGTTAGCATGGTTTTCCTGTCAGATTGTCTTACTCATAATACAGTTGCTGTCTACATGTTTCAAACAAAAATAATCATTAAATAAAAGAGTACATTCTTATGAATTAATCCTTATGGATTAATAAGATTTTTTATTTTTCTAATGGCGCTCCGCAACAGTTCAAAAATAAAAATGCTTTAAAAAATCTATCATTGCATCATGAAGACTTTCTCTAATTTTCTCGGAACAAGATTCCTAAATCTAAACACTATTAAAGGTACTTTAAGTTATCACGCGTTCATACCCTGGGAAAACAATAAAAATCTTATGATGAAAACCATTTCAAACTCAAATCAAAGTAACAAAATTGTAATCGAAATGAAAAAAGTCTTATTCCTAATTATCAAAATCTAATTATAAATATTACCCTTTGATGTGTAATTTTAGTCATATAATGGATTATAAAGTGTAATAAAAACAACCTTTTATGTAAGTGTAAAATAATAATGCTGAGTAGTTGTTCTTTGGTAAAAAATTAGTTTCGATAAAAAAACTTAATTACCACGTTTTTCAACGTTTGAAATTGAATTTTTTCACCTGAGTCCCAATGCAAATCCTCATTATTTAGAAATGTTAGTCACATAAAATTTCCTGTTCTTTTCAATGGTGAACTCAGATTTTAGCTAACTTGATGGGATAACACTGAACAATTGATTTTTTTTAATAACATTAATTTTTTTGCAGTATTTATGCAGATGGTACAAAACAGATAATGCTATTGGAAAGATCAAGAAATTTTTCTTCGGTATACGGTTTAAAAAAATTTTTTTTAGTATTATTAGAGCTATGATAAAAAATTTTGAAAAAAACGCATAATTTACGGAACAGTTTATAACTATGGCTGTACTTAATATTTTTGGCTAAAAATTGATGCGTTAACTCAGCAGATGGTAGGACATATGTGGTTCAATTTTGAGCAAATTCTAAGACATCAACTCAAAATCGCTCACAAAATTTTCTGATTTTACCCATATATAGCTATTCTGTAATTATTTTTACGTATGCTATGCATTTCTGTAAATCTTAAATTAATCTTTTAACCCAATAGTCGCGTATTTTTTTTGTTATGCGTTTGATTGAAAATTAAATAGGGAAGAAAACACTGTATGTATGTAATCTTACTTTCCGTTTATTCCATGCTTCCGATTATGTGTGCTAGTATGCAGTTACATATAGACTGACTGCTGTTCGCTCGTTCCGCATACTCTCAACTTGCTACCTATTCTTTTTATACTTCTACGTTATACAATACACAGACCCGCACTCACATTCTCCTCCGCGTTCGCTCATATGTGTGCACAATAAGCATTGACTCTCACCTAACACTTCCACGAAGGATTCCTAGTTTCGTATGAAATCATACTTAATGTACAATATAATATTTTAAATAAGTGAGCATTTTCTGTTCTTTTATCGGATTTGTACAAATTACCCATGCGTATCGAATTCTTTGTCATTTGTGGAATCACCATTATCTCGTTGTGGCGTATTTTTTCCTTATGTTTTCTCCCATCCTCTGGCACGTCTTACGGGTGGTCTAATGTCTTCTCTTGACTCTGTAGAGACATTACTGCCTATAAACGAGGTTGACTCAGAAGATATTCAAGTGTTAGGGTTATTCTTCATTTTTTGCGGTTCCTTAAGAAAATGTTTATCTTTTCCTTTAAAACAAACAATTCTGGAAATTTTTCTTTCTCTTGTATACTTTTGATATATCGCAATTGATTGACGTGTTGCGATCATACTCTCCCATCATGTAATCTAACTTCATAATGAAATTTCTCCATTCAACGCGATATTTTACCAAAAAAATTTTTTTTTCTCCGTTCTTCGTTGCCACCATCCCGTACTTAAAGTTTTGTGTATTTTTTTTTGATATTCAATCCTACTTTTTTTGTAATTTCGCTTGGTTTATTTAAATCTAACTTTAACTTTTTTAGCAAACATCAATTTTATCGGTGGAACTCTTGTAATTGCAGGAATCATTTGACGATATTGTGCCAAAACAACTTATAAATTTAATGGAAGTTTTTCTTTTTGTTGTAGTTTACTCTATGTCCATTAAACGTATCTTTCGGCTTGACCGTTCTTGACGGAAAAAAGGGAACTGTTTTTTAATGTACAATATAATTTTCCTTTAGAAATTTTTGGAACGGTATGTAAAGAAAAGTTATACTATTATCATATACTATATTATACACTAAAATTTTTCAAATCGATTCTAGAATCCCAAATCGACTGAAAATTTCTGTACATACTGTAATCATTGATTCACGTAACATATCATTTACAACTCACACTTCCGACCCCTTTGAAGTTGCATCTACGAAAATCAAAAAACATTTTCCAACGAATGGTTCATAAGATTCCTTCGCCACAACACTTTTTCCATTTTTTAATGTAGTCATTACATATTTTAATTTGCGAATATAATGTGCTCTCTATAGTATAGTATTTGTATCAATTTATAAGATCTCAAAAATATTAATACAGAATGAATCAAAGGTATCAATGTTTTTTCCGTTTAACTTACAGGTAGTCTAGATAGTCCATCCACGTAACCATTATCCTCTGATTTCTTGAACTTAATATTTAAAACCACGTAAAAAGATTGTGTAATATTGAATTCTCATTGCACTGTAATGTGGCAATTCTTAATTTTTTTTCAAAAATATGTGTGAATGGTCTGTGATCCATAATTAATGTAAATCTATTTCCATAGACTTATAGGTTAAATCTTCAAATAGCGTAAACAATGGCATTCGCCACTCTGTCTGTCCAGCTGTATTTTCTTTGAGTTATATTTAAAGTTTAGAAAACGTATTGTATTGATTTTTTGGTCCCATCAGGGAAACGATGCAATAACACTGCCCTGACGCAGAGTTGGCGGATTAGGATTTTTTGTTCTAAACCTAATATCTCGCGAACGAAAGCAAAAACAAAAATGAATGTTTTTTATTTGCTTTGTTATTAGTTCTGAACTTAAGAAATATTACTACCGCAGCCCAAAAATCGAGTCCTAACCTAAAAATTAGCATGAAACACCAATATTTTTGATATTTTGCTCACGCAAAGAGATAAGAAAATGATTTCTTTTTCACTCCAAAACTTATTGTACCAATAAGTTGGTAATTAAAAGAGCTCCAAAAAATCTAGACCTAACCTAAAATGTTTCTTAAATATGAATTTTGTGAATATTTCAGAAACAAAAGTACTTAAAAGTATAACTATTTTAAACTCTCTTTGTTATTCCTTATAAAATTCTAAAAATATACTAAGAAGGTCAATATATAACAACTGAGCCTAAGAATTAGAATTAAATTGTGACTTTTTAGATGTATTGCCAGCACAAAGGGATTAAGAGCCGATTTTTTAAATTTTTTTTATTGCTCTCCAGCCCAAGTATCAAAACCTAATCTTGAAATCGTTATTAAGCATTAGTTTTATAAGCATCTCGCCTAGGCAAATAGTTGAAATGTGACATTTCATACCATATACTTCATATTTATTACTTTAAAACGCCCAGTTTCGTTCTAAAATTATAAAAAGCGAATGCTTGGCGATCTTCAAACATCGAGCTGTACACCTACTTCTGCGATCGCGTACCGTATACCTTACTTCTTTTGAAACAAGCTACCGTCGCAAAACTCTAATCACGCGTGTCAAACTATCATCATTGCTACGTGTACTCTTGTATAGGATTAGACTCAAATTTGTTCAATCATCAGATAAGACATAACTTGGTTGTTGATTAAATTTATTCTCTTATTTCAAATATTTCAATTTTCAAAATTCAAACTGATAGAAACATAGTTTAAGCTTTGATGAATAAATTAAATACCAAGCAAAAATTAAATAGATAAGGTATGACAAAGACTTTAATAAAAACGTGAGAGACGAATCAAATACGCTACTACTGCATTACATAAAATATAAATTCAAGCCGTAGGTCAACACCGGCTCTGCGTACGACATACAAACACCACTCCATAAATACCATTCGGTGAAACCCAACACTACAATGCCGAGTCAATGATTTAAAAGAAAAGTATACTTTACGTAAGAGCAAGTAAAGCCTTTGGTCCGATGGCTGGTTCCTGACAAACAAAAATTAAATTTGTTTGTTTGTAGAACAAATCTACGAGCTCCGTCCTCCACTAAGAAGTTTGAACATAACAGAGAGAATATTTTAATTCTTATCTCTTTGTTATTAAAAATAAAACTAAAATTAAACCCAAACCCCAAATTTCTTGTTACCTAAGTTTTTTGAAAATCTTACTAGCCTCGCTTGGCTATTAAAAAATGATTATCCATAACCTTATAACTAAAACCAAGTAAATCAGAGCGCTTCCTGACCACATTTATTAGTCAACAACTTTTTATTAACATAAGCACTTGAACCATTTGACACAGACCTCCTAGTGGTCTCATTAATTTTTTAGAAAATTATCAATTATAATCTTAAAACTGAAAGCAACTAATTGTTGACTGGTCTTGTTTATAAATAAATTGTTATTAACATCAGCACCTCAAACAATTGATCCAGAGCAATGACTTGCCTCATTTATTAATTAACAAATTATTAGTTACAACCTCAAAACTTATACCATGTATCCAAGAGTGTTAACCGCTCACGTTTATAAATCAAAGAATTTTTATTAACTATTGAGATTGAATGCTTGTGATAAGTTCGTCAGTCGAACGTATGAGGTGTAATCTCATTAAATTTTTTCAGGCTACATAAATTGTTGGTTGAACTCTCAGCTAAGTGTATTGGGTTACCATAAAATAAAGGGCTGGAGGTATGAATTATTTTATTTACCAAATGAAAGTACTTACAGATAAGTGTATATCCATTTCCTGGGATTAGTTGATACGTATGAAAATTATGCACAGTGTCAACCGAGAGAGTAATGATATTTTCCTTACATTTATCACAATGATATTAATAAATAATCCATAATTACTCACAATTTGCATTGCTCTGAGTTATTGAATCATAGTATGTTTGGCTTTTGGAGATTAAGAGCTTAGAACTAAGCCATTTGGTTTTTGAGGTTTTAATTTCCATGCCTAGTGGAAATCGTCCGTGGGAGTACTGAGCTACAATATGTTACACATTCATACGTATAATACACGTGGATTAGGTTTTAGCTCAGTGTATAGACAACCTTGACTACGATGATGACATTATGGCTAGTTAATCGTCGGCTTAACTCGTTTTTCGTCATAACTGATCATTGCCAGAAGCTATAAGTAAAAAACTTACAAACGACCCAGGGGACAAAAAATAATTTCACTAAATATCGGAAAATCTTGAGACCAAGAAAGTAGGAGTTTTGGAAAATAGTTCTAACATCCAAACATCCAAAACTCTGGATAGTCTTTGAATAAATGATACTTGTTTTATTAGAAATTTTTTAAAGTCTGGAACAATTATCAAGCTTCTTTTAACAGTCTTGGAGGTCACGACCTTTTTCTCGAAATTCCCGAGGCTATCAGAGGTCTCAAACTTCTTTCCAAAACTACCAAGTCTTTCCGATACCTTGAGACGATACCGATACAAGAAGAGATCTTTCTATATTATCGCCTCGCTTTTTTCGGACCGAGACCGTCTTGCTTCGTTTCGTCTTACAGACGATATCGCACATCTTCATGTACGTACATTTTGGTATTAAGGCCCGCAACTTTTTAAAATATTTGTAATTCAAAACTAAGACCATTAAAGATATTTTGAAGAAAAGAAAGGTTAAACAAACTCCGTTGATGGTCAGTCAACAAAAATGCAATACATCGATAGATTTGTGAGTAAATATCGATATTCTGTAAAATTAAGTATTATCGCGCATCGATGTTGATCGGAGAGTCATGATAAATCCCTTATAACTGGTTTGATGATATCGTCTTAAAATCTATATATCATGGCACAGTGCAGTTACTTGAATGACTTTTGTTTACTACTTAGGAACCATAAGATTTTTTGACGTTCAGCACATTAACAGCATTTGGTTGTAAAGTTTGGATTGGTAATATTCAAAAAGTTAAAAGAAAATTCCTAATTCTAATGAATTTGAGAATCAAGGGTATCATAGGAATATCGAATCGAAATCAAGAAAGTTTTGTGATTCCTTGATGTTGTACGTAACGTTGCATGATTATATGATACAAAAAAATAATATCACAGAAAAAGATCTGCACAATCAATCTAGTCAAAGTGAGGGAAGTTTCACGTCAGAATGTGATAGGACTCATGGGTTTAAAAAATTATAAATTAAAGACGGTTGATTTTATCACAGTAATTATCAGCATGGTTAAAGAATATAGTTAAAAAATATTTCTTCCATCTTGATATGTTCTAATAGAAGCAACTGTCGTGGATTTAAAAGAATGATCTCTAAATTGAGATTTTGTGTAGAAAATATTGGTAACTGGAGCAAAAAAAGAGGTTCAGTATCATTTATGAAATCAAGTATTTAAACATTTTTATGTATATCCAATTCATAAAATGCTTTAGTAATTACTACAGCATAAACAACAAAATATGAAAATTATGTACCTGATCGAAAATCGTACCTTGGATATTACGGGGGCTTACTTAGGCATATAATAAGCCGAGCTAGGCCCCCGCTATAACCAAGGAACAATTTTCGTTCGGGTGTCTACTTGAACTGTTATTATTATCAAGAAAATTTTTTACAATAACAGTACATTTATAAAAATATATTTATAAGCTTAAAATGGGTGCAAACATAAGCAAAATAAATAAAGAGATATGTTTTATATCAATTTTTTTCAGGAAACACTCTAAAGCATACAAAAGAAAGTACCCTTGCATTTTCCTTAAGAGCCGATATGAGTGAAGCTTCTTACAAAATGCTGGTCGAGGATTATCATGCAAGAAACTGTGTAATTTATCCAGGTTATAATGTAATTGCACAAGCTGTGAAGGACCCTTTGCCGAAAGATATTGTATATACAGAAATAACAGTTATTTATCCTTTGCAAAGTATGTTAAGTACAGCGTCAGAAAGATTGTGTGAAGCAGTTTGGCTTGATTGGAGTAAAAAATGGTAAGAACATGTTGTTTTATCTGCAACGCTTGGTTCTGATAGTTCGGCCATTTATCTAAATGCCAATAAAAAAGTGTGACCGATCCAGATAACGACTTTCTCCATGCTCAACAGACAGTTTGTTACCTCCATGTTATTGTGCCAGCTGGAATCTCTTACTGATCATGCAAAGTGGATTAATCTGACACTGCAATCATACAGATTTTGCAGACCTTTACGAACTGCTGTAGAAGAAGAGAACGACGACACAACAAGAATTGAATATAACAGGCTAACCAAAGAAACAGACGAGCTAACAATTCACAGTTTTAATCTGGTAGATAATAATCACGTAAAAGTGTCATTTTTTATTACAACGACGTTATTCGACGAAAAGTGTATTACCTGTCTCGTAAACCGACACGATGGCTCTGCGGTAGAGTTGCAGTCCCGTCGATCACCGAGGTTAAGCAGCATTTGGCGCGGTTAGTATTTGGATCGGTGACCGTTCAAATCTTGCCGTTTTGCCTCTGCCGTTTGCTTCGTGGATTGATTGACTGTTTCTCTGTCCCTTTGACATCGTGAGCGGGAGGTGTGCCAAATTTCTGCCCCATTGTCTAAGTCTGCAGCTTGGACACCAGGTCAGAAATGAGGTAGATACAGCGAACTGTTCCGGATCAGGTTTTCCTACGGGAGATTTTCCGGGGTTTTCTTGATCCACATGACAAACGTCATGGGCAAATGTGGAGCAGTTGTTAGGGCCCTCCTCCCTTCCGATTATATTCCAATTCCTTCCCAATCCCAAGTACAAAATGCCCTGAGTAGTGTCTCTACACGAGAGCCAGACGTAAACACTATAATATAAAAAAACTGTATCGTAAGAAATAGAGCAACGCAAAAAGGTCCGGTATGCTTCCACATGATGACAGACTTTCATAAGAAAAATATTAGTTTTAAAGATAAAAATGCCGACAGATTCCGTCTTGCACTAGTATTGGGACCGTCGCACTGTTTGATCAAAGTTTTTGAAAGCTTTTTAAAAATGTCGTACAGAAAACCAAGCAAATCATGGTCCTAAGCAAAATCAGATATGATGATCCATATTAAAAACTAGCATCCCCCCCCTCCCCAGGCTCGCCCGTGACTCACAAAATAGAATATCGCAGTGTGTTGACATGTGATCTAAAATGTTTTCAGTTAAAAATTTTACATTTATTCTTGAAATTTCTCAGAACGAAAAACTTTTTATTAAAAACTTTTTTTTCAGAATCTATGAAGTTTATTTGGTCAAATAATAAGCTGTAAAAAGGGAAACTGTACTATACGATTCTGAAAAGTACTTGATAAGTTTTTCGTTTGTTAATTTTAACGCTGCTGTTTCAATCTCACAAAAGATTGATTTTTAGGAAGATCGGTTAAGTAGTTTTTGCGGTTAGCGATTACAACGGTTTTAGCTACTTTGCTTTATATATTAGTAAAAAGTAGGTTGTTTGTTTACTGCAGCTAGAGCCTTACGAGATTATAAGACTACTCTTAATGAAGCCGTTGTTGACATTGATTGTCTTGTCTTGATTTTCGAGACAACGGTCAAGAATAGATTCCATTTAAAATTTCAAGACGATATCAAGAGCGATCTCTTAAGAATATTTGTTTTGACAAAACTTGTGTTTACATTATAATTTGTAATAAGTAACTTACATCACGAAAACAAGATAAGAGAGGTAATTAATTGTTAACTGAATTAAATATTACATGATGCAAGATATATTTAAAGAAACGTTTATATATTACACTTAAATTAAAATTTACTCTAATGCATCTTATTTTGATCTTAAGTCACCAAAGACTCGCGTATTATTAGTACAATACAGTACATTTTGCTAGAAGTAATTTGTTTAATATTAAACTGCACAATTGACAAAGGTAGGTATGGAAAGTTTTTATGGTTGTTTCTGACTCTATCTCAAAAGATTCTGATTTAAAAAAATTAAATTTTGATTAAAACATATAACTAAAGATTACTAAGTTCTTATAATACAATGGATCAATTAGATAAAGAAATATCTCATGCCTGGCAATTTTTAATTGTTTGACGCGACCTACAAAAATATTTAAAAATCAAACGACGTTAAAAAGAACAAATTTCTTTGGTTACATCAATTGTAAGTATGTTGTGAGCTTTTGGCTTACACAGTTATCGTAGTGATGAGTGCACAAAGATTTAAACGTGACCACATACGAAAACAAAGTTGATCAAAAAATTTCTTAACTTTGATAAACTAATTATTAACAACGAAAAAAAGACTTCGGAAATTTAATTTAAAATTTATCTTAGATATTGTTCTGGAATTCAAGGCAATACTTTACAAAATTAATCTTTTTATTTCCTGAGCTTTTAAACTATACATTTTCATACATTTTTAAAACGCATCATTTTGCCGTAAAAAATTCTAACCACGAGTTCGAGACAAAACTAAGACAAAGCTGCACATGCTAAGACCAATATTACTTCAAATTTTTTAAGAGTAAGATAATTTTTGTAAAAATATCGTCTCGTCTTGCTTTTGTGAAGCTCTAACTGTATCATATTGGTAAGGTTATCAAGCACTAAAAAAGATCACTGATTCGACAATCTCTTGTAAAAAAAATTTCTTCTATAAATTGACAGATTCTTCCACCAAAAATCAATCTTTTCTTTACAAAAATTTTTTTGCATTGAGTTAGTAGCCACTTTAACTAATCCAACTCTTCATATTTTATTGTTTGTAAAGTTGAAGTTGTCAGATTCCCTAGACTTTTGATCAAACTAAAAAAGTATCTGGCGATTAATGGCGTAAAAGTCTTATTATTTATTTATTTTATAATTTAATTAAATAATTTTTCATAGCACAAGTACATTAAAGGGTTATCTAAACAATTACAATTATATGAGTCATCTAAAGATGAAAGTAAAGTTGAATCAAATATAAAGATTTTGAGTTTTTAGCGAATGCAATAATATTTTTTTTGCCTACCTGATAGTTATAATGTTTTTAAATACTGTAATCATACTTATTTTTGTGCCAGATAATTCGGAAAAAAAAGAAAAGTGTGTAAAAAAGGTTGTTCAAGAAGTTTAGTGTTCCCTTGGCACGAAGATGATTAGATAAACCAAAAGAATTTTCAGAAGTATTGTAGATTGACGAAAGATTGGTAGTAAATATTTCTCTTACTTTACCCCTATTCAGATGTGATAAGGACTCGCATTTAGAAGAAGTAAATGAATTGTGTAAAAAAAACGTAATGGCTTTGTTTTTAACTGTATCCATGGGTGAAACTAATTCCTATAGTGCACAAAAAATAATAATGTACTGTTGTCCATAAAGCACCATAAAGTACAAAATTGTTAATAATTCATAAAGCTGTCTGTTATAATACAGTAATGTAAAGATTGTCCCACACAGAAACGGGGTACACTAAAGGATAGGATGTATTAGTTTTTAAGGTTCTAAGTAACAATATTCTGATAGACAAATGAGGCCAGTAGCCGCTTCAAGTCAATTGGTGAAAAGGCTCATGTAAATGAAAATTTATTGATAAATAAATGTGGATGATAAGCGCACTGGTTTACTTGGTTTTAGTTTTCAGATTATAAAAAATAGTTTTTTACTTAACAAACAAGGCCAGTAAGCCCTCTAGGCAAGTATTGTAGGTGTCAAATTAACTTATGAATAAACGTGGCAAGTAAGCACTCGGAGTCACTTGGTTTCAGTTTTTAGGTTAAAATAAATAATTTTTGGAAAAAAATGGGGCCAGTAGGCATTCTAGATTAGTTGTTTCAAATGCTTATATTAATAAACATTTGTTAATTAATAAACGTGGGCAGTACGCACTCTTGCTAACATGGTTTTTAGTTTTTAGATTATAATTGATTACTTTTTGATAAACAAAAGAGGCCGCTAGGTGATATGTGTCAACTGGTTCAAGTGCTTATGTTAATAAGAAGTTACTAGTTAATAAACATGGCCAAAAAGTGCTCTTTTTTACTTGGTTTTAGTTTTAAGATTATAAATAATAATTTTTTAATAGTCAAGTGAGGCTGGTAAGATATTTTCAAAAAACTAAGGTAACAAGGGATTTTAGGTAAGGGTTTGATTTTAGTTATATTTTTAATAATAAAAAGATGAGAAAGGAAATTATTTTAACTGTTTTTCTTAGTGAGATATTCATAAAACTCTTACCTAATAAAGATTGTAGGAAATTGAAGCACTTTTTTTAAATTTCCTTTTTTTAAATTAAAACTGATTACATAAATCAAATTTAGCGCCTTAATCTTTCGTACCAATTAAGATTGCATATGCACTTGCAGCGGTAGCCAATCAGCGCAATCCTATACCTAACTGTACTAGAAGCTTGCTGCTGCTGCTGTTGCAGCCAGTTGGCCTAGCAAGCCAGTTGAGGCAAGTCGCATGGCGCTAGATTGTAGAATTATTTTACGTGCTCCGGCATCAAACCAAATTGTAATAAGAGAGTGCTTTACTAGCAATATATTTACCTGTCAATTAAATTGTGCAGTGTATCTTTTACCTCTCTTACAATCTCACCTTCTCCCAAAATCGGCTTAAATTTAAAGTATACAGTCCACAACGTGCTCGACCCCAGTCAATCCGAACAAAGATTTTGCAGTAATGTTTTGATATTTTAGCTTATTTTTACTTTTTTTACATTTATTTTATAAGTCTTAAAGGAAATTTTTAAAAAATCGGCTCTCCATCTTTTTGTGCTGGCAATATATCCAAAAAGTTACAATTTAATTCTAATTTTTAGGTTAGGTTGTATTATCTTCACCTTAATATGTTTTATAATTTTATACGAAATAACAAAAAAAACCTAAGATAATTACACTTTTACATGTTTTCATTTCCGAGATGTTCATAAAGTTGACATTTAAAAAGCATTTTAAGAATAGGTTTAGATTTTTTTGAGCTTTTTTAAATTCTTATTTATGAATACAATAAATTTGAAGGTAAAAAAAACAACTTTTTATCTCCTTGCGTGAGTGAAATATCAAAAAATCTCGTGTTTAATGCCAATTTCTAGGTTGTGATTTAATTTTTAGGTTTTAGCAGCATATTTTTTTATGTACAGACCTAATAAGAAAGCAAATAAATAAAAATTTATTTTTCTATCTGCTTTCGCTCTGAAGACATTAGGTTTGGAACAAAAAAATCTAAATCCACTCACCATACGCCATGTGGACTTGCATTCATTGCAGGTAAGTTTGGATCATAATACGTTACGTATTCTTCACGGGTAAAAGATTTTAATGCTTTGAGAAATGCTTTATTCTGGCGGTTTGACCACGTAAATTTAATTTGTGTGTTTAAAATTTCATACAAAAGTTTTAAAATTCTTACTTTTTTGATTAATCTACCGTAATAATCAATAAATTTTCCGAAAGCTTTGAACTGTAAAATATTTTTTTTTTGCCTGCTCTTTTCTCATGAATGTGACTGCTGCTCTCGTGTCAATTTTGAAATTGACTAGTTTTCTGTTGACCGATAGTGCTTTGAAGAACTTTTCTCGTCCACCTTCTGCTTTGATATCTAGTGCCTCGATGCAATCCGTACTTCTGTCTTCTTCTTCCATTGCATGCAGCGAATTTCTTTTCTTGAAATATAATTTTTCTAAATGTCTTTATTCACCAGAGAAATTGCTCTTGATAGTCACTGACTATTTATACGTATTAGCCTTATAATTAGAACCGTACCGGTAACATTTGAAATTCTTTGAATTTACATAGCTGCCTTTAGCCTTGTTATTGTTTTAAGTATAAACTTGCTTGCCCTTGAAATCTTGAACTTGGCTCAACTTTAGTTATGATGTACGCTAGTTATAGTAATGTATACTTATATTAGTGAAGTTAACTTGTACTATATTTTGATGTAACGTATCTGCCTTCTTCTTGGAAAGTTCCATTGCTAATGATATTTGTAAAGGCATTTCAGCTCATAAAAATGAGGAATTTTAAATTTAATCACACCAAGAGAAATAAAATGAAATAACAAACCGTGCGATCACAAAGGTGCATGGCTTGCAAAAGAAAGTTAATTGCACTATGATATCACTTCGGGCTGTCATGATACTTTTACTCGTACTTGTACTCAAGATTTATTTCGTACTTCTTATTACGTACGTGCGATAGCTGAAAGTTACACACAACTGACTGCTGTTCGCTAGCTTAACAAACTCTCTACTTGCGACCTGTGCTCTTTATAGTTTTCCACCAGAAATATTCTTAAGCACTTGAGGAGCGGGAACCAGCTTGTAGATCAGCTTCCCCTGAGTCAAAATCCGTTTACAGAATAATTTAACAATTATTCATTAAGTAAATGGATTTATGAAAGTGCTGAATTTGAGCATATTTAAACCGCCAATTTCAATGGCGCGGGCTGCTATGAAGAGCACTGTCATCGATCGCAACCACATAGCAACAAACCTCTAAGTCGGTTAACAAAGTCTGAATAGATCCCCTAGCGGGCAGGAGATGGCGCTCAAATGTGATTAAAATAGTAAAAACGTGTAGCTATAAAATTATTAGAAGGAGATAAAGGGCTGAGTATCAGAAACGTAAAAACAAATAAATAAGCGTACAAAAAGGTTATTTAGTTAACCTAAAATATTATTATGAGATCATTCTACATACGATAAAATTGACAATGACGATGAAGATGATGATGATAATGATAAAAATAATAAACATGATAATTAATATAATATAAGAAAAAAGATAAATTGTAAACAACATTAATAATAATAATAAATACTTATAATAAATACAAATGTTTAACTTAAGCAGCTATCAGGTGGAACTTGGGTCGCACTTGGGTAGTACTTGAGCAGTGGCGCTTAAACGGTACTTGGACGGCACTTTGGCGGCACTTGGGCAGAATTTAAGCAGCGGCACTTGGGCGGTACTTTGTCGGCACTTTGGCAGAATTTGAGCAGCGGCACTTGGGCGGCACTTGGGCGGTACTTTGTCGGCACTTGGGCATAATTTGAGCAGCGGCACTTGGGCAGTACTTGGGCGGCACTTGGGTGGTACTTTGGCGGTACTTTGTCGGCACTTGGGCAGAATTTGAGTTGCGGCACGTGGTGGTATTTAGGTGGCACTTGGGCGGTACTTGGGCAAAATTTGAGCAGCGGCACTTGGGCGGTTCTTGGGCGGCACTTGGGTGGTACTTTGGCAGAATTTGAGTTGCGGCACGTAGCGGTATTTAGGCGGCACTTGGGCGGTACTTGGGCAGAATTTGAGCAGCGGCACTTGGACGTTACTTGGGCGGTACTTTGTCGGCACTCGGGCAGAATTTGAGCAGCGGCACTTGGGCAGTACTTCTGCTCAAGTGCCGCCAAAGTACCGCCCAAGTGCTGCCCAAGTACCGCTCGAGCGCCGCTGCTCAAATTCTGCCCAAGTGCCGACAAAGTACCGCTCAAGTGCCGCCCAAGTACCATCCAAGTGCCGCTGCTCGAATTCTGCCCAAGTGCCGACAAAGTACCGCTCAGGTGCCGCCCAAGTACCGCCCAAGTGCCGCTGCTCAAATTCTGCCCAAGTGCCGACAAAGTGCCGCCCAAGTACCACCCAAGTGCCGCTGCTTAAATTATGCCCAAGTGCCGACAAAGTACCGCCCAAGTGCCGCCCAAGTGCCGCTGATCAAATTCTGCCAAAGTGCCGACAAAGTACCGCTCAAGTGCCGCCCAAGTACCGCCCAAGTGCCGCTGCTCAAATTCTGTCCAAGTGCCGACAAAGTACCGCCAAGGTACCACTCAAGTGCCGCCCAAGTACCGCCCAAGTGCCACTGCTCAAATTATGCCCAAGTGCCGACAAAGTACCGCCCGAGTGCCGCCCCAGTGCCGCTGCTCAAATTCTGCCAAAGTGCCGACAAAGTACCGCCCAAGTGCCGCTGCTCAAATTCTGCCCAAGTGTCGACAAAGAACCGCCAAAGTACCACTCAAGTGCCGCCCAAGTACCGCCCAAGTGCCGCTGCTCAAATTATGCCCAAGTGCCGACAAAGTACCGCCCAAGTGCCGCCCAAGTGCCGCTGCTCAAATTCTGCCAAAGTGCCGACAAAGTACCGCCCAAGTGCCGCTGCTTAAATTCTGCCCAAGTGCCGCCAAAGTGCCGTCCAAGTACCGATCAAGCGCCACTGCTCAAGTACTACCCAAGTGCGGCCCAAGTTCCACCTGATAGCTGCTTAAGTTAAACATTTGTATTTATTATAAGTATTTATTATTATTGTTAATCTCGTTTACAATTTATCTTTTTTCTTATATTATATTAATTATTATGTTTATTATTTTTATCATTATCATCATCATCTTCATCGTCATTGTCAATTTTATCGTATGTAGAATGATCTTATAATAATATTTCGGGTTAACTAAATAACCTTTTTGTCCGCTTATTTATTTGTTTTTACGTTTCTAATACTCAGCCCTTTATCTTCTTCTAATAATTTTATAGCTACACGTTTTTACTATTTTAATCACATTTGAGCGCTATCTCTTGCCCGCTAGGGGATCTATTCAGACTTTGTTAACCGACTTAGAGGTTTGTTGCTATGTTGTTGCGATCGATGACAGTGCTCTTCATGGCAGCCCGCGCCATTGAAATTGGCGGTTTGAATACGCTGAAATTTAGCACTTTCATAAATCCATTTACTTAATGAATAATTGTTAAAAAATTATTCTGTAAACGGATTTTGACTCAGGGGAAGCTGATCTACACGCTGGTTTCCGCTCCTCAAGTGCTTAAGAATATCCCTGTATGTGCGCAAGCATCGACTCTCACCCAACACATTTTAATGTTAATGTGCCCTTATATAAGTAACGTTATTTGTATTGTTATTATCTAACAAAAAAAAAAAAAAAAAATTATAAAGTGAAGTTCGCAATTTCATCTTTTTTTAGGCCATGGATCAGCTAATTTTGTCCAACTATTTACGTGTTTACGACACGCTGAGGCACGTAGATAACTACTCTAATACTTACGCGCGTACTAAAACGCTCACACTGTTACCTGCAAAAAAGAATGTTGTTGATTATTAAAATCGGAATTTTCTTTTTTAGAGATTGTAGAAGAAAGTTGATAGTTGATGGTCATGTGGTTACGGTTGCCAGGTATCCGGATTTAGCTGGACATGTCCGACTTTTCACGGTCACGTCCAGCCAAACATATGCATGTCCGGATTTGTCCGGCTTTTAAGCAATTAACCGTCTAGCATGTATTTTGCGTCTGTAGATATGGCGATCCAACAAACTAAAGAAAGAAAAATAGTTATTTAATTATTTTATATTATTCAAGTGTGATTTTGCTATCTGTGATAAATTTTCTACATTGCATGTGGCCTTCCTCATGCTCAGTGGGTCAATAAATTGCTACCTTGCTTAAAATGATGTACAAATTTTTTAACAAAATTAATTACAAATGCTCCCTACGAGAGAAGCATTCTCAACAGTGGCTGTGAGCTGACTGACTGTTGCGCAGAACGTTGAATTTAAATGTCTCAAGCATTTTAGGTCTATACATTGAAATAATAGAGTGAAATTAGCTAGTGGTTAAGAAAAGATAAACATAAGCTTATTACAGGTGTTAGTCTTTGTTTTGATTTTACACGTAAAGAGATAGAAGAGATAAGAAAATCATTATTATTGTTAGAGAGATAATGTTGATGTAACTGTAGCACAATGAATAAAACTTGTAAACTGAATAGAATCGTATCATTCATATCGCGCGATTCACGCTCGAGTTTGTTTTGTAAGTGATTGGTACCTAAGCTTCATATTTGGTGAGATTTTATATTTAATTATCAATGTTTCTTTTGTTATTGTTAAACTAAAGTAATAACCTCTAAGTGCATAGTTATAGTTTTTTTGTTTATCTCTCTGTAAATGTAAACACAACATTTTAATTTATACTTTTTACTTTTAAATTTAACGATGTCGAAAAGAAAATGCGTTTTTACTGACACTTAAAAGCGACAGTACCCGATGTTCAAATCTGCAAAGGAGCCATGAAAAGACTTAGATAAGAATTTAAATACTGACAAGCACCGGGGAAACATCCATAGTAAATCGTCTACTTCAAAAACTGATATGTTTATGGAGTCTAGCGCTGCCTCGAGTTAAAAAAAAGTTCTCGTGCTACAGAGGCTACTTGAGTTTATCACACAATTTATCACATGAATAATTTAACACCATGAATAATTTAAGTCACCGGACTGCACACCTCCTCTAGGTAAGTGTATATATCCAGATTCAAAAATCGCTCAGGAAATTACTTTCTCTCGCACGAAAGCTGAAGCTGTTTTGAAAAAAGTATTAGCTCCATTTGCATTAAATCACGTATGAGAACATGTTTCAAAAATTCATTACATAAGCGTTGCCACAGATAGTAGTAATCACGGTGCTACGAAGCTTTTCCCTTTGCTTATTCAATACTTTAATTTTGAAGAAGGTAGAATTCAAATCTGTTTGTTAGACTTATAAGCTCTACCAAATGAGACTGTAGAAACAATATCCGATTACGTACACGGTGTTTTAAAAGAAAAAAATTTGTTAGACAAATTAGTTGCATTTTCAGCCGACAACACTACTATAAACTTTGGTGACAAAAAAAGAGATGGAACCAATAACGTGTATCGTAAGCTGAAATCCATGACTGAAAACGGTAATATGGTAGGAATTAAGTGTATTGCACACATTTTTAGTAACTCTGTACATCATGCTATTAATTCCTTGCCCGTTTCTGTAAATAGCGTTGTGATGCAAATTCATAATCATTTTGCCAGTTACACAGTGAGAACAGGAGCTTTAAAAGATGTGTGACGAAATAGATGTGCATTTTAAGCAAATGATTTATAACTCAAAAACAAGATGGATATTTTTCTATCCCGCCGTTAAAACAATATGAGGGATGTATGTCAAGGATTACTTTCTTTGATTGTTTGATTAACCTAGGGCTTTAAAGGACATTTTCGAAAATAATTTGTCTGAGTGTTATTTATGGCTTTTGCATTCTTTTAAAGCCGAATCAAACACATAAAAACGGCAGTCTAATTAGGTGACCAAATTGAATATTTGTTTTCCGTCCAAAACAGATGTATAAGTTTTTAATTCGTATCATTAAGTATTTTTGAATTACTTTGACTGTAATATATAATTGTATTAAAAAAATTAAAGTAGACTGAAAACTGACTTGTAAAAAGTGGTACCAAATAACGTACTTTTAGTGTAATTTTAAAGGCTAGTCACATGTAAAACAATTATAATGTTTGTAAATTATAATAAATAAATTTATGTAATCATCTGAATGACTGTTAATATTTAAAATAAGTTGTCCAGATTTTTAGGTACAACGTCGGGCTAAATAAGACGCTTTGTCCGGCCTTTCTATTTCTTTGACCTGGCAACCCTAGATGTGGTGTGCCTTGTGAACAGGGGTAGTTTATGGATGGAGCAAACTGGGCACTTATTCAGGGTGCCAGAAAGGCAGGGGCACCAAGTAAACGACAACGCAAAACACTGTAGTATTGCGAAAACCATTTTTTCTAGTTAAAAATATAAGATGTTAGTATAAAACTTAAACTATTATAATGAATTAATTCATCACTTACATTCTAAAATTTAGTTTACCACATTTTTCTTTGAATCAGTGATACTTGAGAATCAATAATAAACGATTATTAAATAAAAATGATTAATATTCTACTGAAGTGTCACACGGAATAACTTAATTCGTCTATTAGTATCTTTCCCAATAAAAATTAAGAATTAAGACAAAGACTTTTTTAACAAAGACATTTAATTAAATTACTACTTTTTGGAATACTTTATTTCTACGTAACTACATACACACATACACGCGAACAGACACACTTTCACACAAATTTGTGCGTGGGACATTTCACATGAACCGAAACAGAAAAAATTTTTAAATTTTTAAACAGATGAAATGCATGTCTATATTAAAATAGATTTACAATATGATTACGACGTGCATTAGCATGATCGTAACACTGATATGAAATTATAAACAAAAAAAAATTTTGAAAAGTATATTTTCGTCCCTCACGCAAAACTGCTTTGCACCCTAGGGCATACTTTCCGCCTACAAGTTACTTTCCGCCCACGGGTAGGAAGAATCATTCTGGCCCTACTGGACCGAAAACTGTTCCCGCCTTAGGGTGGAAAGTAATTGGCGGGCGGCAAATGTGCCCATGGGCGCAAAGTTGCACTTTCTGCCCTCGATACAAAAAATATCGTTCTCACCTTGGGCACAAACGTACAACAATTGTACCCTTCGGGCGCGCAAGTTCTATTTTCAGCCCTAGGTAAGAACTATACTATTCTATATCTAAAGTAGCTGTAATATGCTGATATCCCAACCTTCGAATTTTAAAATAATTTTATTGTATTCTACAGTTCGCACACTCAGAAAAGTTGTGTTAGAAAAAGTATTACAACTATAATAAAAATTACTATTTTGTATAGAAAAGCTGAGACATACTCGCTGTATAATAAAAATAACCGTGCTACACAGTAAAATCAGATTGTACTAAAATTTGTTATTTGACATAGAAATTTTTACTTTTTGCAGAAATAATTTTTATATTTAAGTAAGATTAAAAATATACACCTGCATTAATATGTTGTACACGAAATATATATCTAACTAATGGAAGATTAAGATTAATAATTTTTTTGTGTATAGATATTCTTTTTCCTTAAGAATACAGATACCTACTGAAGGGTTTTGAAAGTGTTTGATTCTAAAAAAGATCTTCAGTGACTGGGAATTAGACCTTCGTCAAAATGTTAAGCAGAATACAGCTCACTGCTGCCCTGTCAACTGCATCTATAAGACGTTGCCGACTGATTTTTTACTTTTAACGGATATGAGGGAAGCCACGATATAAATGGTCTATTTAATAAAAACTGAGGGGTTACATTAAGATGAAAAATTAACACTAAAGACACTGAAAGACACTAAATTTCACGCGGGTTTCAAGAAAGAATCACATTTACTCGACTTGAGATTCTTGCAATTCACTGACTTTATTGTATGACGGAGGAAGGGATGACATCAGGTAAAATAAAAAAGACGCTGTTTATGAGTCACAATGAAGATATATTTGTTACTGGAGGAAGGGAGGGAAGAAGGAAACTCTGAAGAGAAATCCTTCTGGACAAACGAACAATCGATACAAAAAGAATATGAAATTTTGAGATACAAACTTCTTCCTGGTGTGAACAAGACTCTGTGTGTGAAGTATGTGTGAAGGATGTGTGAAGTGCACGTCCGCACTGTTCTCGCTTTCGATCACCGTGACACGGCTCTGCTGACGTGGATTTTCACCGTGTTTGCTTGCAGGACGTCGATAAGAAAAGAACGGACACTGAGGATACTGAATAAAGGATATGAACGCGTAATATTAAACACGTGAACCCAGTACGAAAACTATGTAAAGACTTGCTTTGCACGACGAAACAAAGAATTTCGAAATAGCCAGCAAGTACTCAAGATTTCAGTGAAAAAACTGTTAACCGTTCGATACAAACTGTAGCATCGGAATGAACGCCGCCCCCCCGCCGCATCTTCTTAATTCTTACGTCTCGGCCGTCGGCGGCGCTAACCACTCTTTTCTCGATTTGTCTTGCGTCTCTCTAATGATGTCCACCAATTAGCGCGACGATAGAGGAGAATAGTTATAGTGTGAAATAATACCGACTGAATACGAATAGATACGAGCATGAAACGAATCCTTTGCTGGGCGCTCAGCGTGCTGCGATACATGTCCGTGCTGTGAGGCTTCCTTCTTCGCTGCTTGCGTGGCGGCCCATACATTTTAATCGTTTTCGACTAAACGTGCTCCCCCGGTTTTGAGGGAAGCGAGTAAAGTTACTTTGAATCCGTAAACCGTTTGTGTCGATGGCACGTCGTTAGCTGTAGGTGAATGTGTGACGGTATGAGTGTTTACAATCGAGTAATTGGTAATTGTATATACAGAATCGTGAGAGATCCATGTGAAGTTTAGACTTCTTTAGTAGTTAAAATCGGTAGTGGACACAGTTGAGTGATACTTCGCTGGAATTTCCCATGCGGTGTTCTGACGGGGATGACGCGTGTGATGCCATCAGAGCCAGGGTGGACCTCGATGACGATCCCTAGTTGCCATCGCATACATGGTTGATTTTTCTCAATGAGTAGGACGATTGAATTTACCCTGATTTTGTGGTTGGAGTCACGACACTTTTGTCGTTTTTACAGCTCGTGGAGATACTCCAAGTTCCACCGCTTACAAAAAATCTCACCTTGCTTTGGTGATGAAGTGCCATACCGAAAGTTGATTAACTGGAACACAAGAGAGGTCAGCCTCTGGCAAAAAATTGATCGGTCTTCCAATTAAAAGATGTGCTGGCGTAAGGGCCATCACGTCATTAGGATCGTTCGAAAGAATATACAAAGGTCTCGAGTTCAAAATGGCTTCGATTTCTATTAAGAGCGTATTGAGTACTTTAAATGTTAAAAGTTGTTCGCCAATTACCCGTTTGAGGTGGTGCTTAAACGATTTAACAACCACTTCCTACAACCCACCGAAATGTGACGAAAGAGGTGAATTAAAGTGCTAATTGACATTTTGTTGAATCGCGAAATGATTGAGTTCATCACGAGATTGGTCGGAGGTGAATTAAGTATACATTTCTTGTAATTGATTTTTTGCTCCAACGAAGTTCGTACCGTTATCGGAATATGCATGAGTAAAAATGCCCCTTCGGCCGCAAAAATGTTTAAATGCTCCTAAAAAACCCTCAGTCGTTAGATCGCTCACTAATTCAATATGGACCACTTTAGATGCCATACATACAAATACACACCCGTAAACCTTGACTTTGACGCGATTAAGAAATTTCTTCTCCTTTATGTACAATGGTCCGAAAAAATCTATATCCACATGCAGAAACGTGGCTGCTTCAGTAACACGAGCTGACGGTAAATTTCCCATTTTGCTATGACTAGAATTAAAACGATTTCGCACGCATACGACACATTTTCTAACGATATTCCTAACCTGATGTTTTTCGTTGAGTAACCAAAACCGTTGTCTGATCGTATTTAATGTTGTTTGATGACTAGCATGCAAGGTTCGGTGATGCGCGTCGTGAGTGATCAGTTCGGTTACGTGATGATGAGATGGTAGTAAAGTTTAATGTTTTTGACCTAACGAGATTTTTGCATTTTTGAGTCTGACACCTACCCGTGAGACACCACACTCATCGATAAAGGGATCGAACTCTGCTAGTCTCGAACGTTTTGTCTTTTTCGCGTCCGATAAACGCACGATCACATCCAAAAACTGATCTTGCTGAGTCAAGCGGTAAACTAACCACTCCGTTTCTCCTTTTTCCTTAACGCTGATCGTTTTTCTCTTGAACCGATTCAAACGCCGCATTCGCAAACAATAAGCAATTACGTTGATTAATTTTTCATACGAAGAAAAACGCGAAAATATTCTCTTCCGGAATTCATTGTGGAACACACCTTTCCTTTCAGACCCGATAATTTGCTCGGTAGGGGATGTCGGGGCACTGCGGGCCACCTTAACTTAGAGAGCCCATAAAAAGAAAAAATATCTTTTTATAAGATTTGAAATATATAGATGTGTAGCTTATAATCTCAATTATCCATTGAGATTAACAGACTAGGAGGATAATGAAATATTTTTTCACTATAAAGGGAAGAAACAGTTAATTCAGGTGGGGCAGAAAATGCGCCAAGCGGAAGTAGATGAGCCACAGGAGGGGCATGAAATGGGCACATGTAACGTTGTGTTAAAATAGGCTGAGGCGATTTTTATTTAGTCAATTTCTATTAAAAATTTCATGAACTGATAGGAAGGTGGAGTTGTACTAATAAAAAAAAAAGAAACAATTTTTGTTACTTCTACAAAATTTTATTAAATGGTTTTCTTACAAACATATTTGGATTATTTTTGGTATCAATAATTTTGTATTAATTAAGGCACTTGCATTATAATTTGGTTTGGAACATCAATAGTCTGCTGTAAATCTAAATAGGATGTCTCATAATTACATGTATTATTAATGTCATAAAATTGAAGCTGTTGATCATGAAGTATTTGGAAAAAATTTTGATCTAAAGTAATTGGCGTAATAGAATAGGGTTGACTAAAATTATGCTAAAATATATTGTTTTCCAAAATAATTTTTTTCTGCAATGGTTGGTCGATCAATACATTTTTATGAGATTTACTCTTCGTAGGTAATTTCACAACAGATTCCATCACTGGTTTAGTTTTAGTGGCTTTTTTTGCACATTTTTTTGGGCTCTTTTTTGTTGTTTTTGACTTTTGAGCTATAAATTTTTGTAAATATTCTTCATCAGTTATGATTGCATTCTTACCTTGACGTGAAGCTGGTTTTTTTGTGGTATTCTGAGAAGAGGTTGGAGGATTTTCTAATACATGAGGCTTATTGTACATTATTAAAGCTGCTTCTGAATCAACTTAGGGACATTGACTAGGTATAGTAATCATCTCTTCTCTACTATTAGTAATTATCTCTTCTCCGTCAATATTAATATTATGAGAATCAAGAGGAACTAGACTGACTAGATCTTTTAAAATAGAACTCAAATTATTTACAAGCATTTGTGCTTCTTGCAGTTTTTTTATGGGAAACTCAATAGATTTCACAGAATTGTTATTCACAGTTTGTAGAGCAACAGCAGGTTTGACCAATGGTGTCAGGTCAAGTCTTTTTTTTGATTGAGATGGACGTTTAATTTGTTCAATTACTTCTTGAAATGCTCGAACTGTAGGAGAGTTTTCTGAAAAATTAATTCACATTATTTTGTACCAATTATTAAATATATTTCAAAAATACAATTTTTAACAAATTCCATGACTAAACCTTTCTTGTTTTCAGTTGTATTTCTGTTAATTGCAGCATAATAAGAATCTTCAAAAACGTCTCCGTTAAAAGGAACAATACCAGTCTTCTTAAATCCATTTTTTGCTGGGTTTTCTTGACACGCTTTTTTCCAAGCTTTGCTAAATATTTTATAGATGTCTTTCGTAGTTACACTATGCCCAAATCTTTGCCATGAAGTGACTTCTTCCGTATAAAAATGGCTCAATGGCTTCATAAAATTGACATCCAAGGGTTGGAGATGATGAGAGCAATGAGGAGGAAAGCATAGAATAATCACATTGTTTGCTCTAGCTAGATCTATAACATCTAAGTTTATGACATGGGTTACATGACCATCGAGCAGTAGCAGGACAGGCTTATCCTTAGAGGCTCCAGAAAACTGAATAAACCATTTAAATCAATCTGTGAATATATATTCTTGCATCCAACCACTCTTGTCAAATACTGCTCGAGCACCTTCAGGCTTTTCAGCAAGATATTCTTCGTTCCCCTTAACACGAGGGAAAATTAGCAGGGGTGGCATGAAATTCCCAGTCGCAGACATACACAGTTCTGCTGTTATTGTCTGACCCCTCTCAGCTGCTGTCAAACCTCCAACTTGCTTTGCTCCCTTTGCAGCAATAATTTTTGAACAAGATTTTGGATTTACAGTGACAGATGTCTCATCTACGTTGTACACATCTTCATCGTTTATTTTGTGTACTTGTCTCACGTTTTCTAGCAGATCAAAAGACTGCTGGACGGCATTCTTATTGAAGCCTTTGGCTCTTGCTGTTGAAGTGAATTCAGCTTTTCTGTAAGACAAATTGTGTCTTTTCATGAATTAACTCAGCCAATCTTTTCCCGCTAATTGTTCTTTTTGATTAAATTTATGACACAACATCAATCTTTCAGCATATTGAAAAGCTAGTTTACGAAGCTCTTTCAATGCCAAACTCATTAAACTGGCCTGCATATCTGTTATGTAGGTAGAACGAGCTTTTTCCTGATCATCGCTGAGTACTCTTTGGAAACCTGATCAATTAATATTATGATAAAGGATATGCATACTGCTTCGTTGAACTATGTTTAAATATTAATTAATACCTACCTTTGAAAGGAGAGCATTGCTGTGAGACATTTTGTAATTTATTTTCTTGTATATTCTGGATTTTTCTTTGGAGCGTTGACCTTGCAACTCCATGTTCTTTAGCAGCTGCTCTTATCGTTGAACCACTAAGGACGGAATCAATCGCAAGTTGCAAGTTTGTTGAGCCTATAGTCAATCTCTCAGATTTTCGGACGTAATTACGAACCATGGGGTTGACTTGCAATTGGTAATCAAAATCTATGATAAAAATAAGGCTGCTAGCGATAATTGTAGGAATAAAATTTAAATCTTATGTGGTTATTTTATAAAAGATTTTTTTCTTTCAATAAACTATGGGTCAGTTTTTTTTTAAATTCCAATAGGTTTTTTACGATAAAACTCATTTATGCCGAGATAAATCGGTGACCCAGTCGACCCGCACGTCCCACAGTGCCCTGACATCCCCTACCGTAAGAGCAATTTTTGGCCATTCTCTTTCCGATTTCTTGAGCCATTCGGGGCCATTAAGCCCAACTGGATTCCTCATGAAGTCCACCAGTAGTTGACTTTGAGAGAGCGCATCTGCTGGGTTGTCCTTCGTTCGCACGTGCATCCACTCGTGAACTATGTCCAACGCTTGAATTTCGTTCACTCGATTAACTTCTAAAATCTTAAGAGTCTCCGGTGACCTTTTTATCCAATGCAAAACTATTGTCGAATCTGACCAAAAAACTACTCAATCGATTTTGAAATCGAGTGCTGTACACATTTCGTTGTACAAACGCGTGAGAAGTTGTGCGCCGCATAACTCGAGTTGAGGAATCGTTTTTAGCTTAAGTGGAGCTACCCAAGATTTTGCGTACGCAAGACGGAGGACGCAGTATTTTTGTCAATCGAATGAACGCAAATGAATACATGCCCCGTAGCTGGACTGGCTGGCATCGCAAAAGCCATGTATTTCAATTCTCGTTGGTTGATTGATCGAAAAACTGCGATCTACCGCAAAGTTACCTTCAAGATTAAGTTGATGCGAAAATTATATCCAACTCTTGCGATACCGACTCATCCCAGTCGCACTCCTCCTTCCAACAATCTTGAATCATACTTTTCGCATACAACAGGATAGACGCTAGTAAACCCAACGGATCGAAGATTTCAGAAAGAATGTGTCGCTTTGTAATTCACTTCGGAAGTTCTATGCCCTTGACTGAATAATTAAATGTATCTGACCGCGATTCCCCTTAAATTAAACATAAATCTAACACTTAACACAAACTTAAATCGAACACTCTTTTACCCAAACCCTCAACCGCTTGTTGATTGTTGGAAGCCCACTGCCGAATATTGAACCCACCGCGTTCAAGAAGACCGATCATTTCATCGCGAATTTCCATTAATTCTTCGACTGAATCCGCACCCATTAACAAATCGTCGACACATAAATCGCGTTTTAAAATTTTCGATGACCGCGGAAACTCGTCACTTTCATCGTCAGCTAATCTATGCAGTGTGCGTATCGCAAGGTATGGAGCGGAGGTGACTCCAAACGTCACTGTATTTAGTTCGTATACCGCAATGTTTTTACCGTGAAACCAAAAGACTCGCTGATAACGCTTATCGTTGGGGTGCACGAGTACCTGCCTGTACATTTTTTCAATATCCGCGGTCAAAACAAACGCGTGAGAACGAAAGCGCAATAAGTGCGTAAAAAATTTGGACTGAATAGTTGGTCCCACGAGCAACTTGTCGTTTAATGAAATGCCTCTATCCGTTTTTGCGGACGCTTCCAACACCACGCATACGTTTGTTGTGTTACTCGACGCCTTAACGACCGCGTGATGTGGTAAATAGTATCCGTCCGTGTTTTCGTTTTAGACCAGCGTCATGTGACCGAGCGTTATATACTCTGAGAGTACTTCCGTGTACTCGCGACAAAGTTCTGGGTCTGCCTGCAATTTTCCTTGCATCGCGTGAAATCGCCGTGTGTGCGGTATAATGACGCTCACAAGTTGAATCCTTTATCGCTATTAGGGCCTCAGATTTGATTTCCTCTATCGTCCAAAATCTTGCAAGCTGTTCCGTCAAACTTGTTAAATTACACGACGCGACCTGTTTTTTCTAGATCTCGCGCAACCCACCCACAATCGTCCATCCCAACTGCGTTTTCTGCAAAACCAAGTCACTCTCTTCGCGTGAAAGATTGATTTGACCAACCAACAAAAGTGATAAAGTGGCTCCCGAACCAATCAACATATCTATTGTACGCGGAATGTGAAATTGTGGGTCAGTTAATTTTGAATTCGACGGAATGTTGATTGATGCACGCGGAAAGAGTTCATCTGGTACAAAATCTGCAATCTTAGGGATAGTGAGAAAGGTCAGTGTTTTTGAAAAATCGTTCGTCCGTGACCTAAAGTAGATTTCAATCCTGTGTTTTGTTTGGGTATTTAATGTATTTATTACGCCTACTGGAATCATACATGCTTGTAAAGGCAGCCGTAAGTCACGCACAAATCTTTCTGTCACAAAATGCGCCGTAGCCCACGTGCCCGAAAGCGCGCGCGTGCCTCAACGAAATTACCCTGTGCGTTGCGAACTCGAATAATTGCGCTCATCATCAGCTATGGCTGCGGATCTCGAGTGATCGTTCCTAATACGCTCGTTTCTACTCAGGTTAACTTCTAAAATTTTGATTCGTGATGCAGAGAAGTGTGATGTTGTTCACCGCTTTTCTTACACGCCCCTGACTTACAAGTACCGGTGTGTTTGCCCAAACAATTTTTACACAACCCTTCAGACTGCACGAATTTCCAGCGATCTTCTACTCCTAACCCACTATACTCTCTCTGAACACGAATAATCGTAGTGAGCTTCTCCGCAACGCACGCATTTTACTCCGGTAGCGCTAGTGGCTATCGCACGCGTAGACGAATTGCGTTTCGGTTTCTTTGACGTTTCCGGCGCTTGCTCTGCTTTTCGCTTATTACCCTTATCTCCCGTTACGTGCAAGATTTCACCCTTCATCGTGGAAAGCCGGAATGTCGTCGAGTTTCGGGAGTGCGTCGAGATCCAGCGACTCCTCCCATTTATGCCGAATACTGATAGGCAACGCTCGCTCTAACAAACACACGACAAGAACATCATCTAATTTCACTCCCAAGGAGTCTAAAACGTTTAGATGTTGATGCGGATCATTGACTAGCTTGGACAAACCCTGCACACTAGGGGTATCTAGGGCCTTGATATCGATTAAAGCATCAAGATGTTTCGCGACGAGAATTCGTTTACGGTCATATGCCTTGATTAAGATTTTTCACGCGCTTTGGTAGTTCGCCGCGCTCGCATTGAAAATTGAAATTTTGTTCAAAGCTTCTCCTTATAGCGCATTTTGCAAATAAAAGAATTTCACAAGGTCGTCGATATCCATGTTCGCGTGGACCATCGTCGCGAACGCATTTTTAAACGGCATCCACTTATCGTACTGGCCGCTGAATTAAGAGAGTTCTGCGATCAGCAATTTCAACAGTTTTTGCCTTTCGATGAAGGTCGACGAACCTATCGGTTGAGTGCCGTTTGTAGGATCAGTCAAAGACCCACCTGGCATAGATGCGACGCAAGTCACGAGTTCGTAATACTGATCCCTGATCTCTTCAGGCATCTTTTGATACTTCTTCATCGGGCTCTGCTTCATTGTACTCGTGATCGTGATCGTAAACTCCTCGGGCAGCTCCTCGTACGCAGAAAAACTCGCCTTTAAACGCTCAAGTCTTAACGTCGCGTTTGGTTTATCAATTGTCCCCGTCTCTAAGGCTTTTTCGAGCGACGTGAGCTGCCCTTTCACCGAGGCACGGTTTATAGCAACTGTTTTAGATTGCGACACCTTCTAAGAATCAACAATCTCAATGAATAAAAACTGAAATCCTACAAATAACAAAGATGCCAAAAAAGTTTTGAGAATGAACGAGACAGAGAAAAAAAAAATTTTTATTTTAATAGAAATCCACTCCGATGTCATAAATACTACTTTATCAAAAACTAAAAAATAAAAAAAAATAAAATCAAATAGCTCCCGTATTAATTTACTAAACTAAAAACCCAACAGCATATACAAAAATAATTAACTTGACCTAATTGTCTAACTAAAGGAGCTATATGAAGAAAAGCTAAATATTAATACGACACAATTCGGAAATATTAGAGAAATGAAAAAATTAATACGACGTTAGAAAACGTTCGACCGAAAAACAAAGACCACGAGGATGTGACCGTTGACGCTAGCTGGCCCGAGCGTGTTTTTTTCTCTCCCCGCTTTTGGCATTTCTCGTCCTAACCTGCGCTCGTTAGACGCTTGATCCTTGACACTCACTCCCTCTTCCACTGGCCCTTTCGGCGCAGATGGTACAAACTCGACTTACACGCACTAACACTCTCGCTCGCGAAAAAAATAATGCAATGAATTTCCCACACTTATCGTTATGTGTTTTTCTTCGTAGTTCTATTTTCTGCCGTAAGTAAGAAGTATACTATTCTATATCTAAAGTAGCTATAATATGCTGATATCCCAACCTTCAAATTTTAAAATAATTTTATTGTATTCTACAGTTTGCACACTCAGAAAAGTTGTGTTGAAAAAAGTATTACAACCATAATGAAAATTACTATATTGTATAGAAAAGCTGAGACATACTCGCCATATTATAAATATAACCATGCTATACAGTAAAATCAGATTGTATTAAAATTTGTTATTTGACATAGAAATTTTTACTTTGTGCAGAAATAATTTTTATATTTAAGTAAGATAAGAAATATACACCTGCATTTATGTGTTGTACACGAAATATATATCTAACTAACGGAAGATTGAGATTAATAGTTTTTTTGTGTATAGATATTCTTTTTCTTTAAGAATACAGATACCTACTGGAGTGTTTTGAAAGTGTTTGATTCTAAAAAAGATCTGCAGTGACTGGGAATTAGACCTTCGTCAAAATGTTTAGCAGAATACAGCCCTCTGCTGCCCTGTCGACTGCGTCTATGTGACGTTGCCGACTGATTTTTTACTTTTAACGGACATGAGGGAAGCCGCGATATAAATGGTCTATTTAATAAAAACCAAGGGGTTACGTTAAGATGAAAAATTAACTTTAACTAGGACTGACACACAAATTTACGCATGAACTATCAAGACACTAAGAAAGACACTAAATTTCACGCGTGTTTAAAAAAAAAGTCACATTTACTCGATTTAAGATATATGCAATTCACTGACTTTATTGTATGACGGAGGAAGGAATGACATCAGATAAAATAAAAAAGAGGCTGTTTATGAGCCACAACGAAGATATGTTTGTTACTGGAGGAAAGGAGGGAAGGAGGAAACTCTGAAGAGAAAACCCTCTAGTCGTGTGAACAAGACTCTGTGTGTGTGAAGTATGTGTTAAGGATGTGTGAAGTGCGCGTCCGCACTGTTCTCGCTTGGTACGATGAAATAAAGAAATCCAAAAAAGCCAGCAAGTACTCGAGATTGCAGTGAAAAAAATGTAAACCGTTCGATACAAACTGTAGCATCGGAATGAACGCCCCCCCGCCGCATCTTCTTAATTTTTACGTCTCGGCCGTCAGCAGCGCTAACCGCTCTTCCCTCGATTTGTCTTGCGTCTCTTGAATGACGTCCACCAATTAGCGTGACGATACAGGACAATAGTGTGAAATAGTACCGACTGAATACGAATAAACATGAGCATGAAACGAATCCTTTGCTGGGCGCTCGGCGTGCTGCGATACATGTGCGTGCTGCGAGGCTTCCTCCTCCGCCGCTCGCGTGGCGGCCCGTACATTTCAATCGTTTTCGACTAAACATTCGTCCTTAGTAGATCTTCTGTGGACCACACTGTTAACAACGAATAATCAGTCAATTTCAAATTATTTGTCTGCAGGTATTAATTTTTAACAATTATAAATTAAAAAATATGTTTTTTGTCATGATTACATTAATATATCCTTAAATTTGAAAATCATCAGGCATGTATACCTATAGATAAGGTACAAACTTACTTTTGATTATAGTAATTTTTACTATACTGAATAGCAATGCTGTGGAATGAGAAATTTTACTATGTCACAAATCAAATTTTACTTGAGAATGTGGGACATTTTAAAACGATTAGAATAAAATTTACTATATTGTATAGCAAAAATTGTACTATCACAATCTTTACTATATTAGACATAGTAATTCTTATTATGCCGTGTCATTATTTTTGTACGGCAGCTACACTTAGTGATTTTAAGTATTGAAAAAAAAAACCGAACTTTCAACTGATTCTTCTGATATTACCGATCAATTTCTCAATTTATGAAGTTCGCAATACTCACACATGCTAACATGTTACAGCGACCTTCGAAGAGAATCTTAAGCCTTGGTTCACTTGAAAAGACCAAAGGGTGTGTGAGCTATTCAGGTTCTAAAAAATCGTTATTTTTTACAAAAAACAGATTTTTATAAAACCTTTTCAATATCAAACGCTTTTTTATGCCAAAAGCTACACTTTCACTAAATTTAGTTAGGAAATGTCAATTTTTCTCAGAGGTACAAGCATTTTAAAAAGGCAGTTCTGACCAGTTTTTTCTAATAAAACATTTGTTTGTAAATGTTTTCAGTTCCAACTTGGCTAGATCGATCCGTAAGCAATATTTCAATAAATTTTGCGTTAAACCTTTATTATACGATGTGTCATGTACAATATCATAGCTACACGTATGTGCGCCCCCGCTTTTTAGAGCCCACTGAAGACGATTGTAGTGGGAGAGAGCTGAGAGATAAGCAGATAGGATGCTGACGGGAGCTGTGCTCTCTGGCTGGAACTGTCAAGGACAAAGGTCTTACAGACGCGACGCGCTCTTTTCTCGTTTTGTATAAATAAAGAAGTTGATACTTTTTCCTTGACTATTCACTTGGTGGGCACGCCAAGACAATAGAATCATACGCAACAGTTTTGGTGTCAGAAGTGGGATGGTTATCGTGATTAAATAAAGTAAATGTGAAATTTTTTTTTCGGTCTTTGTCAACGGTAAAGTATCAACTTTCGCGATTTTTGTGAAACTTGCATAGTGTCGTGCCACGAAGTAAATAAGGAACTACTACGAGAGGGATCAGTGAAACAAGAAGTTGCTGAAGTTTCTAGAAAAGTAACTTCAAATAAAGGACCAAGGCGAAAGAATACTCGGGACTACAAGAGAAGATCGAGCAAACAAATATGTTAAGGGTTTTGGTTGACATCGTTCTAGCCGGGAGCATATGGTAAGTACTTAAGATTATAAATAAACAAAAATATTTATATTGTCCGGGGAGTTCTGTTAAAATTTTTAGTGCGATACAAATTTATTTTTGTTGTTATATTCATTTTGCCTTCGATATCCTCCTCATAATATCGGTGGTGCGCCACTAGAGTAACTTATCGTGTGTCAGAAAAATTTTGGATCGTAAAGAGAGTTGATTAGGTTGAAAGCGAGAAAATAATAAATGAATAAATAATAATGAAATTAGACACGCGATAACAGTTAAAATAAAACGGGCTCATCATTGTGGAGTAACGCAGAGAATTGTGCGGGAATTTATAAGTGTTTAAGCGCTTCCATATAGGCAGGAAATAAAGGATAATGAAAAAGAATAATAGAGTACCTACAATGGAAAATTTCGACGAATCGCAAAGTGACGTAATGGGTGTTAGGGAGGACAAAATTACCTCGTGTCCGGGAAATGAGTCAGAGCCAGAAATCCTGATTATATTTTCGAAACATAGCCCGGAATCCCAAAAAGATTGGGGAAAAATGAATAAAAAAACAGCGCCTTTCAATGCTAAAATTTTTGAAAAAAATGAAACCAAGTATTGTAAAAGAAAGAGTCACCCCAACGACTTTGCAAACAGCAGGGCTGAGTCCGGAAAATTTTAATGTTGGTAATACCGGAGAATATGAGTCATTTTCGAAAGACGCGGGACATGGGGCCGGAAAGATAATAAGCGTTCATACGAGGGACACGGCAGTATAAGCGGGAAACACCCTCGGAAATTTCAATACTCAATGAAATGCACAACAAAATTCCATGCAGATTCCCGAAGAGTATATGGCACAAGGATATCGGGGATTTGCATGTACTCAGCAGTTAGGTATTTTGGGACCTGTTGACGAACTGAAAAAGGTACGAAACCAAAGTGTAGGATACCAACAAAGGGCAACGTTATTTAATTTTCCCTCGCAGAGCAATAATATAAATGTGGGATTTCTTCTACACGAAAAACATCTAGTTCAATCAGGTATGATACATACCAGCCCCATAGCACACTAGCAAGCCTGTTGTAATATAGTGCGTATAAATATAATTTTCCTGGTTTAATTTGAGGTGTACACACACATTTTTTTTGAATTATTGCGAAAATATGTATATACGCTCCCCATTTCCATATTCTGTACGCGACTTTATTATATTTTCTGTTTTTTTTGGCTCTCTACACTTTTGAAGATATTCTGAATTTTTTGAAATCATTTTGAGCTCGTCAGTTGAGAGGTTAAGATTATATAAAAATATTAGACTATGAAATAGTCCTGGCACTTCAGAAAGTATTTTATGAGGTTGAATACATTCATTCGTTTCTCTTCGTGTATTATAGTTAAGATACTCCAGCCACTTGTCTGCTAACGCATTTGTGTCTGAGGCTAAATTGGGTTCCCTTACTGTTTGATCCCCCGGTTCTTCAAACTGGTCTCGCTTATCAATATAACGCAACGTTGGGTCTGTTTTTTTCTTTTCCTCCTGTGATGCTTTTTTCTCAAGTATTATTTATTAAAAATGGAAAGGAGGGAGCGGAAAAATTGTATGAACAGAAAATTGGACTGAAAAAGCAATAAATTGAAAAAAATAATAATGACCAAGTAAGGAAAAAATTAAGCATGTGGCAATAAGAAAGCGTATCCACAGTAAGAAAGCGAGGAATAGATGTACGTATACTGCATAGCGTATGCCTCAACATAAGATAGGTAACAGACATCTGTTAAGAGAGTGCCACACTCGCAGCCGAAAATAAGCACACAATTCTTGAATGGTGTAATGCATTGGGTCGCGTCATATTCGAGTAAACCACCTTCCACATACATATATGTCCATGAGCGTAGATATAGAAAAAGAGAAACGTAGATGGAACGTTAACGAAGACGATGCATAGCCATACAGCCAACCGCTGTATTCTTACTTCTCACTCTCTCTACTGCGGTTCTTAAAAGATTTCAAAAATAAGAATGTATCCATGGGAATAGAGAAGGATATACGAAATAAGAAAACATCACGGTGGCGTGTATCACCAAGCATATGAATACGAGATAGTGCAAATAAAGGGAGACCTGTCAGACTGGACGAATTACGCGTGGATGACGGTGGAAATATTATTAGGAGCAGCTGCAGGATAGTTTGGATTTTTAAAAATGGAGGACTCCTTAACACTAAATTTGTCCAGAATGTTTACAGGTAGAAGAAACAGTTCTGGAAGTAAAGGTTCAGTAGTGGGTACAGTGACAGTGCAACTAATAATGTTACAGAGTATACGAAGACATACAGACATACAGAGCATACAAAAACATTATTAGTCGTATCGCAAAACTAAGTGCGTGTAGAAGTCAGAAGTGCACCCTTGGCAGCTTGCAATATGCCATGTTCTCGTGCATAAGAGGAGAAAATAAAGAAACAATCGCTATATGAAGAATAATAATAGTAATAATATATGTATATATATACACATAAATCTGAGTTACGTTTGCTTATTATAGTTTAGTTACCATATTGATGTACAAAAACCGGAGGTGTCGAATTCGCTCCCATGACTCAGAAAAGTGTCGAGTTGGCTCCCGGGTAATTAGAAACTAGGGTCAAGTTGGCTCCCAAGTCATTAGAAACTAGGGTCGAGTTGGCTCCCAGGTGGGTCGAGTTGGCTCACATGCTATTACAACTTCCCAGATTAACATTTTTAACAAACATTATTATTTTTCCCGTCACACTTGATCAAGGCTTCGGACTGGCAGTTCAAATTACTTAAGTATTGGCGTGTTTAAAAAAATAATAATATTATCTTGATAGTTATTTGAATACTGATGTTCTTGGAAGATTTTTCAAATTATTTGCTAAAAATCAACTTTTGGTAGAAATTTTTTTGATACTGCCTTAATATACTGATATCGCGTAGAAAAACCATTTTGATACTGCAACATTTCTTGATGTAAAAAAGTTTCTTTTTCTTGCATACTTTTTGATTTTGTTTTCGTACTTCGCATTTTAATGTACACATCAATTTGAACCTGTTTTAATGCATCTGTGAACTCGAATACATTGGGGTTTGATGTATTAAACATACCGTTAAAATGTGGGTGGAACGACTCGCAATTATTTGTTGTGTGGCAGAGGGATGCTGAGAAATTCGCCCAAATACTGGGAGGTCTTGATGCGTCGCTTTTTATGTACTCATCAAGGACATAGTCACAAAAATGTTCAACTCTGTCGTCGCTTGGCATAATACTAACCAAGTCCTCTGCAAAGCAATCCTTAACCTCACTTGGATTTAGAAAAGGTAGGCCATAAAAACTTTTTAGAAAATCGCTTATTTCTGAACCTTGGTTTTTATATTCCACACTTAGTCCCAAATCTTGAATTTTACGCCACCAACTTTGTCCTAGATGGAAGCGACACCCCCATATTGTTGTTGTTGATAGAATTTTACGGATACTTGTATGAATAGGCAGCTCGAAATTGACAAACATTGTTTTAGGTTCAAATTTTATATTAATTCTTTCGCATTCAGACTTTAAACATGAGAAAACTAATTCGTATGAAGATGTACTTTTGTCTGGAAGTAAACAAAACACCAGTGGGACATAAACATTATCGCGCTGAGCATGAATTGTGAATAGCTGGGTGAAAAATTTTGGAGAGCTATAAAAGGTCCCATCAGCTGAAGTAGTCTCTGATTTACATAGAAATTTCAAATTGCTCACAGTTGAAAACATAACAATACGAATTTTCTTGTCATTTATAAGCACAAAATTTTCGTTATTGTTAGTTGAAAGTTTAAGTTCATCAATCGCATCATGAAACTCTGATCTTGTTTTCGGTAACTTTGGAAGTATACTACGTCGAGCTGTGCCTGTATTTCTTCTAATACGATTCACATCATGCACTGTTAATGTCTCAACATCTACTTCTTTCAATTCGTTGCGTAATAATTTCGCTGGAAGAGTTGAAATATCTTCAGTCGCTTTTCTTTTCAATTTGTTACTCAATTTTCTCCAGTTAAGAATACCTTTTTACAATAACAAAGAATGAGATAAACAAATAATTTAAAAAAAAAATGAAAAAAGTACCTTCGTCAATGTAATCGTGTGAATGATCGGTATATTTCTCGATTAGTGTGTTGCTTGAGTCGAGTTTAATAAAACTTATGCAACCTCTTGTTGTGCACTTCCAGCGCTGGACATCTTTGCTCAGCACTTTATGGAAACTAAAAGTATACCGATCTAAACAAATAAGAGTTTTTCCTTTCTCGCTGGTAAAACATTCCATCGTCATAGAATAAATAAACAACAACAAAATTTACAGACAATACACACAATCCGATGGACACACTTTCATAAAGACAGCGAGAGCACAACTGACACAAAGTTTAGTTTCTGCTCAATTATGTCCTACCACTGAGCTGACTTCGTATAACACATATACGTATAATTCAATGTTTTCATTTAAAAGTTTATCTATCCCAATAAATATAGTCCCATGTTTTGATTTTAAGGGAGCCAATTCGAACGTACTTTCTAAAGACCCGGGAGCCAATTCTATCGTACTTTCTAAAGACCCGGGAGCCAATTCTATCGTACTTTCTAAAGACCCGGGAGCCAATTCGACCATAGATACGGCGTTATCTGGCATTCGGGAGCCAACTCGACACCAGCCCAAAAAACACATTATGTAGCATAATATCTAATAGACTCGTAGCGCAGCCAATGGTAACAACAATATAACACTAATAAAAAGCACTGAAATAAACACAAACAACATAACATAATCACAATACTCTAACAAAAACACACTTAATAGTAAAATGAGCATAACGCCATGGAGGTCGATAGCGGCGCGACCTGGGATGTGTCACGTACGATATCATAGCTACACGCACGTGCGCCCCCTTTTTTTGGGGCCTACTAAAAACGATTGTAGTGGGAGAGAGCTGAGAGATAAGCAGATAGGATGCTGAAGGGAACAGAGCTCTCTGGCTGGAACCGGCAAGGACGAAGGTCTTACACACGCGACGCGCTCTTCTCTCGTTTTGCATAAATAAAGAAGTTGATACTTGTTCCTCAACTATTTACTTCATGCGCACCCCAAGATCATAGAATTCTACGCAACAAATGCTTTAATTAATATTATAAAAAAAACAGTAATTTGATAATTTGGGCTTTTATTTTCTATGGCAGCCTATTATGTCAGTGTTTTATTTTTTCAGAGCATATAATTAAAAAAAAAAATTCTCAATAGCTTACATATTTTCAAATACTGGATTTCAACATTGGCCCCAAAATCATAAATAGTCTGGCCTACAATGATAATAAATCAGCAATATCTTTCCATGAAGAAATGAGATGGGAATAAAAAATATCAGCCATTATTTAGTATTAGCGACGGATAATAGAAAAAATTTTTTAACGAAGAAACGATTGTTTCATTTAACAAGATAAAAACCCGAGTTTTTGACTGATTCTTCGCATATTACTGATCAATTTAAAAACCACGCAATATTCACATATATTGCAGCAACCTTTGAAAAAAATTTTAAGCCCTGGATCGCTTAGAAAGTTTAAAGTGTGCATGAGCTATTCGATTTAAAAAAAATCGCCATTTCTTAAAAAAAATCGATCTTTCAACAAATTTTTAATGTTTTCAAACTTTATGAAAATCCTTTTTTTTCAAGTCAAAAGCTACACTTTCTTTTAGGTTGGTGTTCAGAATCTCGAAGCAGCAGTGTTTATTTAAATTACGTGCACTGTTTCACAGTAGATGTGATGGCAGCACTGCACGACTCACGATTTACAATCGTGACTAACATTTAATATTTTCTCATAGCGCGCACTTTTCTGTCACGCTGGCGTGTTATTATTCTTTTTAAGTTCAGTATATATTTTTGTTTTACACAAATTTCAAAATCATTAATACTATAATTATTTTGTTAAAAACTTAGTGTTAATATTTTTTATAAAATCAAGACTCTTGATATTTTTAATGTACCAGTTGTAATTAAAGTTTTTTCTTATTATATTTAATTTTTTATTAATTAGTTTTGCATGCTTACACCTACCTGATCTGGCACCTCAAAAGTTAATTAATATCAGCACTTAATAATGAAACAGTTGATAAAAAAAATTTAAATTTTTTACAGAGATTTAAGCATTTCAAAAATACAGTTCTTAATGTTTTTTTTCTAATAAAAGACTTGTTTCATTAATATTTTGAGGTCTAAGTTGGTTGGATTCATCCGTAATCAATATTTCTACAAATTTTGTAAAAAAACTTTTTAAATACAAAGCTTTCTTCTTTTTTTTTTTTAGAGAAAAAAAGGATTTCGCCAACTTGGACCTCTTTTTCTGTGGGCCCCCATAGTCTCAGTTGTTTTATTTTTTGTGCATTTCATTCTACAAAAAATTTCCAATTTTCTATATAGTTTTGAATACTAGATCGCGATAAGTGAAAATTATTATGAGGCTTGAAATAGGCAGACTGGCCTATTCATCAACTTACTGACGAAATGGAAAAAAAAAGTTGTTAAGTTTTGGATGCAATTGCAGATGTTTGACATTTAATTTGAAAAAAACATTTTTGCTTCTATAATAATACACCACTTAATCCCTAACTCAATTAAAATTCACTAACTTATAAAAAAATTGTACCTCAAACACTGCTGCCGTAGAAGCACAAACAGACTTGCGTACGCAAACACGCATTTATATACTCTGATGGTAAAGCATCCACAGAATATAAATAAATTTGTTTAGTTTTTTAATATTATTAATTATCTATTAGATACAACTCAACTTTGTGAATAAAAAAATTTATTTTTATTTATTTCAGTTATACGCACATGTATGTTTTGCATTTATATAAATACACCGATTTATGGAACTAGACTTCGAGATCTTGAAATTTCAACCACAGATTCGTGATCAGTGCATCCGGAAATATACATATTTTCTAAGTTTTTTTATCATACGCCGGCAGAAAGTTCGTAAAAGCAAAGTGAGCCTTTGTTCCCTGTCATTTGGCTGCGCAGAAGCGTACTGTGCATAGAACAGATGCTCTCTGATAATTGCAATTACCGTTTTTACTCTCTGACTCTGCTAATTAATTCTTAAGTGAATGAAAAAAATAAAAAGTATAAAGTAACAGAATTTTTTTTATTAGTTATAACATTTTAGGTACATTTAGTTTATTTAAATCTTATAGTTATTTTTGATTGTACAATATCACTATAATCTCAATTTGTTATCAATACTGTGAGTACTTAACTACAATTTAATAACACGAATTTGAGGCGTGACAGTCTTCGTAAACTTTTCAATCTACAAACATCATAGTTATCTTAAAAACAGAAAGATATGAGTATGAATTACATAATTAAGTTATAATTTTAATTTTTACATACGTAATTAGGAATAAGTTGATAAATTTCATAATTAAAAAATTGTGGAATTGATTCCGACATTCATTTATCTTTGAACCGGTTTTCTTTTTTAGTCGCCTCATTTGCGTGTAGAAATTTTCTTTTTTTTTTGAGGGGAATTCGGAAACAATAGTGTCATCTTTTGCACTGAATTACTTGAGTAATCTTGATTCTCTGATTCACTATCATTAATTAAACTAAACAAATCCTCTTCAATAATCTCTTCAGAAAATTTATCAAGCGGATTTTGATTTGTTGGAGTAGCAATCACTTTAATCGTAACCTGTACAGGAACAGTTAAAGAAGAAGTAGTACTACCAGCAGTAGATGTTTCTTTGGATACAGAATCACTATTTAAGACTAATTTTTCAAAAATCTTTCTGTTATTTTCTATCAAGTAATCAATGTAACCTTAGGCAACAGAATCAGATTTTTATCCTATAAGAGTCTTGACTTGGACCAAATCAGCCCCTGCATGAGAAAGACGAGTGGCACCAGTAAGTCAGAAAGTATGCCCTGTATACTGTTCTAGACTCGTCAAGTTCAGGTACAGAGCAGTAACTTTTGGTATCTCTCCAATTTTGTTTTTACCCATAGAGTGATTGATACACTTTCCACTTTTGTAACCCAGAAAAAATCTAGGAGTGTCGACAGTACTTGGTCTCAATTAGAGGTACTTACGTACGTTTTCATGTAAAATGTATGCTGCTCCCAAATTACAAAAGATCTAGAAAGTGAGTTTTTATTTCTTTGACAGCAACTATAAACTGTTCTTCTGTATCTTCAATGTCATACCTAACTCTGTTTCAAATTTCTTGACATCTTAAAGCATCGCAAAAGTAAAAAATCAACACTACCTAAAAGACAGTACTCATATCAGAATTGGTTAATACAGATACAGCTTTAAATTTACTGTATGTATAAAAAACACAAAAATTTATTCATACTTTCAAAGCAAAATAGATAACGTCATCACTATTTTCTCCAAATTCAAAAACTTGAGCCAACATAAGAGCTTCCGGTTTTTTCGATATGTAACCTTTTGAGAGTATTTCTAAAAAAAATTTAAATTTAAATTAATGGTACACCCATTTTGCATGTTCCAGCAGCGCTCCGTCAGTTGGTGGTAAGGTGGACAAATATTTTTTTTTCTGGACAACTCCAATGGATAATTAAAATACTTGATATCAAAGTTCATTGATCAATCTTGACATCGTATTTTTCGTTTTGTAACGAAATATAATAATAGTAACACTGTTAATTTCTCTGCAGCCTTAAAAATATCGCCACACAATCAAAGTTACATAACAGTACGTAAGTAGCGGTAGTGCATATAGAATGGGAGTAATGGTGGTAGTATGAGAGAGGTAATAGAAAAAGGGTTTCTGTTTAAACGTTACAACCCATACACGTGGTTTTAGTTTATTGAAACAAATTACCATAAAGCAGGATCTGAAAAATCAAAATTGTATCCAGTTGATAGCAAGTGATGTACATGAGTATCCCTGATGTATTGCATAAGCTTGCTCAACATCATCACCATTGTCGTCATCACCGTACTCATCATCATCATGTAAGCAGTTTTATGAAGACAGTGTTCATTGAATGAGCAGTATGTACGAAGCTGGCGAATTTTTAAGACCAGTGCAGTTGGTAAATTAAAGAGAGAAGCCTCGAACTAACTTGAGTTTGTTAGAAAAATATACATGTGTATTTATATTATTATGCATTGGTGCTTCTGTCTCTTGCGTATTATTTAACATACATATGGATATTATTTCCATAATTATTTATTACCGGCTTCAACTATTACCTCTCACGTTCTCTGAATTAAGATTGCTAAATCACCGTCCCCATACTTTTAATTGAGGTAACTAACATTTGAGCTCCAGTTGTGTGATTTAAGAACTGGGATAGTATTACGTGTAATTTTGTATTTTTGCTGTAGTGCTTGCTAGAGTCTTTGCACGTGAAATTAAAGATATGAAACTTACTCTTGCTCGCCTTACAAGACGTAGTGAACGTTGACACCATTTAATAAAAAATGTTTATCTTGATTAAAAATTTTACAATACAAATAACCCATGAAATTCACTTTCTTACCATCCTTTACATACTCTTGGAATTTTGTAAGAGACCCTTTTTTCAATAACCCAGGTAGTTCTTTCATCTTATAAGCTACACCAGTTTGCAGAAGACTCGTAGATAAGTGAGAAGGTTTTGATGGAGGTCGGTAATTTAACAGCATTTCGATGTATGCTTTGTATGCGTAACCGTTATTAGGATGCTATAGTTTTTGAAAGAAATTTATGGGAGCTTATTTAAATAAAAAGTATGAAAAATTGTTTCTCGAAGTCACAAAATTATCTGCATTTTTGTCATGAGATATTATATTTATATTAACTCCCCCCATTATGTGTACAAGGTGTAAATAATTCTCAATTTTGAGAGTTAATATCAAACTCTATAAGATTTTTGTTAGTTTGTGACAAAACAGATTTTTAATAAGTCAATCAACTTGCCTCTAATTCCGTTTGGATTAAAGCAACAGAAAATATGTCTAACTGACTCATGAGACAGGGATAAGTGTGGGTATAGAAAAAAGACATAAATATTAACTAAAAAATAGGTGACTATAGATTTCTTTGTAACTGCATTTTCTTGTTCTTTTTACAGTCAACACGCCTAACTTCTTTACTGTTCTTATTCTTCCCTTTGCTCCTTTATTTTTAACAACACTTAACTTCCGTCCATGTTTTCTAACTTAATATACATTTTTTTTAGCGCGAGTCATATAGATGTGTTTAGTACCGATTTTGCTACATAATCACATAGTAAAGAAGCTTAACCATGACTATTTGCTTCTCCATACCAGAAAACATATGCTAGACCCCTTTTAGTATGGTAGAATCAGTTTTTCGGCCCAGAAATTTTAGACTAGTTCGAAAACAATAGGGTAGTAGTCTTAATGCGTGGTAACAAATTGACAAAAAATTTAAGAAGTATAATGTCAGTAAAAGCCAAAAGAATCGCACATAAAAAAGTGTTTCGTACAAGAGGTGTGCAATTTTAAGACGAACAAAATAAACCAGTTTTGGTTCCAATCAATTTAGCCGTTTTTTCGCAAATCGCAAAAAACTGATTTCTTGAGTCATTTTTTTGGGGACTCAATAACTTGCGTTTTATACAATATTAACAGCTGAAATTTGTATTCAAAGCAAGTATTATAGTCCTTAACATACACCAAAAGTTTGATCGGCTCAAAACTTATCGCGAACCGCAGAAAAAATCGAAAAAAGTCCTCTCGAAAAATTGCCGTAAAAAAGTTATTATCCAACATAGTTACATTTTTCAAACGTAATTCGCTTCATCTATATTTACTCTACAACTACCTGAAATACTATTTGTTTTTACCAATTAAATAGTATGTTGAAAACTGGTGGCAAAAAAGCACCTTTTCACTTTGAACGCGTTCATTCAAAACCTCTGGAGCGTGCGTGCGAGAAGTGAGCGCGAAGTATAGGAGAATTAATAGTTAATGTATCGAAATTTAAAGCCTGTGCTTATAATTATAAGTATTTAAATTTACGACTTAATTTTTGAAATTATATGACTAGTCTCTTCTAAATTTTCATGTTCTAAGGAATTTTAACTGGAAAGAATATAATTTTTTTTATAAACATCTGCCAAAACTTTTTGTTTACTATTGACTTATGCCCCCTGAATTTTTAAAATGTCGAATTATAAGATTAAAGTATGTCAGTCGAATAGCATATTATAATTAATCATACTTATGTAGTTAAAGTTATATACGTGGCGACGAAGACTCGTCGCAGTCATGTCATTAAATAACTAAGATTACGCTGAATCTAATGGTGCCCTTATTTATACCTTTCATTGAACAAAATCTGAAGAAATTAACGCTTGAAGTTCACTCTTTTATCAAGAGAGGTTATGGCAGAAAAGTAAAAATAACGATTTGCAACCTCAGTGGAAAGTGTCAGGTATTACTAGTATACACGTATTGTAGATTTTAACTTCATTTTTCAAATGCCGTCGTGAGAAATATGGCTGAACGGACTAGAAATTGAAATAATTGCAAAAAAAAGCATATGTTTTATTTTTTCTGCCATGAGAAAATCAGTGAAGCTGCCATATTGCTTGGCACAATTCAAATTCAACTGCTGAAGGAAGATAAATGACGGCTTCAACTTTATTCTTCTCTACTTCGACGTTGTCAACTTTATAAACACCTTTATGTTAATATATTATGAAAATATTCAGGGGGTATTCAATGCCTACTAAAAAAAAGTATAATACTTAAGTTAACAAGGCCAGATTTATTAAATCGCACAAATTGTCACATTTCAAAATAAATATAACATGAACTTTTTTGGTTGATCCACTTTATAATTAAACGTACTCTTTTTATGTTTGACACATGATATATTATTATAATACATTTTTCTATGATTCACAAATGTTTCTTATCTTGACCGAAATCACATTTATTACATCCAGTAAAAATGTTACGTGAACTTTGTTATTGATATTCATAGTTAGCAATATTTTCATACCATCTTAAGAGTTTCTTTTGAACGCATCTATCAAAACTTGTTTAGTTATTCCTACCCTCGTCATTTTATTAATAATTTTGGAACTTATCACATTTTTGAAAATTTGCAATAATGCTTTATTATTTTCCAGTACTTTTTTCATATTTTTATGACTTTCTACTTAACTTAAACTTCTACATTCACTACTTGTAATTTCATCAATTATATTTACAGTGTCTACTAATTTTTTTTTAAATTTTAATATCTTGGAGTGCATCGTGAAGTGCTTCAGTATTCTCTTGAGGAAGATATCTCTCTACTAAAGCTTATTCTGAATATGAGATTTTTTCACTTTTACTTCGAGGTATCACTTTTTGGAAAATTGGAAAAGTATCTGCATAGCCATAAACTAATTTGTGAAATCTTTCTTGTATTCTAAATTGGATTGCATGTGCCTTAATTTTTGGAGCATCAAATCTAATGATAAAATATGCATACATTTAAATATGAATGGGACAGTAAGATGTGCCTGAGGAATACTAATATAGGTAACAAATTATAACATTATTCAAAATAATATACCGTTAAACGTTGTGTCCAATTAAAATTATAAAGCATTCTTCGTCAGTTGTACTATTTGCAGTTTTTTTTTTTTTAATAAGATCCAGGAAAGTCGAAGTTGCTGTTTTTTTTTTTTTAAATTATTTGTAGCTTTTTACCTCTCAGATACAACTTTTCCCTTTTCACTATAAGTCCTGTTTCTAAACTTGCTGCAGTTTTCATCGGGGTCGTTGGGACACAGTAAATATTAAAAGATGATACTCCATCGTAAGCTGCGATTTTCTAATACAATTAATAATTCAGAATATTACAGTTTAGTGTTAAAATACTCGTAAAAGTCTAAAAATTTGCAATATACCTGTGCTATTTGACCTTGAGATCCAAGACCTGTAGTTTCTGTATCGAAATAAACGAGTTTAAAGTTTTTTAGTTCCCCTGCATTAACATTCACAGACTTGACTACATCATTTATTGGCACGTTCAGCATACTACTCAAACTAATATCACATTGATATGTAGTTCCCTCATGACGCTTATTGGTACTCGATTGACTATATAGATCTGTTAGCCTTCAAAACTTTTCTTCTGATTTTTCCATCTCGACTATCTAGCGAAAATTCTTGCACTTTTTGGCATAAAACTCCAGCTACACGAAACGATAAAGACTCAGAGCCTGAGAAATGTTTCAATTTAGGGCAGTTTGTTGCTACGATGTTTTTGAACGATTCGTTTGCTTGTGTTGAGGCTGAAGGAGCTATTTTTATAACATTGTTAATATATATCAACATTAATTCTTTTAAACATATATCTGGTTCTTGACTTTGCAGTAGTTTCTTATGAGGAAAAGTATGATACTCGTAATTTTCTTTTTCGTCGTGGAATGTGCAAAAAGTATGATCGTCAAATGAATGAGGAATGAGACACTTCATTTCGTCTGCAAGAGCATCAGGATTATTTTTGTGCTCCTCAATCATATTACTCAAATTATGTGTAAAGTACGTAATAATCGATTGGGTCAAACTTATTCCCCACAAAGAATTTGCAAACGCTTTCACAGTGTGGTTTTTATCGGACCACAACTCAATCGTATGAGTTGAAACAGCTCTTAAGCTTGCAATCGTTTTTATCTATTCTTGCAGAGCACTTACAACAACTTTTGGAACGAACAGCGTACGAACAAATACTTTTTGAATAGTACCCATATAATACACCAACGTTGAAAATTAAGGTGTGTGTTATGCTGCACCATGGACAAATGTTTACCAACATATACAAGCAATTACCAGAGAGGCTACTGTATGATCTGCCAGTACCTCTTTCCTGCCATCCCACATCAAAACCGGAAGTACAACCCATCTTATCCTGTTTGGTGCTGTCAATATAAACTTTATTGTACAATAAAATATTTTTATTTCTAAAGGAAGGTATATGGGTATTTATGGTATTCAATAACTGTCCATTATTTTTTTTCGTCAGTTTTTATTGTATTCCATGTATTAAAAAAAATTTATTTGCAATTACATTTGTCGCAGAATTTATTATTCATCTAACAATCAAGAGTCTCAGAAATGATAAAATAGTATAAAAAGTTATTTTCATAATTTGATACGTAGTATATTATAAAAATCAAGTAAAGGAATGAAATAAATCAAGTATAAAATTAATGTATTATAAAGAGAGTCTTGATTAACTGATAAGAATTTTAAAAACACGTGTAAAGCTTAGTAAATGCACGCAAAAAAAAATAAAAAATTAGAATAACAAATAGAATCAACATTTTTTGACAGGTGGAAATGTATCACGAAAAAAATCAATTTATAAGTCCACTTTACTTCAAATCACTCACTCGTCCTATACCATGTCATACATACATAGCGTTTCTGACTTTTCTTCTTCCAGAGTCTTGCTGCACGATTCATTCGACACTGCTTCGACTTTTTTCCTACCATTCGTTCATACCCTTTCACTAAACTATTGGACACTTGAGCAACGTTCATGGATATATGACGACCACAAATTCATTCATTTGAGTATTGCCTAACTCTAAATCCATCACAACTGTAAAAATTTGTTATTTTTGTATATTATTTTTTTGTATCACTAATACAGAAACATTTACTATCTTAAGTACACAGAATAAAAAGTATTTACCCATAACTGCTTTGGAATTGACTGTAAAATATTTCCCTTTCTTGCCAAATGTTGAACCTGTGTAAACTGTCTATATCTGAAAACATTTGCAACATTTGACATCATTAATGTGGCCCAAACCTTTTTGAGTTTTCTGGACTGCTGAATCCAAGAAAAGAGGAATTTGGCAATGATTACACCACATTCGTTTTGAAAAAAAGTTTGTTGAAATGATTTCTCTTCCTTCAAGTAGTTTGTTGTGTATCTCGTCGTGTACAACTTGCTTTTCATAGTCCTGAATTTTAACATACATTTTAAATTTCATTGTTATAAACTTATTTAAAAACCTTTTCGTTAATTATAAAAATTTTTTACACACACCTCAATCTGACATAACCTTATTTGCATAAGCCGCTTTCTTCTTTTTCTACAGCATACTTTTTTTTAAAGTTGCCTTTCCTTACACCCTGCCTTTTCATTTATTTTGCATACGTAAGTAACAACAATTTATGCAATCATCGGTGTCACTTTGTTTACGCGTTTATTTCTGTATACGTAGTCGGCTAAGCACTGATTCTACTATGTGTCTATGTATTTATGTTGGTATCCCTACCGACTGCTTCAGTTTTTTATTTATCTCAATTTGGGTTGGCACTCCTACTTGAACGACTCTCCTTAATGAAGTCACTGATGAATCATCGAGAAGACAACAATTGAAGCAATCACTACTCATGAAACGAGATCATTGTTACGAATACAAGATAAGTACAACCGTTGTAGGTATCCTAAAACCTTTCCAAAATACTTCGCGTGAAAGGACTAATATTTCTGACACCAAGAACATTTCTATCTCACTCTTATTTCTTTCCGATCATCTCCTGGATGGTCATAAAGCACACGAATCATACATACATTCAGCCCATACTCCGTGTAGGATGAAATTTACACAACGCTTTACTTCTTCATTGTCATAATATAATGGAATAACGTAGATTTATAATTCTAAGATTGTTACATATTAAATACGAACTTCCCGTATCCTATATATACGCAGATGCATTGATCTATATTTCGGTAGTATAGCTAGCAAGGCCAAGGCCGCACGAGTTCTAGTAAATTTAGATGCAAGGAAGGCCATTGAATGAGTCAGTATACTAAGATATAAACACAATATGGGCAAGCGGTAGCAGTTTGTATTTAGCGTTCGACACGTGGGACTCGTTGAAACGCGTTTTACTTGAGTACCAGCTTTTAAATTTATTATAAAAGTATTGCATACCTCATTAAATTAAACTTTTAAAAAAAAAAATTTACGTTAGTATTATGTGATAAGTTAAACATTTCTAAAGAAATTTTTAAGCCTTACATACTCCCCATAAATTTTATTTTTTGTTTCTTGTAGAGAATTCTTAGTTATGGACGAAATATCTCGTATTGAGAAAACGTGACATAAATATCTTTCATAAAGTTCAGAATGAAAGTAGAGTACTTAAGCTGTATTCTGTGTCTATATGTAATCAGTCTGATCTCGAGGTTCCCTCAACCGATTTTTACTTGTTCTTAGCCTATTTTAATTTTTAATTTTTTTTCTTATTACTTGATACCTATAACCACTAAAAGAAATTTTTTATCAACTTAGATGTCTTTTTGCTTATTTCGATTTTACTGATATCAAAAAAATTTTTTTTTTCTTTCCTTATTTAAGAATATTGCATGTTTCAAAACTTACAAAGCTGCTAAATTCTTAACGATAAATAACAACTCTACAATTAACAGAGATGTGAGTGCATAAGGATGTATATGGGCGTGTATCTCTGGATTCCCTTAGTTGATCCAAACAAATGTTGGCCTATTTTGTTTGGTTTATAGATGCTTAAAGACAACTTAAAAAAAAAAAAAAAAAAAAAAAAACTTTACTTTCAACAGAGCAATTAATAATATTTTGAATGGATTTTATCTACTTTGGAAAATCATTTTTTTTTTTAAATCAATTTTTAAGAAAAGTCGCATCAGCTATCTATTTTTTCTAAGGCTGATGTATACTAGAAAATCTGAAAATCAGAATACTTAAAAAAAAAATTATTTCAATGGGTTGAAAATAATTAGGAATGTGGGGATTGAGCATATGAATAGGCATCTATATACAATTAGTTAAATCTGTCGGAGTTTCATAGATACATGTAATTAAAACTATTTTTCATGTTCGCACATGCCTGTTATGACTTTCAAATAAAACTTTATTTAAATTTACTTTTTTTTGCTTGATATCTATCACTACTGAACTTATTGTTTTTATAAAGTTCATTTCTCTCATTAAAGATATTTCATATAAAAACTGTTAGAAATTAGGACTCTAAGAATTTAATAAAAAAAAAAATAATAATAAATTGATTGAGGATACGAAAAAAATACAGAGATAAATATATGAGGAAGCTTCAGACCAATTAACTGATAGTGATTTTTAAAATTAATAGCTAGCCACATAAAATTATAAAAACAATATCCATAGAAGGTTAAGTTTTTTTGTTGCAGAATACTTTTTTATAACACTTGTGTTATAAAAATTGTACTATTTATTATATTTTAAGAATATTTAACTATTATACTTAGGGTATTCAGGTTAAACAACCACAATGTGTTAAGTAATAAGAGTGTATCAATTGTATTTGAAATACTTGATTTTAATATTTGTTAATTTTTCACCCATTAGGCATTTTCTTAAGTTACGTTGTAAACATAATGTCAATAAGTGATGCAGATCAACGAGAAATAAAATGTACGTTTTTTGAAACAGTGGAGACATTTAAGCCCATACAATTGTTTTCTTTACTAGATTTCCTATTCTTATCAGTATGTTTTTTATATCTGAGAAATAATTAAATACATACTAAGAATGACCTAGTCCAAGAATTATCAATTCTCAACTATCATTACTCTTAAATACTTTTAATGAAAGTGAGTCTAAATTCTGAAAATTTATAAGCACACCGTTATATAAAAATAAAATTAAGTTGACTTATAATCATCATGATATGAATATGCTAAGTTACAGAAAATTAAACTCTGAATGAAAACTTCAAAGACATTTACAAAGAACAGGATGATGTGAGTGAGAATTATACTAAATCAATTTATGAGTTAGATTATATTAAGATGATTGATTTAACTAGGTGGAATAAGGAGAAGGAAGGGGGCTAATTTAAAAATATATGCATAGGTAGAATTCAATTATCATATTTTTACAAATATCATTATTAGGAATAATGTTTTATACAGTATTTTTTACACTCATGATTAAACGTTTGAAATGAAAAAAAATAAGTTAATGGCTGATACCCTACCCAATGCAGCCATAACTATAAATGATTAAATAATTACAGAATCAACTAAATTATCTACATATCAAGAAGTTCATAAAATTAAAGAAAAATGAGTGTCATAAAGTAATTTAATAAAAAAGAGTGTCACAAACAAAATTTGTAAAAAAAAATTTTGTACCTAAAGGAATGCCTATATCATTATAATAAAGAAAAAGAGGAGAAAATGAATGGAATATAAATCATGATTGAATTTTATGTCACAAAGTCATAAGATTTATAAGTGACATATAATCGCTGTTTCTTACATATGAGAGCATCCACGTTGCGTTGATGGGGCTCCGATCCCTTCCTTACACAACTTAATTTTGAACTTAAAAAATTTTTTTTCAGTCAATCATCAAAGTTCATCAAATACTTATAGTATTAATGGAATACCAGAAATGGAGAATAATGTAGAACAGGAATTAAAACTTAATACTCAAACTACTAGTCGGATACATAAACTATTGATTTTATAAGCGTGTAATGTCAAAAAAGTGCCATACCATTGTGCCATCTTTATTGCACATTTGAAACAGATGTATAACTAATACAAAAAACTGATGGAGAACTGAAATATCAAAGGTTCCAAGTACATCAAACAAATAACGTAAAATATAATTATATGACATCAGCCTTCTAAAACAGTAAGGTTTGGTATTGTATCAAACCTAGGTCATTAGGACATTGATGAAGTTATGTACACATTTTATAATCTCAAAGATTTCTGTGACTAAAAATCTTATAGAATAAACTTTAATGAATGCAAAAAATTAAACAAAATATGTATCTTTTGGTTAGAAAATAATCATTTCCGTATAATAACGTTAGTTAATTTAAAAAATTTGTGACAATAAACTCTACCAAAATGTCAATTTTCACTCTTTGTCACTTTTTGTTTTTATCTCAGTTTCCTCTTATAATCTGACTCCAGCCGATTTCCATATTTTTGCTTCATAGCATCAGTAACAAATATCCAGACTGGCTGCATTTTTTAAAAGAAAACATGGAAGGGTCCATTAATAACGGGCCAGCGACGGCGTTCAAGGCATTTTCCACCGAAACACTTCAATGTTCAACACGCTAAAAAACAATGATAAATTTTTCTTTTTTTAAATATCGTTTTTAGGTTGGAATCGGAGTTTAATGTTTACATCAGTTTTTCGGGATAATGGACATTCTTAATCACAAAATAAATACCATCAATCGAAAGAGAAGGTCAAAATCTATCGGAAGTGACTATTCGGAAGGTGGGGAAATAAATTTCTGGACTCCTACAACGATAAAAGGAAAGCGAGCTGGTGAGCGGACGATGGCTTAGAGCGCGCCGCCGTGTTTTATATCATCGTTCGATTCGTTAAAACGAGCGTACAAAAATTCTGAAAAACTTAGGGATCGATAGATTTTCACCTTATCTTCTGAAATATTTTGAATATAAAGGCTCATTTATATTTCACGCGAAGAAAATTAAAATTTATAATCAAATTCTCATTGCCGAAAAATAAAAATGTCGATACGTATCAAACATGAATTTGTTATATTAATTTTTTTTTGTAATTAATTACAAGAATTAACGGACAAATAAACGAAACAAAAAAAAATTATACAATCATAATGTTTTTCTTAATAAATTATAAGTAGAGGAATCATTTTTTTTCCTTTTCGATTTCTCATTCGTTTTAGGAACAGAATCTCTTTTCCTACGATAACTTTTTTTCTCACTCGAGCTGTCAGATACAATAGTGCATGGATGAAAAAACGTTGTTTCTGAGGCAGAGAAGTGTTTGAATGCCAAATTCTCGCTTTCTGGATCAAATGAAACAAAATGGTATGACAGAGTGTCTGGAACCGTTTTGGAATTTTGAAATTTAGCTGCTAGCTTTTTCGCATTAATTGAATGATCTTCGTTGGAGTAAAAATGAGACCTAATATTCTTAAAGTATTTGCGAGCCCACTCATATAGACCATGCTGTGTAAGGATTTAATTTCTTGAAATTTTCCGTAAGCTTTCTCTTCTAGCATTACTTTTAACTAATCTGCCTATTCCATCGTACGCGTTTTTGCCATGTGCTGTAGCGTGAAAATGCCACTCTATCGGGATCTTAAAGTCTTTCAAATGATGTCTAATATTTTCAAAATTGAACTTATTTTTGAAGTGTTGAGCTGCACTATCCGTAAAAAAAAATAACTTTCTTGACGATTGAAGAATTATTACGTAAGTGTTGATAAAGTTTTTCTTGCACATAATGAACTGTAAAAACAACTACACTGGAACGCTGAACCTGAGACGAATCGATTGTTTCATAATATATGACGGCTGTTGCTAAAGTACACTGAGAATTACTATAATGGAAACTCTGTGAGGCTTCCTGTACTACAAAGGCATAATTTTTGCTAAAATCGAGGGCGATGAGGAATTCGCCCTCGGTTAGAGAGTCTTACACAATCTTGAAATACTTGGACTGGTCTTTTGATATAAAATAGTGAGTCTTGAGTTTTGAAAGTAAAATAGCCAAGTCGTTGAGGTAAATTTCTTTTGAAACAATGCGAGTCTCTAAAGTCGAACGATCAGTAGTATGCTAGCGTTCGTAATTGACCTGGAAAATCAAAGCTTTGTCGAAAAGTTTACTTCACTTGTTTTTTAACAGCTCAACTTCTGGACAATTTGTGCACATGTTGAGGTAACATCGCGATGTTACTTGCTTGCAAACGATCATGGTGATGCAATCCTTGTAACCATTGATTTCTTGACTTGTCACTTTGGAAATATCCCCTCTCAAAAGCATTAATTTCATGTTTTTATGATGTACACCCAGTGATACACACACAGTTTGTGTGTACAAACTGTGTGTGTATCACTTGTACCAGCCAACACGCAATTTTTAGGTCGTAATTCAGCAAATTTAAAAAGCCCACTTTTATCACGGGATGCTCATTTTTTAGCTTTTAAGTTGTACAAAACTAATCGTTTTTGGACAAATTTTTTAGAGCCATCATTGGACTTGATACATTTTGTGTCCTTTAAGCCTGGCATCATTCGACTATTTTCGTCACTTGTATAAAATTCTTGTACAAACTCGTGAATTTCAAGTGTCAAAGATTTGCGACCTCTTTGTTCAATCTTCACAGACTCCTCTAGACTTTCTTTTGAAAATTTCACTAATCTTTGTGAAGCATTAGCAAATGCCTCAGTTCTGCGCTCACTCCAAGATTTTGGGAGTAAAGCTACGAGAACAGATGTTTCGTCTCTTGACAATTTCTCATCTTGGAGTTTATGATATAAATTTCGCACGATTTCTTAAAAATCACAAAAGCCGATTTGATTATCACAAGTAAACTTTTTTCTGCACGAATCACAAATTTTAGCTTTTTCGTCTAAATTAGGATAAAATAACCTAACGTTTTGTGGAACAGATCGAAGTTCAGATGGATGCTTTGTTATTTCTCCTAGAGGATTACAGCATCGATAAGGCATCTTCCAACTGTATCATTACATAATACAAACGAGATCCAACTCTAAAATTTAGAATGAGCAAGTCCTACATAAAATACTGTGATATATTATTAGGAATAATGAATAAAAATAGACATGAATTATAACCTCAATAATTAGAATTTTGGAATTGAAAAATAAAATTCACGTTTACACACTTCAATTGAGAATATCGTACACACGCTTACACACTTCGTTCAAGAGCATGCCTAGGATGAAGATACAAATAAATACGTCATAAAATTATTAAATAAATAAAGAACTTCCTTACTCTTAACATGAAAGCTTATTTGTTTACACTCTATGAGAAAAGTCAAATGTTCGCATAAGTCGTGGAAGCGCGCTCTAAGCCATCGTCCGCTCGCCGGCTTGCTTTCCTTTTATCGTTGTAGGAGCCCAGAAATTTATTTCCCCACCTTCCGAATAGTCCCTTCCGATAGATTTTGACCTTCTCTTTCGATTGATGGTATTTATTTTGTGATTAAAAATGTCCATTATGCCGAAAAACTGATGTAAACATTAATCTTCGATTCTTACCTAAAAAACGACATTTAAGAAAAAAAATTGTCACCATTGAAAAGAGGAGGAAAAAATCTATCAATTTTATACTTTGGGATGCTTTTTAAAATTATTTTTCATTATTTTTTACCGTGTTGAACATTTAAGTGTTTCGGTCGAAAATGCCTTGAACGCCGTCGGTGGCCCGTTATTAATGGACGCTCCCATATTTAGAAATGTAGGATTTTTTATCGATCTCGTGAGTTTAGTTGTTAGCTGATAAAAATCTAGCACTACTCGTTATATAAAGGGGCCTTGTGCAAGATTTTCTTTATCAACATAAAATGATCTAATTAATGACGTCTTGAGTTTAACGGTATCAGATGGCAACTCGATTAATTTCTCTTTGTGTCTTAACAAACAGCGCTTAAGGCCAATAAATCTTGTGTAATGTTAGAAACACGGTCCTTAGCACTATTAGACATTTATTACATTTCATAGCTTATTATTTAACAATAACTGAATATATCCTATGCAGAAATTATTTTCACCTATGGTCCTGTTTAAATGCGTAACCATTTAATTTAAATTAATTTTGTTCCCAAAAATGTCAATATTTAATACCAAACTTTGAAGTACTCATAACCTCAATACATCTTACATCACATGTCAACAGAGTAAATCTCAGGTAAAGCGAAAACGGAGGATACTAATGAAAGACAAAACCGTAAAATTATCACTTAGTTCATTTGACCATAGATTTAGTTTACACATTGATAATAATAAAACATCAAAAAGAGCAAGAGAAGGAAGAACTGTCATCGATAGAAGATGAATTTTATTTGAAGATTGTGTAAATTGTCTCTTTAACAGGATAAAAGTAATTCTTATGCAAGAGAATAAGGCAGGATGTTGTACATACGAAAATGTAAGAAATAATAGCTTTAAGTCATCCTAATAACAAGTGTCATAAACTTCCAAATTCCACAGATACTATGGAGGCATAAGTTTATCTAGAATACCGTAGATAAAGATATGCTACTAATTCTACGGATACCCATTAAAAGGGATAAAGTAGAGGAAGTAAATGTTATAGATAATGAAATAGTGAGAGAAATTACTAAAGAGGATTAAGATACAGGTACACGTTTTAAGCATTCTGTTTTTTAGTAAGATGAAGGATTGATAGTTTCTCTGAAAGCATCCAAGGCTTTAGAAAACAATCTTCTTCTTGTAAATATTATGCTTAATATCTTTCCACCAATAAAGAAGTTGTCAGAGCTATAGGTTAAAAGAAGGTGCCCAGTGACAAATGTTTCATTCTGTCATCACAATGTACGGTGGTAACGTAGTCATTATTTTAAATTAAATTATTTCATTGTCAAACCACTCATAATTACTGTTCAAGCTAAACTTTATTAACCTTTTGTTTTTTACAAAACAATTCAGCCTTTTAGAAATTTCAACTTTCAGATCAATGTATGTAGAATAGAGATGAATTTTGTACTTTCAAATAAGATCTTGATCTTGAATGAATTTGTTGTGAAATTCGTTACCTTATTAGTATGCAAATTCTTAGGTACATGGCTTTGATACAATACTATTAAGGTTATGTTCATATATCATACCGTGTTCAAAATATCAGAGAGAAATGTGAATGCCTTTGCGTACACTTATACGCATATAAACATATACATTTATCTACTTGTACTCATATGACAATGTGACGTTGCCACATACGCGATACTTACTTGGTTATCTTTCAAAATCAAACGAAGAGCACTTTTTTGATTACTATTACTTTAAAACTATGTGGTAAAAAATTCTCAAAAAAATATATGTATTTCTTTACTATCTAAGGTAGTTTTGAGTAGTTTTTTTAATTACTTATAGATATGGGGTAAGTTACACTTTTTAAAATAATGGGGATATGTAGTGTTTGCACCATTGCTACAATGTCAAAAGAGGGTTTTTTTGACGAGAATATTTCAATAACGACGTGGTAAATTGGTCTCAAATTTTTTACACATATTTCTCGATGCTTATATTAGTTTTGCTGAAAGTTTTGTACCTTTTTAGATACTTTTGATTTAGGAAACAACTACCTTAAAGAGAAAATAAGAGACCTTAAGGAAGTTCACTCGTACCTAACCTTTTTGACGCATAAGATCAGCAGTATTGTAACCTGCATGACCATATATACAGATATAACGCGACATACTAACGGTAGCTGTCGAAGAAGAATTATTTTATTCACTAATTTATTGCTTATTCCATAAGCCATGAGTGAAGATGAGACTATAGCTACGTAATCACCAAGTTTTTAGCTATTTTCAAAAAAATTTTCAATCAAAGCTTGACGTCGATTATCCAGATATTGCAGGCAATGTATTAGAACAATACTAATTCTCATAAGACTGCACGTTAAAAGTTCAATAATAAAATTATCAATATCTCACTTTATAAGCCATAAAGAGACTTGAAATTTGAATCAAAGGTTTTTCATACACTACTTAATCTCTGTTCAAAGTATTATCAATAGATTGATGTGAATTCTCTTAGCAAGTGAACTCCCTTAAATATTTTATTCGTTACATGCAGCTCAAGGAAGAAAATACTTCGATATTTTAAAGCAGCTTTTTCTAGATTTTATTTAACTGTTTTCTGGATGAAAATGAAAGATCTAAGACACATCACCTCTTTTCATGTTGACTTTTTTCTTCTAAATTGCTATTTTTGCAATAAATCATGTCTTTAAATTATTAAAAATTAGATTTATTTTGTCTAGTTCATCTATTATTACTTTTTTCTCTTTATAAAAGAAATAATATTTATAGCAATATTATAAACTCAGTGGCTGCTGCACTGTTGAACAATCTTTTGTTTTCTAAGTCATACAAGATGTCTGACGTGACTTAACATTTCAGAACCAGGAAGACCATGGATACTACCTCAAGTCTCACTCGGTTTACGATTGAATACTTCGATAGTCATGTTGATATTAACTGGAATACGTATACACGTCAGTCCTTATACCCTGACCCAGACAACTCCATGATGTCTGATAGGATTTTATTACTGTGACTATAATTTTCTTTTAATCTTTCAGATACAAGTAATTAAAGGCGACTGACCAACTTATTCCGATTATGTACCACTGCATATAACTGACCTGCTGCAGCATATTACTTATTATTCGAGCATACTCTGTAGCAAGTTAAGAACAATTCTTGCCTTTATTTACTAATACAGTATAGTTATAATCGTCCTCCATCATTCAGTAAGATTTGGGAAATCAACGATCACTTAAGGACCAAATAAATAAGTAGAAAAAAATTTATTTAAATAGCAACGTATCATACGTCTTGATTGCCAGCCTCAATAGGCTAATTTTTATTAACTAAGAACCCTCTAAAAACTATAAAAAGTATTACATAAGAATGTATACAATACATACAATACATAGTGATTATCTGTGGAGTTTTCATTGTTAAAGTTATGTCCAAAAAACAAAAATATGAAAAACCACGATTCTGCTGATGATATGCTTTTAAAACATAAACTTAAGAAAACAAATACATTTTTTTAAAATAATCCTTAAAATTTTTTTGTACGAGCAGATAAAGCACTTATAATAAGTATCATAAAATTTTAAAACTTACACATAAAATTCACATTTCAAATAGTATCAACTTTTTGATTAACTTTATCTCTCATAAGGAGTTTTAGTACTCATGTTTACTAAAGAAGAATTATTAAATGCCATTTTTAGGCTTTGATAGCTTTTTCGAAAACTTATATTCTGGTTAGTTGGACGGTTTGGAATGTACATATTTTTTCGAACATTAATCCATTAGGGTCTATAACAAGCGATAATAATCTATTCGTTTTACCACAATTAGCTGGAGCGCAGAAAAAACTCTAATTCTATTAGAAAGTATTATTTCACAACTTGTTGTTTAAATTTTAAATCTGATTTATATAATGGATTCATTACGACTAACATATAAGCTTCGAATAAAAGGCTTTTATAATTTAACATTTAGTTGTGTCTGCGTGGGTGCACAGTTTGATTACATTAGAAACAGGCTACGAATACCACGATTTTATCTTCTAGTGCTTAGTCATGATCCAACCTCTAAAGAGAGATGGTCATTTATTGTAAGAAAGGATGTGGTCTTCTGGACAAGGCTCTAAATGATTAACACACCTAATTTCGCATATCACGCTATTGGTATTGTGGTTCAGAAACTGAACTTGTAAAATATTTCTTGAGGGGTGATCCGGTGATCCACTAATTTATTGGGATCTTCTTAGAGTACGTAATTCATATGCAGTATTGTTTGACCAATTTAAATTGAGATCACAGTGATCGACCTATTTCTTTGCAACAAGAAAAAATATTAAAGTAATGGTTTTATTTAATTAATTACTGTTGTGCATGCGAATAACTTCATTTTTGCATTATCCTTTCCTGTGTGCACTAGAAGTTTGAAAAACTGTATAATATTACTTTCAATCATTTCTTTTTATAAGTAATTCGTCAATAGTGCTCCATCGATTCAAACTTAGGCCTATATGTATAAGACAGCCACATCTCTCCAAATGGAAAGAGACGGTAAAATGTTGAAATTCACATTCGTGCAACTTATTTCGTTTCAACTGCTAGCAGTTAGAAAGACAGAAAGAAGGAGTCAATGTGCACCAATTAACCCGGCACTCATTGGTGGGGCACGATAAAGCTCGCGTAAAGAAAGATGAAAAAGCTAAGGTAAGTTTTTTTGATGCTACGCAACTTATGAATATGTAACAGTTAGTACTGTACTTCTAGCTCTCCTGAAAATTAGACGTATATTTTTACTAATCTAAGTGATTTACGAGTTATAACGCCTTTTTAGCTTGTCCCTCTTTTTTGCTTAATTCTTTCATCTTCTCTCTCAACTTCGGAAAGAAGATTTTAAGATCAGGCGTTTACGATTACATCGCACGGTGTCCTCGTAGACAGCGTCGTCTTCGTGTACAATCGGTATTATAATACATACTTCGACGAATTGATCGTTTTAATTATACGAGGATGTTTACTTTTAAGTAACTCCGTCAAAGCAGCATTCGTAGGATGATTTTACTTGTTTATCCAAATTTCATTATTTTCAAGATTAATTCATAAATTACGTAGCTTATGCATTTTGGCTTTTCTTTGCACTTTTTCTTTACACTTCCTAAAACATATTTAGGACTAAATTTTGTTTGTGATTGATAATTTGTAATTATCTTTTTTTTATCTTAGCAATAATTTCGTTTAAAGAACATACATTTAATTTGAATGTTTCATCGAGCTCTATTTTAATCCGAGCTGTTCTGAATTTTAGTAATTTATGTTTTTTAACTTCTCCTCATACCTTTAATAGTGAACTAAGTACTTCCTTTTTATGTACTTTTCATACTTTTTATCTAACGATCATTGTCGATAAAAACAAATCCTTTTTCATTATCGTGTCAACAGTCAAAACACCTGTCTTTAAACTGATTGTAAGATGTATTAGAGCTTACATGCATGTGTCTCAAATGAAGCTTATCTTGACGAAATGTAACCAGAAGACCAACGTTATTAATAATCAGATATTTTCATACTTGTACATATGAATTGCTGAAATAGAAGCAAGTCCTTTTTTTATGTAACCACATATCAAGAAAGGATCTCACTCTTTCTTGATTTCTACAAAATAGAATCTGGTAGAGAGTTTTCTGTTGATACTATTGCTTTACGTTGGCTTAAATAAAAGTTTCGTAGATCATGTAAAGACTTCAACAAATATATACAGTACATATATACTGGTCGGTTAAGCATTTTCAATAATACGCATACATTTTAATACCCGAGTATACTAGGATGTACAATTAGACTTGTAAACTGTTTGTTAAAAACCATAGAAGCTATTCAAGCAATCCTGGAGGTATTTAAACGTTCAATCCCAACAACTATTCAAATTACCAATACATTGAAGTAAGAAGCTAAAGCGTCCAAAACTAACATATTTTTTAAACATTCCCAAAATAAAAATAAAAATCGCGATGGAAACTAAAGTGCATATCCTCCTTTTTTTTGTATTAAATATGGACGTCAACCTAGACGGTCATACAGTAGTAATAAATAATAAATTGGTAAACGTAAATTTACTCGATATAGAAGGAGCTAATGATTTAAGTCTACCTAATGATAACTGCCACTTTGGTATTATTATTCCTCTCAGTCCAATATTAGATTTTTTGAAAAAGTATTGTAAAATAGTTGTTAATATTAAATATGAACTTATACCCACGCAATCTAGATATTATTTAAATACAGTCTTGCATATACATATTCCTTCTGTAGGCGTTTAACTTAGTAATATTGAAGCTTAAATGGCGTATGCCCTATGTTATAATGTTAGATTTTTATAAAATTTGTTAACTTAATTGTTTTTAAAATTATCAACTTGTATTCATGAATAATTAAATTTCTAATGAAGAGCGGCGTTGGCTAAGTGGTAAGCGTGCTTGTTACTGATACAACGCTGTTCTAGGGGTCATGGGCTCGATTCCCCGTGAATGCAGATTTTTTTTAAAACTAATTTCATCAGGTAAAGTTACTACGTAACACCGGCTGTTTTGGGGAGAGTTTTTCCGTGGAATTTTTATTCAGAGTAATTCCAGGGTTTTTTCTTCGCCCCACAGGTCTTCGGGCCAGGGTGAATGCATAACAGTGTTAGGGCTATAGGTATGGATTAGAGGATCTGATGCGCCAGGCAGGAATCGCCAGCCTTACTGGCAAGGAGTGGTCCCTGAAACATGGGGCTTCTCCGGGGATGCTAATTAGCCTGGAACCGATGCTTCGGCAGAGAGCACTGGCTTAACCGGCGAGGAGTGGACGTCTTAACCCGATGCACCATTGGTACAGAGTGTCAGTTTAACTGGCAAGGTGTTTCACCGGATATACTCACACTGTGTTCGTGGATTAGGTATGATATCAGTAAAACGGTTGGAAATAGATGAATCAATACACCCCCACATATAGGTGGTGAGTGGGTGGCTCTGGTGACTAGGACAGTAGGCTGTCGCGATACCTAGCAGAAAAAAAACTATTTTAATTTAGTGTTTGTCATGTTATGGAGTTTTCTATCCACGAATGCATAAAATTAAAATTTTCTCAGTTTCAAAAAATAACAGTAGGTCATATCGAACCAATTATGCTATACATAATGTCGAGCTATACGAATTTTACATTGTAGCAGAGGACTTCGTGTATTTAGAGGAAACATTTAATAGAAAATTAAGACAATGGATGTACCTCACAGATAAGAGCATGATTGAAGCTTTTATCAATATAGAGGGGGAGGTGACTCTATATTGTAACATGCATAGTAGCAGCAGCGCATTTTTTTAAGTCGAAATAAAGTTATTTTTGCTAATGTACAGTAGTAAGGCGCACTATAAGTCACCATGAGCCAAATAAGCTATGAAGAAAATTCTTTGGTAAAAGCCCAGACGTTTCCATTCAATGGGAAAGATACAAGGTTATGACAGATGCCTAGAAGACACGTATATTGTCTACTAAAAAGTATAACGTAGCTTTATCTTATTGATTAATGAAATGATTGTAATACGGTATGAATCATTTAATCACTTTAAAAACAAGAATTTTCGAGCTTTTTTTCACCCTACAGCAGTTATTAAATCCTCTAATAATAATTAAATTACTGTAGAAAACTTAATAAAATTATCATCTCTCTTTTTATGAATACCATACAATTATGATGGAACATAAAAGATCATCCATGAAAGACATTTCAAAAATTTTTACATTTTTTTTTTTTAACAATCCAAGCAACATTAGCTATGCAAGACGAATTCTTAATAAATGCTGATCTTTTATTGAGAATAACTATCTTGAAGGGCAAGTTAACGCAATATTTTCTGTTTGCATTAAAAAAAGTAATATTCCTGTACAAATTTTTAATTCCTTATAAGAAAGCAGAGCATACGATCTAGTTAGGATTTTTCCATTCATTAAGTAAAATAACGCAAATTTTTAAGACTAGACGATTTCATGATGCCTTGTGTCATTTTTATTATTTTGATAGACCATTACCATTTAATTCTTGATCATATGACGCATTTCTCACCAGCCCTTGAATAAAAGCCAAGCTAAAGTTTTGCACAAAGAAATCTCAACAAATTTAACGACTGTCGTCCATCCTACCTGGATCTCTCTCGGGGGTCCTGGTAAGGAGCCCAATCTGGAAAATAAACTACACCTAAAAAAAGACCAAAAACGATGGGTTCTAAGCTGCCATAAATGATACAAGAAATCTTATTAGATGTGCTACGCTTGGCGACATTTGCTAACTACACTTTATACTATATTACGTTACTCATGGATGTGCATGTATAGTTGTACATATCTATGTAGAAGTTGTACGGTTATTGCATGGACTCTGGCTAAGCTTTTTGCTAGGGTTATCATATGGTGCAATAGCCATATGGGTATTGATAATGCACACACAAAAAAAGAGCTCTCTCGCCTACGTCCACCATTCCTATTCCTCCCTCTCTCACTATTATACCCTTCCTGGTGTACTCAACTTTATCCCTCAGTGCAATGTTCTTTCGCTAGCCAAACCTGACCTACAATATACATAAAAAATTGCTTCACTTATTCCTAGCCCTAGCCAACCTCTTTTCTCTCTCTTTCTAACCCTCTCCTCTGAGGACCGCATGTGCCCAGGCGTTGACTCTATTATGAGTGCCCTGGTATTGAAAACCTTGTTCCTTTTCGTTTGTCTTTATTATCTGCCATACTTCACTAACTCTCTTCTCTCCCAAACTCTGCTTTCGTTCACAACTTGTTTAATGACCGCAACACTGTATCCATCTTATAGCAAATACACATGGAGCAAGCACGCAATAGGAGAACACATAGCAAAAAAAGAGAGACAAAGCAATACTTTTGGGGTACCCCACTCTCTTCACCCATCTCCCCTAACTCTCTTGCGATTGGCTGCTGGTGACGTTATATGTATAGGTATACATTAAATTGTATAATGAATTGAAAGCTGTCTACTCGTTTATTTACAACTTTTAAAGGAACACAAGTAACTTTCTAACAGAGCCTTTTGCAAGAGAAAATAAAAGTGATCGATTCTTTTTTTTTAAATAATACTGAGATTTGTATATTTTTACAAATACTGTAACAAAGTGTATGTCATAAATAATAAATTATTATATAACGAGAAAAAATACTGAACAACTTTAAATTTAATTAAAATTAGACTAATAATTCTTATAACAACAATATTAAATGACCTGTACTTATTTAACAATTAAAATTGCAAAGAAATACATTATAATTATAAGCATGCTTATCTAATTTGATTAATGATGATTTCTGTAGTTTGTTTCATTTTTTTCACTAAGTTTTAGAAATTGCAGTATAGTTAACGGGTATTTGTCAAAGTTAATAAATTTTGATGAAGCATGAATATCGAGGGAATAAGTAATCTATCACAAAATAAAGAGTTTAATACCGAAGTATGTAATTATTTTTTTAAAATATTAAATAACGAGTTGAAAATAAGTAATAATTTTATGGTAAGTAGACACACAGTTGGACGATTTTAGAAGCCAATGCCTAGTGATATTTGCATTTCTATTTGTCTTTAAATAAAACAAGTTTGGTATAAATTCTACACACTCTTTTTTTAGATTTATAATTTTTCATTCTAATTAATAAATACTAATACACTATCGTTTGTAATAAATAGGACCTATGTTTCGTGGGATTTTTCGTATGATTTATGGGTAACAAAGTAATTGGAATCAGTTTCATAATAGTTGACATTAACATGGAAAAAATTTCCTTTGTTGAGATGTAGTACTGTCTAAAAACTTATTCAACTATTTCACATATTTAAATGGCGTCTGCACATGGATTCATAAATCTATTTCGATTTTTTCGCTCTCATAATATGAAAGACGTACTTTCTGAACAACTGGTGGACACTGGTGAAATCTAGTTTTTTGAAGTAAAAATCGTAGAACGAAGCCTGCTATATAAATAACGACGTCGTTAACGTATTTTTTACTAGTATTTCTACCATAATTGTTTATAGTTTTTTCATTGTTAGATTTTTCAGAAGTAATACTGTCACGAACCACAGTTGAATTTTTTTTCTCTTGTGAATTTTTAGTCAAAAGTTGTAACAGGTACGTATTATTTAAAGACTGACAGCTAGCATTCGGTGATTCTTTAATTTCTGCATGGACAAGTAATTTTGTAAATGTATGCATAAACTGACAAGCGGTAGGGTTACTATCATGCCCACCTTTACTTCTGACTACACTGAAAGAATTCTCTAAAAAATCCTGCAACAGTTTGTAAGTTAGTAACTACCCATTCCAGCTAGCAAAATAAGTTTCATAAATTTGTAAACAATTATAAAGTGCTACAATGATGCCAACAATACCCGTCTTTCTTCCAGTTTCCACCATTATATTTTCATTCATATCTCTTAATGATCTCACGTATGCAATGATGTCATCGACTCTATTGGAAATATTTTTAAAATTATTCTGGTCTATCGCATTTTTCTGCTTATTAGAGTTGTAACGATGTCTAGGATTTAGTATACCGAATGCTTCGTTCATAATTGAACAAAATTTTGCTGTACCATAGGCGCCCTTAAACTCTCGCAGTTGGAGATCACATTCGGCATACATGAGTGCAACGCTGACGCTTTCGCCTAATGATTGCGCGGCTAACCGGACATTCATTTTATTGTCTGTCCAATTAATATGTTGTCATCTAATTTTCGTCACTAAATGTAAGCAATTTTTTCTTGGTCAATTACCAATAGTTTTAAAAATCGCCATGGTATAGCGTTACCGTCTTTATCAATCATATCACAACAAGCAAACGAGTTTCTGATTAACTGGAAGTCATGATAACCATCTGGTATAACGAAAACAGGTTTTCCAATTGTAGGGTAGGGAAAGGATGCTTTTAAAGAATCTTGAGCGGACATTGTCGAACCCAAATCCTTGCACATTTTAAAGTTAAATGATAATCCATCAACAGTTACGGAAGTAACTACAACACCTGTAGCACCTAGTTGTTGCAAGTTGCTTATTATAATATCAGCCTTTTCATCACCTGTTAGACTATTGACAACGCAAGACAACAATGGAATCTCCCAATTGTCATTAATACAGACGGCCATAATGACCAAAACATTTTCTGCTTTAAAACGAGGACATTTGTTCGCGTCCGAACCTTTATCTACAAATCCATACTCAATACCTTGTATAACTTCCACTTTTCTTTTGATTTTCATTTCATCGAATACCACACTTACAAATACAACAGCTTCTGGATCTTCTCTTTTGATACTATCAATCTTATTTTCAACAGCCATAATAGTATCATGGTTGCAGTTACTTGGACAATCAACTTTTCTGTACACTTTGTTTATTTCATTGGGGTAGGGTGAACAATTTAAAAATGTTTCTCTCCCATAGAAGTATACCATAAGTAAATAAAAGTTCAAGGTAGCTGCAAATTTCTTTAATGCCAATAGGAAGTGGACTGTACATTTTTTTTGTTTCAGAAATCTTAAAAATATCAGGTAGCCTATCAGAGGAATCGATTTCTGCAATAAAAAATTGTATTATTAATCTCTGCTGGTAACGTAACGACGATTTATAATGAAACTTTCTTAGGTGGTAATATACATAAAATTATCGTAATACATGTAAGAAAGCTGATAGATGATAGAAATATTTCTGGATTACATGAAAAGAGCCAATTAAGATTAGGAGCATGCTGAATGCGAGATAGAAATCACTAAAATAAACATATTGTTTATAAACTATACAATTTATTTTTAAGAACTATAAGTATACATCTGGAATCATATATACACACACACATATATATGTTTGTGTGTATGTGTGCGAGCGTGTGTGTGCACGCGCGCGCGTGTGTGTACATTCTCTATTTTCATTAATGGCATGAAATAAGTAACAATAAAAATTATTCACAAGATCAGTAACAATTTCATCTGGGCTTTTTATTAAATTAAAACAAGAATAAATAATCTTATGTTTTCAAATACATGTGTCAAACTAGTAGAAATAAAACGAAAAAAATTTACTTGTTTCAATTATTAAAAAAAAATCATTTAAAACTCAAGTAACACTTTCATGGATGCTTCAATAAACAAGAAAGAAAAGACTTAATACGTAAAATATATATTGTGTCGAACAGAAAAATAAAACTTTAAATTAAAGTGCAGGTAAACTTCTGACCTGGTTACAGTTTCTTTCTGTCACTTACTTTCAAAATATTATGAACAGGCACACCTATATCATCATATTTTTTTAAATGACGAAGAAAGGAGTTAACATTAAGTAATGCTTCTTTTACAGCGATACAATCTCATTCACAGAGCCTAGTTTTTACGTCAATGATTTTCTACTTCATCCTTTACTTTAAACCAAAATTCTTTAACTGGAGTTGGTACGTCAAAGATTAAAATGTCTACGTTAAAAATAGAGGCTTTACTTGATTTTAGTTGATCAATGTTGTTTTTACTACAATGTACATATGTAGGATAATATTCATAATTAAGGGATGAACGTTTCAACAAAAAAGATGTGTACCCGGTAGCACATCACAAGTTTTGTAAGGAGACCTGTGCACTTTTCAAAACATGCTACTAGGCTAATTAAGATACCTTGTTTTTATCACGAGAAATATCATTTTCCCATGAGAAAGGGTTATTGGGAATCTCGTACACTTGTCTTTTGGGTGAAGAACAATGAGCTGGTTTAATGTCAGTACAACAGGATTCAATGGGATGAGGTATAGTTTCTTCAATGAGCTCATCGTTGATGACACTACAACAACAACAAAATTACGTCTTGGTCTCAGTTTAAGTGTACTCTTGAACAGTGTTCATTTTATTACGGCAATAAAGCATGTGGCTGCTGGTGTGCATTAGGTATCTGATTTTCTATTATTAAATTAGGAGCATTACCTGTTGCTGATATGATAAGTTTTCTCGTATTACTCAAATGTAAAACGTAAAAAATAATGTATTGTAGTTATTCATGAAACTACAATTATTTTAAAAATAAGTATACTGACTGCATTGTTTTCGTTGTAGAAAATATCCTTGGCACAGTATCACGTTGTAATCGCACGTTTTCGCGAAGCCCAGAAAAGTAAAAATATCTGAGCTCAAAATGTTTACTACATACAAAAGAATTTTTGGTTAGTTTGACATTGCAATGGTTTCCAAGACTGTTTGTCCACGCTTCTGCTCTTTTTTCATCTTTGCCAGCACTATAGAACATATTTACATAAGACATTGTATTAACTCATAATTCACCAATTTTACTACAAAGTGCAATAAGTAGCTAAACTTATTCAAACTTACAGCACATGTGTCAAACTGTACATACATTATGTGCTTCCTTTTTAAGTTAGTACAGTATAACGTACAACACAACATGTATGCACCAATGCATTATTCGATATTTGCCTGTTAAACGTTACATTTTTAGCTGCTTACTCGTAACTTTTTAACTTACAAGTCAGCATGCAACAAGTTTTCATTTTCTCTTGTGAAAGTTATACTGTTGAAGATGGAGTAACGCTGTACTTAGCCTTTACAAATTCAATAAAAAGATCATGGCTCTAGTCTTGGATTTATTAACAATTAGTCTCTAGAAGCTGTACCAATCATGGAAGACTATGAGGTGCTCATTGAGACCAATAAGCATTATAAAAAGAGCTTATTACAGTTTACACTGCTGATATCTACATCCTCAGTATACACATAGGTATTGATATCGTTCCACTGAGAAAAGTCATGACAGAAAAGGTGAAAGAGCATAGACAAGATTTTACAGTCTTGAGATTATTCAGTTGTTATGGGATAGAATAGATATTGGGAAGATGGATTCGCCAACCTTGACTCAAAGAGAATTGCCCAAGAGAAAATACTTTACTGTGTTAATTAGATAGTGAGTTGGATGAGTTCAGTGCAAGGGACCCTCAACAGCTGGCATGCTACTAAACTTCTCGATCAAAAGCTTCGTTGGACGTCGTGGAGGATGTTATGTTTCTCGTTGTGCTTGTTTAGCCCGATCAGAATCACGCTTTTAACTATTCTTCTTAGGAACAAAATCTATTAAAGGTCTATAGCTTAAGGGAAAGCTGAGGGGTTTTTTAGACTTCATAAGTGAAATTCAACCATAGTTGCCTCAATTATAGTTCAAAAAGACCCTACAAAAAATCATTAAACTTACATTTTCGTAAGCTACAGCTTTTGTTAAGGTTATACTTCTGTAGGCACGTTATGCGCGGAAACCAATCAACGATATGACAATTCTGACTTTAAAAAAATTTGTTACGAAAGAGTATTTTTTACTTTACTCTCTTATCCTTGTGTCTCCCTCACCATACCACCTCGCAGCAGTCTCCTACTGTTCAGCTTCGCAACACGTCGTGCCATAGCTTCAATTGGAACTTTTCTAATCTACATAATACATAGTTTATGATTGTTCATTTACTAAGTATTAAAATATTTACTAAAATCACACAAAATTACCATACTCATTTCAACAATAATTTCCCAACCTTCGTACATAATATTGCCAAAAAGCTTATGCTTATACAATGATGGCTCTAATGGGACTACCATTGACTAAGAGTATGTGTGTGGAAAATAATGCGGAGACAACACCCCATAGTTTTCCACGGGTGTTACGTCAATTTCATAAACACTATTTTTTTAGTTTGAGTATGCCAGTTCTCACTATCCGATAAACCGGGGATTTCTATTGCAGCTAAAATAAGAAAATAAAAGAGCTGGTGTTTTATTGTTGTTCTAACGATAGTTTTGTTGCAAAGACTCAAATGGCTTAAGTGGACTTGAATTTAATCTAATTAGAGTTGATGAATAACGATTATTACATTTGAAGCAAGGTACATCTGATTTGTTAGATGAGTTAAGCCCCCTTCCCTCTAATACATCACGTGAATCCGACATCTGCGTTAATAGTTTGAATGCCCCTTATTAAGATAATTTGCTATTTTTGGTAATCAAAATGTTGCTATCACTGATTATTGTTACTGCTGCTTCAGAGTTCCCTAATGCTTCGTACAATATTTTTCAGTGATCTTTTAAACCACACGAATGAGTTAAAGGCCGAAAAGATGCTGTGGTTTCTGCTTTCTCTACTATCACCGGAGCCACTTTTGACAGCCCTCCTTTTTTTACCTCATTCCTTGGCGTAGTCCAACACTATTGATGTTCTTGATATGCACGCGAGTTGACTCAGCCAAAACGTTATGCCTTACGTGTATGTGGTACTCGCGAGTCGCAGGAGTCAAGAGTTGACTAAAACTTTAGAGGACAGGTGACAGACAAAAAAATAGTAATTTTTACTTTTTATAGTGCGTTTCTATAGGTTCAGAGCGAGTAAAAGAGGCTTTTAATTAAATTAGGTCAACCAATGAGCAATATTTATTCAGACTGCGTTGACAGCACAACAGTAGGCTTGCACGATGATGCTACATGTATTAGGAAATAACAATACAACCGTACCGATCGCATTTTTCTGGTGGATGCCATTGAAATTTCTGGATCAGTAATGACATCATGTACCAGCAATAAATGAACCACCAAATACAAGTTTAAGTGTAAAAAATAAGTTTACTACTTTTGTAATTATTTTTGTAGGGATTTTAGAATCAATTTTGAATATACCGAAAATAATTTGTCAATTACAATTTTAGAATTTTTTTAGATTTTTAGAAACCAACTATCAATGCACAAGTTAACTATTTATTCATACATACAATAAAATTTATGGCTGGTCGCATTATATGTCAGCATATTGTGAAACATTTACCTTGAAGCTTATACACACGTACGTATATAAGTGAAGTATAAGCTCCACTTGTCAGATGAGCTTGTGTATATACATAGTAAATCTTGTATGATTTTAAAGAATGAATTGCGTTTTTATTCATAATATAATTCGTCTGTATCAGTTTGAAATGTAACACCTTTATAGGTCGTTACCACCCTTGGAAACTATAGATCCATCGAGAATCGAGTTGAGTTGTTAAGATAAATTATAACAGGATTGTTTTAGATGTACATTTTTTTTGAAAATGAAAAATGTGTGTGTTATAGATCAATTACAGTGCATGGTTTTTTTCCTAATTTTTTTTTTTGTTAGTTTAATGATTGAAGCTTTAAACTCATGGTGTAGTTACTCTTTTTCAATGTCATGCAGTAATTGAAGCGGTAATAACTTTTGCTAATACTGCAGGATTGAGGTCCATGCACTACTAAATAGCAGGTGTAGGAAGAAAAAAGGAACGACGTGATTAAATTTTTTGTTTTTGCTGTTTTCCTTGTAGAATTTCCTGGACTAGGATTAAACATTCAAAGCATTTCTGTAAATAAAATGTAATATTAATCATATATAATTACTGAATATGTGAGTAACTTTTTTTTCTTGATAACAGTAAATATGTCTAAATAATTTTTGTGGGAAACATTTTAGTACATCTTGATACACTTGCGATAAACTCGTCGAAAAGTAAGGTGCCATTGTTTTTTTTTTTTTTTTTTGTGTTCATTTACTGTTTTTGGTCAGATATTTGATGACTTAATAGTGATCTACTTGATTGAGCTCTACGTACGAATTGTGGTTAAATAGTGCATTTTCTTAAAACTTTGAAGTACATATTAATGAAATTAAAACAACGACTAATATAATATATAATATAATAATAGTTACATTTACTATTAGGCTTCCAAAAACTACTGCTGCAGTTTGATACTTTACTTGTTTTTTTTATTGCGATATCTTCTAAGGTTTCCTCCATTCTAGTTAACGCTATTGCATCATTTAATTCTGCCCATTTATATATTTTGGTTTTTTCTTTCTATTGTAGGTCAAGAGTGAAGTTATCACTGTCAATTTTAATTGTTTTTATATCAGAAAGGTTTAATAAATTTGCTCAACTGTAGGGAAGCTCTGATCTATAGTAGTAAGTCTCTGGCATTTCTAGTGTTGTTACTTTATACAGGGTATAGCCAGGAACATTAGAAATACAATTACTGTTGATCATAAGTATCCCCGTACCTTGAAATGTAATTAAAATGAATTGTGTGGTTAAAGGATTATTTCCGCACAATACTTGTATTGTAGTAGTATTTTGTGCGGAGTATAACCATTGTTAGATGGTTTTTAGTCTTATGTAACAAATTTCTGTTGATTTACATAACGCTATTTTACAAGTATTTAATGTTTCTGTTGACGGGTTTATAAATAAAGAGAATCGGGGAGGATTGTTTATATTATCTCAAAAATAGGCATATCTGGTCGGCAGTATAAAATCTTTTTATTTTTAATGCAATTATTTAAAAATTTACCTTCGGTTAGAAAATGGTATTGAAAATTATTGCTTACGATCAGGTTACTATATTGGGGCTCACTTCTGACACATCCTTTTAAATTTGAGTGTTAATTTATCGGGACTAGAATCTAGAGCATAGTATAGTTACTGAATTGTTCTTTATTTATCAGTGGGAAACTAAGTTTAACTGTTAATCTGCCTTCCATTACTACTGCGTTTGTTTTAGATAGTGCGTACAGGCGTTTAAATCTTGCAGTTTAATTTTCTATAGGTTATGTATTCTCTTTTTTGTATAAGTTAATTTTATTACAAATATTTAATAGTTGTTCGTTTAATATCATTAGCGGATGTAGGTGACCTCGTGATATTATTTCCACTGCACTGTAAGCGTTTGGTAAATCAAATTTAGTATGCAAAATATGGAATTTTTTAAGAGTCAGTCCATTTTAATTCTTCTATTTTATACTCAATTTTCCTATCTCTATTATCCAACAGGCATGCTTCTTCAGATAAGCTTTTTAATTTTTTATAACTTTTTCAGTACGTCTTTTATTTTTTTCTAATTCTATATGTATTTTTTCGAGATTTGAGCGTATATTATGAGTCTGTTTTGCTTTTAAATACGACATTGATTGTGTAGAGTTGTAAAGATTATTTGTACATGTATTTATTTTATCACAATCATCTGCATCTATAGATCCGAATCATTTTCTCTAAATCCTCCCCACGAACTCTAGTAATACTCATCTCATGATCATGTGGCTAGAAATAACTTTTACTATACTGTTAGAATTTGTTTCTTTACTGTGTATTTGTATTTTAGATGCAAAAATTAGTTTTAATTCCTTGTATGCTGATTTTGTTTAACAAATCATATTGTTGAACGTCTATCTAAAGATTAAATCTCGCATTCTTGATTTTCAAGTACTCTAGTACATTGTTTGAACACAGTATCTACTTGTTCATAGTATAGTTCAGTTTGATCTTCAATGCTACTTCAATGCTTGCATAATATTAACATGCCATTCGGTACAAATGAGTCTAATTTAGTTATATATACCTGGATTAATAACTAAAAGCATGTTCTTGTAAGGTTTTGCAGGTATATCTTCCTCGCTTGTTATAATACTAGGCAAATACGTTAGCAAAAGCGGAAGTGCAATGTTTTTAATGAACATATTGATCGGATCAGGCTGCAATAACAAAATAATTATTAATAATTTTTCTTTTCCCTCATAGAGGTAGCAGCGTTTTACTTTGTCAATATGTTTGTTAATGATTCTCCTATTTTTTGATTCTAATATGACGCTATTTCTGCTATTTATTTCTTTAATTTTGGAAATAATGTAATAAAATGTATTTAATTTTCCTTTACGGGGTTCTTTGAGCGCATAGACTGTCGTTCCAACTTATAAGTTTTGTGGTATTGACTTATTTTCTTACCGTAATTTTGTATTTTGTTTGAATATTATAAGTCTATCATGAGCCATTTCTTGGATTGTACGAAGACAGCGGGTAAGTTCACTAGCATATAATCTGTATGTTTCTAGTTGGAATTCGGCTGGAAGTTGATTTGGAGAATGTGCTTGTCTACCAAAGACAAGTTTCAAAGGTGTAAAGCCTGTTGCTGAACTAACTGGAGTGTCGTACTCATGCATTACTAAGGGAACCATTTTATACCAGTCATTTTTATTGTCACCGTTAGTTCTCAAAATATCGTTTAACATTGCGTGGCTTTTCTCTAACAAACCATTTAATTGTAGATAGTATGCACTAGTGTAAGCTAAACGGAATCCAAAAATTTTTGATACATCTGTTAATACTTTATTAACAAAACTTTCTGATTTACTGCTACAAATAGTTCTAGGGATGTCAAAAGTTGCAATAAAATATTTCAACAAAACATCGGCAATAGTTATTGCCTGTATGTTAGGAACAGGAACTTCAATTAAAAATTCTGTAAGCATTGCATTATTATGATGCAGTTATTTTCAGATGTACTTTAAGAAAAAAGAGCCCATTGCATCTATAGCGATTTTCTAAAATACTTCTCATGGTATGTCTGTTATAACCATAGGTTCTCTGGTTTTTGTGTGGACTAATTTTTGTTCCTGGTAAATTTAACATTTTTGTATGTATTCGGCAATATCGTTGCGTATTCCTTTCCAATAAAATTTTTCTTTCATTTTTTTACAAGTTTTTACTCCTCCTCTATGACTAGTATGACATTTAACTAATTTTTCTTTTCTTTCTTCAAGGGTTCGATGAAAACATAAGCCAAAAAAAATTTTTACTTCAATAGGAAGGTTACATAATTCTTCATATAAAATTGGTGGTATTTCTCCCCTAGGGAGATTATCGATGAGTTTACCTTTCCTAGAAATACAAGCAGTTTAACTTTCTTTCCTGATATGGCATTTGCAAAATTTTTAAAGCATGTGCGTAAAATGCTAGGTTTTATTTCATACTTTGAATTTTCATTCATGACTCGTAAAAATTTGTAGCGATTTCGGTTTTTTGTAGTAAAAAGGTCTCCAAATTTTGGTTGTACATCTTACAATTTTTTTTTAAGAACTCCTATATCTGTTAGTAATTTATTGTTTATTGATTTTAAATCTACAGTTTATGAAATAAAATGGATGTAATTATCTTTGGCATAAGTTAAATTTTTGCGAGTTTTTAAAAATGCTAATTTATTTACTCCAGAAGTTACATGAGACGGATTTCCAATAGGGCTTATTTATCTTGTTACTTTTTGGCTACGAGCTGAGTTCTAATTTTGTTGCATGGGTTCTAATGCTTTAGTCTGGCTTGCTTGCAATAAAACATTTTTATTTGAAATTTGCTTAGTATCGTAGTGAGATTTATTTTCTATGCTTTCTGATTGACATTGTTTGTCATCTCTATCTTCACTACTAGGTTGTTCATGAGTGATGAAGTTCTGTACAGTTCATTATTAGAGTTTTGTTATTATTTTTGGTAGAGCAATTGCTGTTTGGTTTACTGAAGGATTTTGCTCTTATGGGGTTTCCGTTTGCAATAAATTTATTAATAGTTTCATCGATCTATTAATTTACTATTGTAGGAGAGATTCATTTTTAGGAGACGATAGAAGTAGATTCATTAGTTCTTGATTCAAAAAACTACCGTGATAATGTTCGGTAGAGGATGTAGGTAGAGATTGTATTTTCCTACGAACGCTATTATTTGGTATTTCATTTTTTTATCGTAACTATTTCACCATGATGAGTTTTGATTCCATTCATCAATAAATCTTTCTCTGTTGCAATTTCTGTTACTGTAAGTATTAATTTGTGTGTTAGGTAACTTCTCCTTATTCTTATTTGTAAAGTTTACTTAAACTTGTACGGAGCGTCAAAAGTAGATTAAAATTTTGGTTTTATTAAAGTTGAATTTAAAGTTTCACCGTAAAAGAGGTAGAGTCTTTGTCTAGTTGGAATATTACAGATTTTTGATTAATTTCATCGGCTCGAGATGTACTATGTTTGATTGAAATGTTAGTCTGTATCAGTGAAATTCCTATATTTTTTTCGATTGTTTCTTCGATTTCACTTACTTCCGAATTTTTGTCACTTAAGTTTTCCATTAGATTCTGAGTGGTCTCTTCTACTGGTGCATTTATTGAACTTGGCATAAGCCTGAATAGACGCACGCGCAACTGTGTTCGGGCAACAGCAAGTGCCTTCGTGTATAGAACAGAGAGAGAGAGAGAGAGAGAGAGAGATAAAGAAAAAAGGAGGGGAACAGCGATTGCGAAAAAAGCGGAGCCCCGCCGATAAGGATGGGCAAACCAAAAAGTTTATCGATATATATTATATCAATATATTTAAAAACTATCAAAACAGTATCGATAATATCGGTAAAAAAAAAATTTCGATATATATACATAAATATATGTGTGTGTGTAGTTGAATTCAATTTTTTTATTTTTCAATTAGAGTATGAATATATAAAAACTCATATAACTTGTAAACTTATAAAAATTAAGAAAGAATTTATTTGTACAACTTATAGAAAAAGATATGACTCTAAACAATATTCAGAGGACAGGTGACAGACGAAAAAATAGTAATTTTTACTCTTTATAGTGCGTTTCTATAGCTTCAGAGCGAGTAAAAGAGGCCTTTAGTTCAATTAGGTTAACCAATAAGCAATATTCTTTTAGACTGCGTTGACAGCAAAACAATAGGCTTGTATGATTATGATGATGATGTTTCATGTTATAATTTCATGTATTAGGAAATAACAATACAACCGGACCAATTGCATTTTTCTGGTGGATGCGATTGAGATTTTTGGATCAGTGATGATGACAGCTTGTATCAGCAATAAATGAACCACCAAATACAAGTTTAAGTGTAAAAAATAAGTTTACTACTTTTGTAATTATTGTTTTAGGGATTTTACGATCAATTTTAAATGTATAAACATAATTTGTTAATTGCAGTTTTGAAATTTGTTTACATTTTTAGAAATGGACTATCAATGCACTAGTTAACTATTTATTCATACATACAATAAAATTTATGCATACATACACATAAGGTAAAATTTTAATACATACATGCAACCTTACAACTAGGCTGGTTGCATTATATGTCAGCATATCGTGAAAAATTTACCTTGAAGCTCATACACACGTACGAATATAAGTAAAGTATAAGCTAATATATAAACAAATAAGTTAACTAATTTCGCAGTTAATTTTTTTGGGAATTTCACAATTAATTTTGAATGTATAATGAAATAATTTGTTAATCACAATTTTGAAATTTGTTTACATTATTAGAAATGGACAATCAATGCACAAGTAAACTATTCATTTACGAACGCTATTATTTGGTATTTCATTTTTTTATCGTAACTATTTCACCATGATGAGTTTTGATTCCATTCATCAATAAATCTTTCTCTGTTGCAATTTCTGTTACTGTAAGTATTAATTTGTGTGTTAGGTAACTTCTCCTTATTCTTATTTGTAAAGTTTACTTAAACTTGTACGGAGCGTCAAAAGTAGATTAAAATTTTGGTTTTATTAAAGTTGAATTTAAAGTTTCACCGTAAAAGAGGTAGAGTCTTTGTCTAGTTGGAATATTACAGATTTTTGATTAATTTCATCGGCTCGAGATGTACTATGTTTGATTGAAATGTTAGTCTGTATCAGTGAAATTCCTATATTTTTTTCGATTGTTTCTTCGATTTCACTTACTTCCGAATTTTTGTCACTTAAGTTTTCCATTAGATTCTGAGTGGTCTCTTCTACTGGTGCATTTATTGAACTTGGCATAAATGATCGTTGTTTGAATGGTATTGGTGAGTCTAATTTCAGGTTACTTAACTGAGGAGTAAACGCTGCGTCCGGTTCGGATGACGACTGTTCTATTTAGGCTCTTGGTGCTTATTTTCTTCGTCTCGCTTCTAACCTTCTACTATTAAAGGTGCATTTAATTAAAATTGCCCTTCTTTTATACCCCGAGGTACTTTCAAGAGTGTACCTCTAGGTTTATTTTTTCTTACTTCAGGTATTAGTTGTACACTTTCAATTGTATCAGAGAGGGATTGATTAGTTTTTGACATATTTTGGCAGGCTATTGAAGTTTTAGTTTATTTTTGTTTTATAGTTAACAAACAAACTTTTAATATTTCTATGACTGAAGAATTATTTTTATGGCAATTATTTTCATTACATTTTATTGTATTTCGTGATAAAGCGTCTACGTTCTTATTTAATTTACCAGGTTTGTATTTATAAGTATAGTTGTAATCTCTTTGATCTTTGATAGACTCAATCCAAGGTAGTAGTTCATGATCTCCGTAAACCGTGAATTTTCTGCCGTATAAGTAATGTCGAAAATATTGCACTGCTATAACTGCTGCTAAGCATTTTTCTTCCATTGTCGAATACTTTCTTTCTGCTTTATGTGGAGTTTTTGACATACACTCAATTGGGTGGTCTTTTCCTGGTTCTTCTTGGCTTAATACCGCCTCAATAGCTATGTTAGCTGCAGTTGAGGCACTTCTACCCAGCATACCCTGGACGGAAACGCGCGAACAACAATAACGGCACTCCCAAGCATGCACCCGCGATTTCTCTTACCTTTGTACCCTCTCTCTCTCTCTCTCACACACACACACACACACTTACTCTCTCTCTCTCTAAAGTGTAGGCTAAGATGTCTGCTATTGAACTCAGCATTTGTTGTGATGACTAAACTCAGATCTATTCAAGCACTAGAGCAAAAATATGATACTTCGATCTGGTTAAGACAAGAAAAGCTTTAATCCGAAAGAGCTGTTTCACTGGAAATACTAAGCACTGTCAGGGTACCTAATGAACTTAAGGAATATCTTGATCAATCTTTTCTGGATCGAAAATCCAATCCTATTGAGTTCTGGCTGAACAATCGAAATTTTACTCCTGTTTTGTCAGAGATCGCTCTTAAGTATTTAATTTGCCAAGCTATATCCGTATCGTCTGCGAGAGTAGCTTCAGTTGTTAATTTAGTAGCATCAGACACAAGAAGCAGGCCGACAGTAGAACATATTAAGCAGAGAGTACTTCTGATGTCAATTTCTGACGAATATTGTTTAGAGTCATATCTTTTTCTATAAGTTGTACAAATAAATTCTTTCTTAATTTTTATAAGTTTACAAGTTATATGAGTTTTTATATATTCATACTCTAATTGAAAAATAAAAAAATTGAATTCAACTACACACACACATATATTTATGTATATATATCGAAATTTTTTTTTTACCGATATTATCGATACTGTTTTGATAGTTTTTAAATATATTGATATAATATATATCGATAAACTTTTTGGTTTGCCCATCCTTATCGGCGGGGCTCCGCTTTTTTCGCAATCGCTGTTCCCCTCCTTTTTTCTTTATCTCTCTCTCTCTCTCTCTCTCTCTCTGTTCTATACACGAAGGCACTTGCTGTTGCCCGAACACAGTTGCGCGTGCGTCTATTCAGGCTCCCTGTAGTTTCCGCTGCTGCTGTGTCCCGGTGTCCACGTTCTCGTCCATTGTCTACTACTGATCTGTATTTCTGCGTTCCATCAGGTCCTTGTTTCTAGGGTAGTATCCAGTGAGGATCACTGTAAGGGCTGTTTAATTTTATGGTCGTACCGTCTGCTAATAATTTTTCCATATAAGTTTTTATTTCTTGGTGTAATGATAAGGGGTAGTGATATTGTTTGAAATATACCAGACGGTTGTCTGTCGTAGATATTTGAAGTGTTATAATAAAAGAAGCGTTTTCTTGCGTAAAAAACGGATCTCTTAATACACACACATTATTTATTGGCGATTCTGGACTCATAACTGGAAATTCGTGATCTGTATCGAATAAATTTACTGTAACAATACCAAGAGTGTATATTCGCTGTAAAGTTATTTCTTCTAATACAATTTTACCATCATAATTTATTGCTGTGCCATATTTCAATGCATTAATAATATTAACTTTCGCACCTAAATCAGATATAAGAATGTTCGAATCTTTCCGAAATGTTTTGCAATGTAACTTAACTGCTGGCAAAATCCTAATATTTGTGATCAAAAGGCTCTGTAGTTATTATAGCTATTATTTATTTTGGACACGTGGGCGGATTAAAACTCGTAGTAGCGTCAAAACGGCAAGTCTCGTTCTCGTTTTTTAGAGAGTTAAGGTGAAAGTCTTGGTATCGTTCTTGATTATAATTTTGATATTGCTTTTAATTGTGGTATATAAAATGGAGCTTGTTAAAGGTAACTATAGCTTTATTACGTTTTCTTCTTTCACAAAATTCAGAGAGGTGGAAGGAGTGCAAATATATGCAGTAACGCTGGAAATTATTTTTCTTATATGGATCAGCTTACATACACGCTTTTACGCATACTTAACCCCTTATTTCTTGTGTCATTAAAAAAAAAAAAAAAAAAGTTATAGATATTTTTAAAAATGAATCAGGTTCATCTAAACGTAATCTTTCATACAAATAAGAATATAAGGGTTTATACAGATCTTAGAAATATTATTTCAAGTGATTTTTCCGTAAGGTGACATGTTAAATTGTAACTTTTTAAAATTAAACATGTGAAAGAGGGTACAGTTTCATAATCTGCAATTTTTTTAAAATATTTCTTATGGAATTTTAAGTATACTTTTGATGCTTAAATACTATCTGTCAAAAAAACCTATGTGTGATGAACTTATTCTTCAATTCTTTAATATGAAAATATTCATTGAAACCACACCCAAATATATTTATATTTATAATTATATTATCTGCCATACAATTTTATAGAAGTATAACTTCTTACTTGGGTACTCAAGAACCCACTGTCCACTAGTTTTAACTGATCAATCACTGCAGAAGTAGAACCTTTCAACCGCTGTCGAGCTTTGCCTTTAAGTCTAGAAATAACTGTGTAAAGGTACATAGGTTCTTTATCAACTGTTATTAGAGTTAAGTTGCTTAATTTATGCACATTCACAAATTGTTCGCATTAAATCCCTGTAAAATATTTAAAGACTGAAGATTGCTATTAAATAGAATCGTCCGATGACGAGTTTTTTCCACAATATTTAGGCGTGTTTTTTTTTTCTTATTTATTCGTGTATAATTTATTTGGATGGTTTTTTATTTAATAATTAATTTTTTTTTTTTTTTTTTTGAATAAAACTAAGATTTGAAGAACATACAAGAAATGTTAATTTATTATGGCCGAACTTGTTTATGGGTAATTTCAGTGGAGTTTTTTTTTTTATTTAAACAATAAAAAATAATTTACTCGTTTAAATACAATTTGTTCGGGTTACTCTAACAAAAAGAGTATTGAGTATATAACTAATAGATAACTTTTATCCATCACTAATTGTTGTTACTGCTGCTTCGGAGTTCTCTAATACTTTGTACAGTATTTTTCAGTGATCTTTCAAACTACACGAATGAGTTCAAGGCCGAAAAGATGTTACGGGTTCTGCTTTATCTATTGCTGGAACCACTTTTGGTGGGCCTCCTTCGTTATACCTCGCTCCTTGGCGTAGTCCGACACTATTAATGTTGTTGAAATGCACGCGAGTTTCCTCAGCCAAAACGTTATGCCTTACGTGTATATGGTACTCGCGAGTCGCAGGAGTCAAGAGTTGACTAAAACTTCAGAGGACAGGTGACAGACGAAAAAATAGTAATTTTTACTCTTTATAGTGCGTTTCTATAGCTTCAGAGCGAGTAAAAGAGGCCTTTAGTTCAATTAGGTTAACCAATAAGCAATATTCTTTTAGACTGCGTTGACAGCAAAACAATAGGCTTGTATGATTATGATGATGATGTTTCATGTTATAATTTCATGTATTAGGAAATAACAATACAACCGGACCAATTGCATTTTTCTGGTGGATGCGATTGAGATTTTTGGATCAGTGATGATGACAGCTTGTATCAGCAATAAATGAACCACCAAATACAAGTTTAAGTGTAAAAAATAAGTTTACTACTTTTGTAATTATTGTTTTAGGGATTTTACGATCAATTTTAAATGTATAAACATAATTTGTTAATTGCAGTTTTGAAATTTGTTTACATTTTTAGAAATGGACTATCAATGCACTAGTTAACTATTTATTCATACATACAATAAAATTTATGCATACATACACATAAGGTAAAATTTTAATACATACATGCAACCTTACAACTAGGCTGGTTGCATTATATGTCAGCATATCGTGAAAAATTTACCTTGAAGCTCATACACACGTACGAATATAAGTAAAGTATAAGCTAATATATAAACAAATAAGTTAACTAATTTCGCAGTTAATTTTTTTGGGAATTTCACAATTAATTTTGAATGTATAATGAAATAATTTGTTAATCACAATTTTGAAATTTGTTTACATTATTAGAAATGGACAATCAATGCACAAGTAAACTATTCATTTATACATACGATGAAATTTATGCATACCTACATTCAACGTACAATTTTAATACATTCTTACTGTACAGTCGTACATGCCTTCATAAGGCTGACGACGCGATGACCCGTCATTGCTTCGTCAGCTTACAAGCATATATACATATTCACGGCGCGCACGCTTGTGCGCCGCCGCCATCTTAGGTCGTTACGCTCGCGTGCCTGCGTGCATGGCTGAGGCAGTCTGTTGAGACACCTCAATGCGTGCGGAGCTCCGTTGCCTCAAATACAAATCATACTCAATTCGCCCTGACACGGCAATACCTAAATCATATTAAATTCGCCCTGACACGGCAATCATATCTCTCTGGGCCTTTACCGGCGTTTCTCGCGAGTGCACTCGTCGACATAGTATTAGTGTAGTCAATTTGTTGTGTATCCGATAGCGTCTTAAACCCGAACAGCTGTAATTCGCGGCTCTCGTGCGTGCGTGCGTGTTTTAATTCGTAGTCGAGTCAAGTGTATGTAAATTTAGTTGTGTTCTTCAATAAAAGGGTTTTTTTTTACCGCAAGGTTTTTTCCCCTTAAAAAAAACGCAGTGTCTTTATTTATTTTCCTTTTCCTTATTTTTCAACTAGGCGAGCGAGTCACCTGCGACTCTCTCGCCACGAGACACTTACATACATTCTTACAACAAGACTGGTCGCATTATATATGAGTATATTGTGAAATATTTACCTTAAAGCTAATACATACGCACACACACTTACATACATAAGTGACGTTTAAGCTCCACTTGTCATATGAGCTTGCGTATATACACAGCACGTCTTGTATGACTTTGACGAATTAATCACTTTTCTGTTTATAATATCATGTAACTGGGGATGTAACACTTGCTTGGCGTTCAGTCATGCGATATGATTTATTGTTTATGTTTAATACATATCTACTTCAAAAATAATTCCAATCAGCATTATAATATCCAATTTTTAATTCGCATCGTATAGGAATTTGTAAATTTTTATTTTAAAGTTTTAAATAAAATTAATACTGTTGGAAATAAAAATCCTCCGATCAGCAGTGATTCTTTTTTAAGCTTGATTAATCGTATACGAAATTGCGTTTCTCCTGATTTTCATGCTTGGAATTTATAATCTTTAAGTATCTGCATAAAACGCGTTGGGAGCTTTAATCTCGCAGTACTAAACGTGGGCAACACCATTAAAATAAAAACTTTTAATTGTTTACTAGATCAGTACTTACTCTGTCTGAAATTATTTATAGCAACCCTACGTTAAGATTTATCGAGACTCATTGAAATCAGCTTGTTCCAATCAGCCCGAATATGCGTTCAAATAATTAGTTATAAGTATTTAACGTATACCTCTAATAAGAATTAGAGGATTGTAGAAGAGTTATACGCTTCTTTACAGGTTGCGGAATCAGCAGATGTCCAACCACCTTACCTGATTAGTTGAGCTTATGAAATAAATAGAATACTATCGTAGGTCAGTTTAATTATTTAATTATATACTTTGGATTTATTTATTTTCATAGAAATTAATCACAAAAATCGAGAGAAATATTTCTAAAGTTTTACAATTTACTTAACTCTATAAAATATTCTAATTTTTCTGAGGATCTCTAATGTGTTTTACATTGGAGTGAAATTATAGAATTATATTAAACACTGAATAAATAATTACACTCCTTTATGATTAATTGCACTTGATGAGTGGTAGTAAACTTGTTTGATATTGAAAGTCTTCTTCCTTGAAAGTACTTCAATTCTCAGAGACGATATTAAGTTGTATTTGAATCAGTTGAATCTGTGCTGGTTCTATGTAGATAAAGGGACGAGGGCCGGGTAACTTGAAATCAATTTGAACAATCTCCAAGAAATAACTTAAGAGCGTTATGTTAGGGCGAATTTATTGTCCTTACGTCGTTTTGCATTGGCTCTTTACTGACTTTATTATATTAAGCGCTTTGTTTATAATTACAGTTATAATGTAATGTGTTGTTGATAAACAACGCAACTAGATTTTTTATTTTAAACTGATAGTTACTCAGTATCCGGCAAGTGAGACGAGCGAGTGTCTCGACAGAACGACGTCAGCGAACTGAGCTCAAAGCCCAAATAGTGGGGCCAGTAGCTTGCTCGTTTTTCAGCCTGAACACTAATAGGCTAACACGCGGTCCTCACACACACACCGGAAGCAAAGGCAATATCGCTTAGCTTCCATCAATACCAAACTAAACTACTTTATGATTAATTGCACGCGATAAGTGACAGTTCACTAACCTAATGATTAATTGCACTTGATGAGTGTCAGTGCACTAACTGAAATAATATCCTTGTGCGGTACAATATATCAGGTTTCGCAGAAAGCTTACAGTTTTAAAACTATAAACTAAGGTAGAAGTTGAAATACGCGCTTACCATTCATGTTGAACTGTGTAGCTCGCTCCTATCGTATTCCGATACCTTTAGGAGTTAGGGATCGTTTATAGTGAGCAGTCAGAGCTGCCGCTAGCCACCGCTGGCTGCAGCTAGCGGTAGCCAATCACAAGAGACACGAGACAGCGGCTGGCTGCAGCTAGTAGCAGCTCAGTGTATAGTTCATCCATAAGCCAGTTGTATACACAAACTATACATGATGTTGCCACTGGCTGCAGCCAGCCACTGCCTCTTGTGACTGGCTGACGCTTGCTACTGCTAGCTGCAGCCTCACTATTCGTCATGAGACGCGACTAGTAGCGCCGAAGAGTCCTTACAAAAGTATATGAAGTGGCTAAAGTTGAAACTAAAACCTCTACGATTGTACGTGTTCAAAAGAAAACCGCGAAAATTTAGCGCCATTCTACAATGTAAAAAAGTATCATGCGGCAATAACTGGAACTAAAATCTCTCCCTCGCGTCTCATGACAAATAAACGATCCCTAATGGAGAACAAAGTCAGCAGTGTTCCAAGACAGTGAAGTTCCTTTGTTATCATAGTGGGCTTAATAAGCATGTACTTAGGCAACCTCTTTTAATTTTCTTACAATACAGCTATTATATTTCTACATTTTTGAGTCATATTACTAAACCATGGAACCGTAAATCGTTTCAATTGTGATTTATTACTGTCACTTCCACGAAACACATGATTCAGCACTTTAGATATTATTGACATTTGGTTGGAAGTGTGACCTAAGATTGATAAATCAAACAGTCATAATTTAACAATGCACATGGTAATCGGTTCGGAGTTTCTTAAACTGAGCTTACGTTTGATCTAATTAGCTAAATCTCTTGCAACAATTTAATATTTCCACGTAGACGTGGGTCTCAATTTGAATTATATGTATTGCGATTCAAAATTTATCAAAAATTGAACGCGTTGTTTGAAAATACCAAATAAGTCATATTTTCTCTATGTGACGAATTATTAAGCACTTCATTTTCATAAGATTGTGAAACACGTATTGTAAGAAAAACTATAGGCTAGGTGGTTATTACCTTCGTTGTTTTTTCCTTGCAACCCCCTTTCCCCATTGCTCTGAGTAAAATTTCAGCATTTTAAATAGGAAAATTTGCCGTAAACCAACAAAACGGCTACAGACGGTGGATGCATTCTCATTTTTCATTACTGTTAATGCGCCGACTTCCGAGAACTTCTGTCCCACCAGGGGTACCTGTTAAAAATAAATACTTTATAACATCTTTTATAATAGACTTGAAATTATTAATATTAATACTCTACGTATTACATGAGGCATCTTTCCTCAGCAATGGTCATCTATACACTTAATATACGTATCATCATCAAACATATATCAATCACAGAACTCGAGAGCTCCTACGCAAGCTCAATGCCTCAGCATCCCGGCGTCGCGCGCGTAATTTAAATTTTACTTATATTCTAACACGCCTCCTTAAATTTGAAATTTTATCATGTTACAAATTTTAATTAATCATGTTTTTATTTGAAATCAATCTTAAATCCTTTCTAAACTTAACAAATTTAATTCTCCCCAATGCCTTAGTAAAAATATCTGCTTTATTATCTTCTTAGTTTACTTTAACTATATTAATTATACCGTTTGAACATATCTCGTTTACAAAGTGAAAATTTGTTTCAATATATTTCGAGTTTTTCGTACAATTACTAAATTTTGCAATACTAATCGCACCAGAGTTATCTTCAAAAATATTTATTGGTTTATTAAAAATAATTAAAAAATCTTTTAACATTTCTCTTATTCATAAGATTTCGTTTACGCTTTTAGACAATGCCACATACTCAGCTGCTATCGAAGATTTTGTTACGCTTCCTTGTTTCTTAGATTTTCAATATATTACATTATTAAACAGCTTTATAACATAACCAGTAGTTGATTTTCTATCAACTGCATTACCTGCCCAGTCTGCATCTATAGAACAAGTCAAGATATCGATGAGGAATTAGTCCTCCTCTGTAATACAGCATATTACAGAGGAAGACTTCATCTACAAAACGTATATATTCAGTCTGCTGGGACATTTAATTTAGGTTTATTATAAACGAAAACAAATTGTTTTTCACGCTGCCCCATAGGAACACGTGCTAATAGTTACAACTTTGAGCTCGGATTTCCCAAAAATTTGACCCATTCGAAATATAATTTAGACCACCATTAACTTCAGTAGACTTTTATTTACAAGAAATAATATATCTCTGTTTGAGGACTTTCGTGAAGGAGCCCCCTTAAATTAGCATATTAAAAAGTAATAATTATTATGCTCACTCATACATTATACCCATTTCATACTAGAAATTAACTTTTTTCCCATGAAATTAAAAAAAAAAGGATTATTTGCTACTAATATGCTACTTGGGACTGAAAAAGCTTTAAGTATTAATAATTCGTCACATAGAGAAAATATGACTTATTTGGTATTTTCAAACAATGCGTTCAATTTTTGATAAATTTTGAATCGCAATACATATAATTCAAATTGAGACCCACGTCTACGTGGAAATATTAAATTGTTGCAAGAGATTTAGCTAATTAGATCAAACGTAAGCTCAGTTTAAGAAACTCCGAACCGATTACCATGTGCATTGTTAAATTATGACTGTTTGATTTATCAATCTTAGGTCACACTTCCAACCAAATGTCAATAATATCTAAAGTGCTGAATCATGTGTTTCGTGGAAGTGACAGTAATAAATCACAATTGAAACGATTTACGGTTCCATGGTTTAGTAATATGACTCAAAAATGTAGAAATATAATAGCTGTATTGTAAGAAAATTAAAAGAGGTTGCCTAAGTACATGCTTATTAAGCCCACTATGATAACAAAGGAACTTCACTGTCTTGGAACACTGCTGACTTTGTTCTCCATTAGGGATCGTTTATTTGTCATGAGACGCGAGGGAGAGATTTTAGTTCCAGTTATTGCCGCATGATACTTTTTTACATTGTAGAATGGCGCTAAATTTTCGCGGTTTTCTTTTGAACACGTACAATCGTAGAGGTTTTAGTTTCAACTTTAGCCACTTCATATACTTTTGTAAGGACTCTTCGGCGCTACTAGTCGCGTCTCATGACGAATAGTGAGGCTGCAGCTAGCAGTAGCAAGCGTCAGCCAGTCACAAGAGGCAGTGGCTGGCTGCAGCCAGTGGCAACATCATGTATAGTTTGTGTATACAACTGGCTTATGGATGAACTATACACTGAGCTGCTACTAGCTGCAGCCAGCCGCTGTCTCGTGTCTCTTGTGATTGGCTACCGCTAGCTGCAGCCAGCGGTGGCTAGCGGCAGCTCTGACTGCTCACTATAAACGATCCCTAACTCCTAAAGGTATCGGAATACGATAGGAGCGAGCTACACAGTTCAACATGAATGGTAAGCGCGTATTTCAACTTCTACCTTAGTTTATAGTTTTAAAACTGTAAGCTTTCTGCGAAACCTGATATATTGTACCGCACAAGGATATTATTTCAGTTAGTGCACTGACACTCATCAAGTGCAATTAATCATTAGGTTAGTGAACTGTCACTTATCGCGTGCAATTAATCATAAAGTAGTTTAGTTTGGTATTGATGGAAGCTAAGCGATATTGCCTTTGCTTCCGGTGTGTGTGTGAGGACCGCGTGTTAGCCTATTAGTGTTCAGGCTGAAAAACGAGCAAGCTACTGGCCCCACTATTTGGGCTTTGAGCTCAGTTCGCTGACGTCGTTCTGTCGAGACACTCGCTCGTCTCACTTGCCGGATACTGAGTAACTATCAGTTTAAAATAAAAAATCTAGTTGCGTTGTTTATCAACAACACATTACATTATAACTGTAATTATAAACAAAGCGCTTAATATAATAAAGTCAGTAAAGAGCCAATGCAAAACGACGTAAGGACAATAAATTCGCCCTAACATAACGCTCTTAAGTTATTTCTTGGAGATTGTTCAAATTGATTTCAAGTTACCCGGCCCTCGTCCCTTTATCTACATAGAACCAGCACAGATTCAACTGATTCAAATACAACTTAATATCGTCTCTGAGAATTGAAGTACTTTCAAGGAAGAAGACTTTCAATATCAAACAAGTTTACTACCACTCATCAAGTGCAATTAATCATAAAGGAGTGTAATTATTTATTCAGTGTTTAATATAATTCTATAATTTCACTCCAATGTAAAACACATTAGAGATCCTCAGAAAAATTAGAATATTTTATAGAGTTAAGTAAATTGTAAAACTTTAGAAATATTTCTCTCGATTTTTGTGATTAATTTCTATGAAAATAAATAAATCCAAAGTATATAATTAAATAATTAAACTGACCTACGATAGTATTCTATTTATTTCATAAGCTCAACTAATCAGGTAAGGTGGTTGGACATCTGCTGATTCCGCAACCTGTAAAGAAGCGTATAACTCTTCTACAATCCTCTAATTCTTATTAGAGGTATACGTTAAATACTTATAACTAATTATTTGAACGCATATTCGGGCTGATTGGAACAAGCTGATTTCAATGAGTCTCGATAAATCTTAACGTAGGGTTGCTATAAATAATTTCAGACAGAGTAAGTACTGATCTAGTAAACAATTAAAAGTTTTTATTTTAATGGTGTTGCCCACGTTTAGTACTGCGAGATTAAAGCTCCCAACGCGTTTTATGCAGATACTTAAAGATTATATATTCCAAGCATGAAAATCAGGAGAAACGCAATTTCGTATACGATTAATCAAGCTTAAAAAAGAATCACTGCTGATCGGAGGATTTTTATTTCCAACAGTATTAATTTTATTTAAAACTTTAAAATAAAAATTTACAAATTCCTATACGATGCGAATTAAAAATTGGATATTATAATGCTGATTGGAATTATTTTTGAAGTAGATATGTATTAAACATAAACAATAAATCATATCGCATGACTGAACGCCAAGCAAGTGTTACATCCCCAGTTACATGATATTATAAACAGAAAAGTGATTAATTCGTCAAAGTCATACAAGACGTGCTGTGTATATACGCAAGCTCATATGACAAGTGGAGCTTAAACGTCACTTATGTATGTAAGTGTGTGTGCGTATGTATTAGCTTTAAGGTAAATATTTCACAATATACTCATATATAATGCGACCAGTCTTGTTGTAAGAATGTATGTAAGTGTCTCGTGGCGAGAGAGTCGCAGGTGACTCGCTCGCCTAGTTGAAAAATAAGGAAAAGGAAAATAAATAAAGACACTGCGTTTTTTTTAAGGGGAAAAAACCTTGCGGTAAAAAAAAACCCTTTTATTGAAGAACACAACTAAATTTACATACACTTGACTCGACTACGAATTAAAACACGCACGCACGCACGAGAGCCGCGAATTACAGCTGTTCGGGTTTAAGACGCTATCGGATACACAACAAATTGACTACACTAATACTATGTCGACGAGTGCACTCGCGAGAAACGCCGGTAAAGGCCCAGAGAGATATGATTGCCGTGTCAGGGCGAATTTAATATGATTTAGGTATTGCCGTGTCAGGGCGAATTGAGTATGATTTGTATTTGAGGCAACGGAGCTCCGCACGCATTGAGGTGTCTCAACAGACTGCCTCAGCCATGCACGCAGGCACGCGAGCGTAACGACCTAAGATGGCGGCGGCGCACAAGCGTGCGCGCCGTGAATATGTATATATGCTTGTAAGCTGACGAAGCAATGACGGGTCATCGCGTCGTCAGCCTTATGAAGGCATGTACGACTGTACAGTAAGAATGTATTAAAATTGTACGTTGAATGTAGGTATGCATAAATTTCATCGTATGTATAAATGAATAGTTTACTTGTGCATTGATTGTCCATTTCTAATAATGTAAACAAATTTCAAAATTGTGATTAACAAATTATTTCATTATACATTCAAAATTAATTGTGAAATTCCCAAAAAAATTAACTGCGAAATTAGTTAACTTATTTGTTTATATATTAGCTTATACTTTACTTATATTCGTACGTGTGTATGAGCTTCAAGGTAAATTTTTCACGATATGCTGACATATAATGCAACCAGCCTAGTTGTAAGGTTGCATGTATGTATTAAAATTTTACCTTATGTGTATGTATGCATAAATTTTATTGTATGTATGAATAAATAGTTAACTAGTGCATTGATAGTCCATTTCTAAAAATGTAAACAAATTTCAAAACTGCAATTAACAAATTATGTTTATACATTTAAAATTGATCGTAAAATCCCTAAAACAATAATTACAAAAGTAGTAAACTTATTTTTTACACTTAAACTTGTATTTGGTGGTTCATTTATTGCTGATACAAGCTGTCATCATCACTGATCCAAAAATCTCAATCGCATCCACCAGAAAAATGCAATTGGTCCGGTTGTATTGTTATTTCCTAATACATGAAATTATAACATGAAACATCATCATCATAATCATACAAGCCTATTGTTTTGCTGTCAACGCAGTCTAAAAGAATATTGCTTATTGGTTAACCTAATTGAACTAAAGGCCTCTTTTACTCGCTCTGAAGCTATAGAAACGCACTATAAAGAGTAAAAATTACTATTTTTTCGTCTGTCACCTGTCCTCTGAAGTTTTAGTCAACTCTTGACTCCTGCGACTCGCGAGTACCATATACACATAAGGCATAACGTTTTGGCTGAGGAAACTCGCGTGCATTTCAACAACATTAATAGTGTCGGACTACGCCAAGGAGCGAGGTATAACGAAGGAGGCCCACCAAAAGTGGTTCCAGCAATAGATAAAGCAGAACCCGTAACATCTTTTCGGCCTTGAACTCATTCGTGTAGTTTGAAAGATCACTGAAAAATACTGTACAAAGTATTAGAGAACTCCGAAGCAGCAGTAACAACAATTAGTGATGGATAAAAGTTATCTATTAGTTATATACTCAATACTCTTTTTGTTAGAGTAACCCGAACAAATTGTATTTAAACGAGTAAATTATTTTTAATTGTTTAAATAAAAAAAAAAACTCCACTGAAATTACCCATAAACAAGTTCGGCCATAATAAATTAACATTTCTTGTATGATCTTCAAATCTTAGTTTTATTCAAAAAAAAAAAAAAAAAAATTAATTATTAAATAAAAAACCATCCAAATAAATTATACACGAATAAATAAGAAAAAAAAAACACGCCTAAATATTGTGGAAAAAACTCGTCATCGGACGATTCTATTTAATAGCAATCTTCAGTCTTTAAATATTTTACAGGGATTTAATGCGAACAATTTGTGAATGTGCATAAATTAAGCAACTTAACTCTAATAACAGTTGATAAAGAACCTATGTACCTTTACACAGTTATTTCTAGACTTAAAGGCAAAGCTCGACAGCGGTTGAAAGGTTCTACTTCTGCAGTGATTGATCAGTTAAAACTAGTGGACAGTGGGTTCTTGAGTACCCAAGTAAGAAGTTATACTTCTATAAAATTGTATGGCAGATAATATAATTATAAATATAAATATATTTGGGTGTGGTTTTAATAAATATTTTTATATTTAAGAATTGAAACATTATAAACAATATATTATAGCACAGTGCAATACAGTCATTTTACTAAAAATGTTTTTGATAATCAAGTGCGAGATTTATAAATTACTAGCGGCCTCTCGTCTTTGCTTCGCCCGAGACTTACTTAATGGAACACCGTAGTATATTGACATGTAATGTGAAGCGTTTTTAGTTAGAAATTTTACATTCATTCCTGACACTTCTTAGAAAAAAAATCGTATTAAAAAGATATTTGTTTGCAATGCATACAGTTTATTTGGTCAAATAATAAGCTGTAAAAATTACAAAAAAATATAATTGTGCTGAAAAGTACTGTGGGTCCCTTCGACCAAAAAATAATCGTTCGCCATAAAGAGCTGTTAATTTGCAGTTTCTTCCGTATAATTTACGAAAAGGGCTTTTTTTTAAAGATGTTAAGATTTCAAACTCTTAAAAAATATGTATTAAAAATTTTTTTTTTGTCTCACAACTTTATTACCAGAGCAACAAAGTCTTGGAGCTTACTCTCTACATTTTTTATTGCTAAAAAAATAGAAATATATTTACTACTTATTTAGAAATCTGAATTCAATCTTTAAAGATTTAAGAGGTTACTGTGAGGGTAAAATGAAAAGCTGATTTCTCACGCAATGGATTCTTTACTTGCCGATTTTGAAGCTGCTGTTTCGATCTCGATACAAGTTCTGCGTCAGTTTCTTGACGCCTAAAATTATATTAATTAGATGCACATGATTTTTTTCTTTTAATTTGCCCTCTTGCAACTTGTGGTATGGTTCAGACTTTTGTGAGCCCTAAATGCTGTTTTTTGTCAACTTTTTTCAAGTTCTAATATATTTGTTGGCAAGGTAGTTCGACGTCCGATTGCCCTAAAAAAGACCGGTGAGCTTCTTAAGTTAACTCTTTCTTGACTGCGGTTAACAGCAATTGTGACTGCCTGGATACCTCAGGGTGATCTTCTCTGGCCCGCTGTTGAAGATCCAGACTGATCAGGAGAAAAATTACAAAGTCCGAAGTTTTGGGGCTAGTTGTAGCGCTCTTTTCCAACGTCTCCTGGTATAACGTCATAGACGTTGGTGTCTAAAGCACCTTTTTTTGCAGACTCAGTTGTTGTGATGATCTAAGGTGGAGAGATTAGTAGAGATTGGTTCGTGATGCTTGCCCGTTGGAGACTCCCGTTGGCTCAAGTTTTTTTTTCCTTCATAGCTGTTAGGTTCGCCCATCGCAGACCTTGGATAGGATCGGTGATTCCTGGTTGGATGCTTAGAGTCGAGAGGGTAATATAGGGTCGTCGGTCACCGAGGTTTCCAGCCTTGCGACGAACAACTCTGCTCGTGACGTCTGCCAGTGAATGACTGACTTGGTTTAATAGTGGCTGGCTTTACATAGTCTTTTAGTCGACAAATAATGTTTCCGGAAATGGTATTAAAAATGTATTTGTTGGCAAGGTAATTTAAACTTAGGTGATCTTTAAAAGAACCGATGAGATTAATGGTTAAGTAGGGAACGTAAATACTTAGAATGGCCCTGAAAAAGGCCAGTGGTGAAATTTCTAGTTATTTCTAATTATTATAGTTGATGATGGAGAGCCAGCTGTGGGTAGCTTGACTCTTACCCTTGAAGTCTGTGTACGGAGACCGTACATGAGAAAGATATGAAGTACATGAGAACGCCACTGACCAAAATATATCTCGTCTTCAGGTCGTTCCCAGGATAAGCAACTGCTCATCGTTAGTCGGGAAAATGGGCCTAGAGAATACCTTCTCTGTAGGTATGCCATTGGAACGATCACTAAGAAATTGGCCGTTGTGGCTGCTCGTATTCGTCAGGGCTGTCTTCCCTGGCTTACATTTGCTGTAAAAAATTCTCTGACGTCAATAGGCCAGATTATGGTACGGCCACATAACTCTGAAGTGTTGGAACAGGATGTGCTCTGGCTAGACAAGTCTCCTAGTATTCCGCCGAAGACGTCATTGGTTATAATAAATTTGTTATTGGTGGCACACATCAATCCTCGAGGTACAAGGTAAAAGTAGACCTAGATCACTTGCCCATTGGAGAAGAGCGTCATCGGTAACAGGGATACCCAGCTACACGACTATAATCTACATTCTTGATGCAGCTCGATGAACTGCCAGTAGACGATTGTAGAAATTTCCGCAACGCACCGTCCTATTATAACCACACTTATTTAATTCTGTTGCAGGTAACTTCGATTTCACATCTACGTCACCTAGCAGATCCTACTGAACTGAGGTGAAAAGCTAGCATTTTTTTACAAACTTTGAGCTTATTTATTGCTATTGTTATAAAATTTTTCAAGATAAAAACCATATTAAAACCATCTAGGAAGTGTCAAGAATCGGTATGCAAAATTTCAGCAAAATCGGTTCAGTAGTTTTCGCGGCTAGCGATTACAACGGTTTTAGCAACTTTGCTTTATATATTAGTAAGATTTTATCAGATTAATATGACAATTATTATATTCGCATATTCCACAGTAATCGCAACACGTTAAAAATGACTCATGTCCCAAATTGATACAAAGAATCATACTTGTTTCACGATGCATAAATTTACCACCTTAAATTGTTTTTTACTGTGACCCAATACGTATACTGACTGTTGCGTCTCAAAGTTAAAGTACAGTACTATAATTTTATTAGCACTTTCTAACAAGACGTCCTTATGGGTTGTACATACAAGTATATATTTATGTATGTATGTTGATATGTTATGTACGATGTTTTTAGTGAAAAATTTTAGAAGTATTCTTGAAATTTCTGAGAGCAAAAAAGTTTCTGTTTAAAAAATTTTTGTTCGGAATTCATGTAGTTTATTTTATCAAATAATAAGCTGTAAAAAGTGAAAAAAATATAATGATCCTACAAGTTACTGTGCGTTTCTTACGCCATAAAATAATTCTTTCTTCGTAGATTTTTACGCTGCTGCTTTAATCTCAATAAATGTTCTGCGTCAGTTTCTTAATGCCTAAAATTATATAAATTTAAAGCATTTTACGTTTTCCTTCCAATTTGCACTTTGGTTGTCGGTAGCTGGAATACCCTGCTGCACGATTCCCAGCTCTATGCTTTATGCACTGCCGGTGATCGACTGTGTTATTTGGTATTTTACTCGGGGATGTAATAATTAGACTTACTTAATTATATTGCAGGTAACTTCGATTTCACATCTACGTCACTTTTTCCTTTCACAACTGATTTTTTTAGCAGTTCTTATTTGAGAAAAATCGATTGAATAAGCCACATTTTTTGAAAATCGCCAATTATTATGCACAGTAGTGATTGAAAACATTTGTTATGTTTATTACAGCATCTACGATTTTTGACACACCAAAAACTATTACTACACGGTGTACAGTACTTTAACAACTCCATACTTGTACCGATAAAATTTTAGAATCTATTTAAAATGTTGTTGATTTTTGTAATATATTAATCGATGTATGTTACTTACGTTTTCTTACGTATCTACAATGAGACGTGTACCATCGCACACAGGTAGATGACCGTGACAAAATTTTGTCAAGAATATATGTTCGGCATTGTGTGTTCCACAAACAGTAAAAAATAACTAAAAATCATGAATTTCATCAACACCACTATTTCTCCGTATCCTTTCTAATTACTGTTTCCAGTACTTTGATTCCCGTCTTTGTAACGAAATCTTTGGTTTCTTTTTTTTTTTACTTCGGACCACTATTGCATTTAATAAGATTTCAATATTTATGTAACCTACTTGTACATATTTACCTCTAATAACGTAAGAATAGGCTGCCATCAAGGCTCGGAGAGTAGAGCTTTTTATAGTTTCTAATAATTAATTTAGACTATTACTTTACTGTATCTTTGCTTAATCGTACGCGATTACGCCCTCTAGTACCAATTACGATTGCACATGTTATCAACAGTGTATTATAATTTTCTTTTTCACATGTAAAAATATTTTTACCGTGAGACGTGTCTAGTACTAAAATTTAAGGTTAACATGGGCATAGCTTCAGAGTTTAAGCATGTCTGCATTGGAAATCTTAGGACTATATTTCCAAGAAAATATTTTAATTCACTATATATTAACAAGATAAGTATATTTTGTGTTATTTTTGAGGTATTTATTGTAACTAAGCAGACAATTCTGCCAGGAAGATACGTATGAGTTGTTTTCTGAGAGTAACATGATTTTACAGGGATGAAAAAAAATGCGTGAAAATCTTAAAGGGTTAGCTGCTACTGTAGATAAAAAAAAACTTGGTCATTTTTACTTTCTTGAATAAATACAAACAAAGTTTTTAGAAAACGTATTCTGTGTTATCATAAATGAATATGTTTTTAAAGTTTTCTTAAGAAATCGTTAATTACTTAAATTTAATGGGGAATTGCCAAAGATTTAAAAAAAAATGTATTTAAGAGACCGAAGTGTCAACGTTTGCTAAATGTCTGATCTTTACAATTGTTTACCTGTTCAATAAGCCTAAAATGAGTCTTTGATTTTCATACGAACCTAAGTTAGTAAAAAAAAAGTATGATAAAAATATAGGAGAAGTTATCAAAAATTTTGTAAAAGGCGAAGGGAAGGCTAGGGAAGCGTTATTCAATGGTGGCTTTGATTTAGCATAAGTAATCAATGATGTATGCAGTCAGAAGCAAGATAGGACTGTACATCTACGTACATTATGTAGTTTAAAAAAAGTTAAAACCAAGTTAAAAATGAAACGATCTTAAAGTAATATCTATTGGGAATGCATAATTCCTGTATACAAAAAAACTTGCAAAATAAATTGTATAAATTTATTTGATCATATGATTTGAACTATTTTTACTACTGTACCCCATACACAAAACAATCTAGTCATAAATAACTAATGCTTAAAGTAAACGTTAAGGCCAGTGTCATTAGAATGGAGTCACAAAGTTTTATCTTGAAAAATTTATTAATCATTGAATATCCTTAAAACCAAACATGTATGTTAGCTTTTTTACCTCTTGAGTGTCCATAACGTCACAGAGATAGGAAAATCTGAAAAAATGATTTAAAATAGTTTTATTCAAATGAAAGATGTTGTGTTATTCCATGACCGTAGCATCCTCTCGTAGCTGTTGCTACCTTTTACAAATCTACCTATATGTAGTAATAATACTTATGAGAACACATCTTTATTGAAAATTTTAAATAAGATTTGAATACCGATGGTAAAAGAATGTCATTATTATTTTTATTATGTAAGTACTTGTTTTTTATAAATTTTTTTTTTACAAACTTAAAAAAAAACATGAAATAATTCATCCAAACAATTTTCCATCTCAAACATAAACTTATTTCACTTGTACGTTTTACTTTTTTTGTTAAAAACGCTGTAATGAAGGTATTATTAGAAGCTAAGTTTATCAACAGAATAAGGACAAACACTCTTGTTTAAGCATTCTGAGCATTTTGGTCGTTGGGGTAGACATACTTCTTGACCAAATCCAACAAACAAAAAATTGATTTCCACCCACATGTCTTTTGGTAACCATGATTCCAAGAAAATTCTAGTTTCTTCAGGAGACTTTGTGGGCTTTAAAACCCACTTTAATCGATTACTGATTCGATGTACATGAGTATCAACACCTATACCCGTCACTTGATTCCAAGCTATTTGCATACATAAGTGAGCCATTTTGGGACCCACTCCCGGTAATTTGCATAAATCAATAACGTTATTTGGTATATCTCCTTCATACTGATTAAGTACAATTTCTGTTGTTTTCTTTATGTACTGAACTTTTCGCTGAAATATTAAATACAAATTTTTTTTAGAAGTTGAATGAGTTCTCATTGGTTTTATAGTACAATCAGTAAAAAAATTTATTTATAAATATATTTTATTTTGATACTAAAATTGAGATATAAACTTCTATTCTTTCCATAAAAATATGTTAATTTATAATTCATGAAAAAATTGCAGACAATATAAGCTTCTTTGAATATTACTTATGGATAAGACTAAAGCTAAATATTAGATATTTTCTATAGACTAGTCATGTTAAGCATGTTTCATACTATACCAATAATTCTGACTGTATTTATAATAAGTTATATTTATAATAAGCATACTACACAACGTAAAGGAAACAAAATTTTGCCAATTTATTTCTACTTCATAATACAATATCTTGCTATTGAAATTTAATAGTCAAAATAATAGTTGAATCATTTTATTAGTACCTTGAAATGTACACACGGTAATATGTATACCTTAATAATGATTTAAAAATATTGATAACAATGTGACCTTAGCATAAAATCATCAATTCAGCAATTTGAACTCAAAACTCTAACAAATAATTTGTCTATCATGCAACTTCGTACGTGCAAGTATTTTGGTACATAATAATGCATCTTATTTATCTGAAAGATGTGTTTTAACATTACAGTAGTTATCGTGACACAAGAGAGAGTCGTGTGAATACTTGTAAGTTTGGTTATAAGTTCAATAAGATGAGAGGGATTTATTAAAAGTGGAAGTACAATTTTCACTCAGAACTTTTTTTGATTAGAAAATGGTATTATATTAATAATTTCATTAGAAAAATCAGTAATCACCGTAAGAAGAGAGTTTCATAATTAGAGAGAGTAGTATGTAGATACCGTGTGCAGTTGTCAACTCTGCAAACATGTTCAAAATTTTTGCTTTTCTTTGAAGTAGATGAAAGGATAGTACTGTCATGTATGTATCTATGAAGCTATAACTACAGAGAGATCTTAAAAATAAGAAATTGATAAAAAAAGAATAAATTTTTACACTATATTTAATAATAATTTTTACCAACTATACTAACGTGAATACGATTTCAATTACTCACTCCACTAAAAACGAACTTTTACTTGCCATCTGGTAAGAAATTAAAGAGTCTTTTCAGGTTGGGTTACATACCATAGTTGACTTTACTATAAACTGAGATTCTCGTTAGAATTATTTACTATTCACAACTCAAAAGAATAATTCTTGTATCATATCTGGTTATACGAATAATTTTCCAACTTTTGATAGCTTTTTGAGAAAGTAGAGTTATACGACTTCTTATACGATATTATCTTCTATATTTGAGGTAGTTCCTACTACGTTTTTATTGTAACTTTCTCTAAAAGCCAAGTCTCGTATGATTAGTAAATCACGTTTAATAGTTAATAAGCGATAAAGATTAAATTTTTACATAAAAACCTACGCTACCATCTCTCACTTTCAACTGTGGTACTTACAAAACTGGATAGTTGAAAAACCTGAAAAATTCAGTCTTACTTGGGGTATTATGAAGAATCAGTCATTTGATTTTCATGACAGTCATGAATCATTTTCTCAACCGTAGAAACTACTAAGAGTGCTACTTGGTGGTGTTGTATTTCCTGGAATGCTTGAATCTATCAGACAAAGTTTCAAATTCTGCAGTTGATCTACTGATTACTGTAGAGCTTTTTTCATCATCTGTTCCAAATTTGATTTAGCCAACTTATGTTTTTTAAAAAAAATTTTTACTCTTTACTAAAGCTTTTTTGTTAACTGATTAGTTTTGTATTTACTATTTATTAAATGATGATTTGAGAACTATTCTTAGTTTTAATACTGCCAGAATATTCTAATAATGAATTTATTATTGTAAACTTTACAAAAATATTATTTAAGCAATCTATGTTTTAGAAGACATTTATCTACTTACATTTATAAATGTGATATTTTTTTTTCTTCAATTAGTTTTTGCAATTAAATAAGTTTGAATTACTCACCATGCTTGTTTACCTGTCACGTCATAGTTCACTAGCTACTTATGATTATAAGCTTCCCATCGTTATCGATATATTTATGTACAACGGTACTCGAGAAAAAACGTATGTGTGGATGTGTGTATGTGTGTGTATTTAGGTGTTCGTGTAAATGTTTGTGTATCGCACGTTCAGTTTCTTACATTATGAGGTTAAGTGTGTACGAAAAAAATATTGAAGCGGAGAATATAGAATTTTAATCCTTCATTCTTCACTGTCAAAAAAAACTACCAAAATCCAGTAAAATAGTTTTCTTTCACAACTTAAAAAAAAAGGCGCAAGTTGACGCAGCAATTTAAAAAAAAATTTCTTTAGAATACATCAAAGTAAAACTAAAAATAAGTTTTATGGCAGAACAATGTAGAACAAGTTATTTTTTTCATAATACCGTGTAACAATTCAATGATTTAAAATAATAAAGTTAATTATAATTGTTGTTTCACTAATTTACTGCACATACAACAATATTGTTTCATATATTATTTTCTTATTCTACTTACCATTTTTAGGAAATTCTTTTCTATCACATTTAAATTGTTTTGAAATTACAGTTTCAGTGCGGCTTTCAGGGCATTCAGTATATTGGCCAGAGTTTCTACTTTACCAACTTCTCTATTGTTAAAAATTATAGTTAGTAACTAATTACATAGCTATTTAAACCTAAAATAAGGAGAAGAACCCCCAAGCTGGCACTTTGAGGAATCAATCGAACCCAAATTCAATGCAATCCGTTGCAAATTGAGAGAGAAAAGTTAAGTTTCCTGAGCATGAAAGACTGTGATGTAAATTAAAGCCAACCCAACAGAAAAAAAATCCTAGCTAAATACTTCTTTTTTCTATTTTTGGCCAGTTTTTTCGGAATCGGCCACACTGTGCGTTACAGTATCATGTTATGAAAATTTTTCTCGAGTTGTATGTATGTTTTAAAAGCTACATGATAGAGATTCTGTATCATTGACTTACATTTATCGGAATTTTTTAAAATTTTTATTAACATTTTTCAGACAATTGTTAGTCATTTTTCTTAAAAAAAAAAAAAAAAAATGAAAATCGTCAAATAGGCGTTCAGTCTGCAGTATTGTAGCGATGAACAACGACGTATTTCAGGATGTTTCAGCACCCTAGACATATGTTGTTTAATAGTTTGAATGACACTTAATCTAGCAGTTTCCTTTATAATAGGATAAACGGGGGTATTATCGCGGTTGCTCCAATTATCACGGTACTCTCGAATAATGCGTGTATTTTAATTGAACTGATGAGTTATGGCTAGTAAGCAATTGAAATCATTAAATCAAGTTATAGAGTACCTAATTCATTGAACTTCAGTTTCTAAATAGTCTTAAAAACTGTACATTTGTATAACAAAAAATCACGTCCGCAATAACTGGTGCACACAGAACCTCTTTCACTATGATGGTATTATTGCGGATACCCAGTTGATTTAGCATTGAAATTGACCACAATAATACGTGCACAATAATACATACAGGCCCGCAATAATACCAGCATTGACAACTGAACTTTAAAACCTCTTTTTAAGTCGATATTCATGAGTTTATACATTTATAAAAGTGAAATTCAATAGTTTTTGAGTCCAACATTAATCATAAAATAAAGCACAACGATTTGACGCACTTCATTTCTTAGACGATCGTTTAAAGCTAACCACTAAAAAAAACCCGCGATAATACCCCCGTTTACCCTATCCTATCCAATAATAATTTTTCTATAGATTCGTTATGCGCAAGAGTACATCAACAATTTTAGAATCCTAAACTTGCGATAATATGTAATGGAAGTGGATATTGCATGTAACTCCGCCTTTGCCACACCTTTCTCGCCATACCGTACCGCATTTTTAATAAAAATATCCATATACTGTGTATTAATTAATTTGGTTTAATTCATAAATGGAATGCTCATTTAATAAACTAATTTTTTTGGTAAAGTAATTTTTTTTAAACGTAGAAATTAGTATATTTTAGCAGAGCAACTTTTTTTTGTATTGATAAATGTTTATTTATTTATCATTAGTTTTTTAATTTTACAATTGATAAGTAAATAATTGTTTGTGCAATTTTTTCATGTTTTTTTCAAAATTTTCAAAAACTTCTATTGTATTCTATAAACCCATTAATGGATTCTTATTGCGTTTCATTCTTTCACAATTTTTCAATTCGTGAGTAGAGTGACTGTTTGACTTGAGGACTTTTATCACAGTAAGCAGGGGAAAAGTTCGTAAAGGTGAAACGAGCGCAAATACATGCAACAACGCTGGCAATTATTTTGTTTATGTGGATGTGCTTGTATACACGCTTTGTCGCATTCTCAACCCCTTCTTTCGTGTCTTATTAAAAAAAACAACTTGTAGATTTTTTTAAAAATTTAATAGGTTTATCTAAAGTAGTCTTGTATACAAAAAAAAATTGAGTAATTTCTACACATCATATAAATACAATTTTAGGTGATTTTTCACAAGGTTACATGTTTAATTGCAATTTTTGGAAATGAAACTTATAAAAAAAGGTACAATTGAAAAATATGCAATTTTCTTTTGGTATTTTTATTATGCTATTTAGAATGTAAGTTAAATAATTAAATAATATCTGTCAAAATAACTTATGTGTGATAAACGTCCTCAAAGAATATTCATTGGCATGTAATACTACCCTATTGAAGAAAGCGGTATACAGGATCATTTTTTCAACCTTTCAGATGCAATTATACTTTGGGTATTTAATACGGACTAGGAACAAGTGTGTAAGTGTATGTGATGGATGTAAGCGTGACGTTGGAGATGTAATCTCCAGCAGCGTGAACGGTAGGAAAATGCTTTGAAATTAACAGAGGATTTGATGAAAGTGCACAGTTTTAGACTAACCAGCCGGGATATTGTAATGTGCCGTAATGCTTTTTACAATCATTTATCTATCAAATAATGAAATATTTATTAAAACAACACTTTATTAACGTGGGTACACTCATTTCAACGACAATTGCATCACCTTCTTACACAATTTCGTTTGATAGAAGGTACATGTATCTGTTTTATTTTATTATTATTATTATTTTTTTTTTCTTAAAATTTGTTTAAGAGACAGAAATACAATTCAATAAAATAATTCAAAATGTGTGCTAAGGTGACGTGGCGCAATGCGGTGTGGTGTGAAGACAAAAAGGCATGACGTGGTATGGCGAAGTAAGCGGAGCAAAAGGCGAGTACGAAGCAAAAACCACTTCCATTACACATTTTCTCAAGGTCACAAATCTAGAATCGTTGATTTACTCTCGCGCCAGGATTGTCAGCACTTCTTGGGCATCAAACAAGTATAAAAGTGACATTAATTTCTGAAAATTAGTGACGTAACAGTGTATATTTTCAAAATATAGTAACTAAAAAGATACGTCTTTTTAACTCAATGAAATATATATACATATATATGTATATATATTATGAGGCATTTCACGTCAACTGTCCTAGCGCGATCCGCAAGCACCAAAACATGTACTTTTTCACTCGCAATTGCGGTATTACAAATAACTGAGAAAAAATAATGAAAACATAGGATCGACGTGTTTTTTCTTCAGCTTTTTGGTGATGCAATCGGTTTTTTGAAAAAACGACGATTTAACCTAGAAAAAACACAAAATGTGTTGTATCTCAAAAACGGAATTTTTAATATTTTTTTTAACCATCACCAATCGAAAGAGCAGGATTTTTTACGTCGGTATGGCGATTTCCAGAGAGTTCTTTTTTCGTTTTAGCGAGATATTAAATGACAAAGTTGGGCGCAACGACACAGCGGCAGCGGCTGCTCGACTAGCGCGATTGTATGCTATACATATATCGCCAAGCGAACATGGTAAGGTTGCGCTGTTTTGATTCGACGTTTCGATGGACAGTTGGATCGCATACTTTTCTTGTTAAGTGTATTTGTAAATAAAGTTGTTTTTATTGACACATAAGTTAAGAGGAATCGACAGATCGATAGTTTATCTTGAATGGAGCAGTATTTGAGCTGTGTATTACTTTTGTTTTGTTAAATTCGATTTTGGCTTATTCTTTTTTAATGGCAACTCATTAAAATAACACAATTATTTATTTAATTATTTATTTTGCTGTGTAATAAAAGTCAAATCAAAACAGCGCAACCTAACCATGTTCGCTTGGCGATTAAGGTTAAATCGTCATTTTTTCAAAAAACCGATTGCATCACCGAACATCTGAGGAAAAAATACGTCGATCCTATGTTTTCATTATTTTTTCTCAGTTATTTATAACACCATAATTGCGAGTGGAAAAGTACATGTTTTGGTGCTCGCGGATTACGCTGGGACAGTTGACGTGAAATGCCTCATATATAAATTGGATATTCCACGTCAACCAGGTTACCTAAATGACCAGAAATCGTCGAAACCTAGAACATTATTTTTGGGCTTAAATTTTTGTTCTATTAATGCACTTCAAAAATTGATCTAGCGTTTTTCAAAATTTAAAATGGCGGATCCAATATGGCCTCCAACTCTTCAAAAGTAACCGAATTTTCAAAAAAAAAAAAAAACCACGATATTCTGCGTAAAATTTTAAAAAAGAAATGTCTTTTACTAATTTTTTAACAAAATTGCTATTTTTAAGTAGAAAATTCATGAGCTATTGAAAAAGTTTTTGATTAATGAAATCTTTGATATTGTTCTTATATAGGAAGAAATTAACAATCAGCAAATCAGGCAAGTTTGTGAAACATTCAGGTGTTAGAACGTTGCTAGTGACAAATACAACGTCAGATGTTAAAAATTTAAAATGGCAGATTTACAATGGCGACCATTTTTTAAGAACAAACATAAATTTTAAAAAATACCGTAGCATTTTTAACCTCTTTTATAATGAAGCTTATCTCTTTAATCGCAACAACACTCTCGTAACTCCATAGCTAAAAGTCTAATTTCATCCCAAACAACTTGAAGTTCTATTAGTATTTCAGTAAAGAAATAATATTATGACAGTAACAAGATCAATAAATGAGGATTTACATATCGACTTCAAAGTAAATTGTATTATATGAATGTTTTTCCTATGGTTCTGAAAAAACTAACAAGCCAAATATGTAATATTATTATATATGTATTTTATTATTGCAGAAGAATATTGTTATTATAGAATTAATGTACAGTTCATTGATTTCAAAAATTATGTAAAACAAAGTCTATAATATCACTTGTTTTAGTACAATTATAGAAATTCATATCAGGAAAATAAGCGTTTATGACAGTTTATACAGGTTAGATATAGCTTTCACTATCTCAAGGACCTATAGTTTTAATAAATTAAGGTTATTTAATGTAATGATTTTAAACAAAAGATTTTTCAAATTATCTTATACATTGTAAATTTTTGACATCTGACGTTGTATTTGTCACTAGAGACGTGCTAACACCTGAGTGTTTTACAAACTTGTCTGATTTGCTAATTGTCAATTTTTTGCTATATAAGACTAATATCAAAAATGTCATCAAGCAAAATTTTTTTTACCAATTGAGGCCCTGGATCGAGGAACCGGCTCCGCGCTCGGAACCTTCGAAAAATGCTGTCAACAAACCGAAATTTCAAAAATTACCAAATCATTCTGTAAAAAATATGAGCTTATGCAGAATATAAAAATGCATGTTTCTCCTATTAAAAGTTTTTTTGTTTAATCAGTAGTTTTTGAGATAAAAATTAAATACTGCATAATTCGCTCTGCTTGAAATTCTTGATTTTATGAACTTGAATCGCCGTATCTCCGCAGAAAATGCATTAATCGACTTGAAATTTTAAACGTAACTTAACTAGGTATAGGCGATGCTAATAGTATCACTAGAAAAATGAATAATATTAATAATTAAATATTATTTAATTAAAAAGTGCGCAGCATAAAAGGTTGTGGCATTCATGATTCACTGATAAAAAGTGTGCTACAAAGTTTCGAGTTGGGAAAACTTTCAGCGAGAAAGTTGTTCCTCTACGTATGAAGAAGTTTTCTTCCAAATTTCAATGAAATCCAATGAGTATTTCCAGAGATACAGCGATTTTAAGTTGCGGCAGGTATCGTGCACAGTGCAGCAGCTCAATCTATACCATGGGCTTTCGTATACTTTTTATTAGTGAATCATGAATGCCACAACCTTTTATGCTGCGCACTTTTTAATTAAATAATATTGAATTATTAATATTATTCATTTTTCTAGTGATACTATTAGCATCGCCTATACCTAGTTAAGTTACGTTTAAAATTTCAAGTCGATTAATGCATTTTCTGCGGAGATACGGCGATTCAAGTTCATAAAATCAAGAATTTCAAGCAGAGCGAATTATGCAGTATTTAATTTTTATCTCAAAAACTACTGATTAAACAAAAAAACTTTTAATAGGAGAAACATGCATTTTTATATTCTGCATAAGCTCATATTTTTTACAGAATGATTTGGTAATTTTTGAAATTTCGGTTTGTTGACAGCATTTTTCGAAGGTTCCGAGCGCGGAGCCGGTTCCTCGATCCAGGGCCTCAATTGGTAAAAAAAATTTTGCTTGATGACATTTTTGATATTAGTCTTATATAGCAAAAAATTGACAATTAGCAAATCAGACAAGTTTGTAAAACACTCAGGTGTTAGCACGTCTCTAGTGACAAATACAACGTCAGATGTCAAAAATTTACAATGTATAAGATAATTTGAAAAATCTTTTGTTTAAAATCATTACATTAAATAACCTTAATTTATTAAAACTATAGGTCCTTGAGATAGTGAAAGCTATATCTAACCTGTATAAACTGTCATAAACGCTTATTTTCCTGATATGAATTTCTATAATTGTACTAAAACAAGTGATATTATAGACTTTGTTTTACATAATTTTTGAAATCAATGAACTGTACATTAATTCTATAATAACAATATTCTTCTGCAATAATAAAATACATATATAATAATATTACATATTTGGCTTGTTAGTTTTTTCAGAACCATAGGAAAAACATTCATATAATACAATTTACTTTGAAGTCGATATGTAAATCCTCATTTATTGATCTTGTTACTGTCATAATATTATTTCTTTACTGAAATACTAATAGAACTTCAAGTTGTTTGGGATGAAATTAGACTTTTAGCTATGGAGTTACGAGAGTGTTGTTGCGATTAAAGAGATAAGCTTCATTATAAAAGAGGTTAAAAATGCTACGGTATTTTTTAAAATTTATGTTTGTTCTTAAAAAATGGTCGCCATTGTAAATCTGCCATTTTAAATTTTTAACATCTGACGTTGTATTTGTCACTAGCAACGTTCTAACACCTGAGTGTTTCACAAACTTGCCTGATTTGCTGATTGTCAATTTCTTCCTATATAAGAACAATATCAAAGATTTCATTAAGCAAGAACTTTTTTAATAGCTCATGAATTTTTTACTTAAAAATAGCAATTTTGTTAAAAAATTGTTCTGTTAAAAAACATGGGCAACAACCAATATACCATGGGCTTTCGTATAGATTGAGCTGCTGCACTGTGCGCGATACCTGCCGCAACTTAAAATCGCTGTATCTCTGGAAATACTCATTGGATTTCATTGAAATTTGGAAGAAAACTTCTTCATACGTAGAGGAACAACTTTCTCGCTGAAAGTTTTCCCAACTCGAAACTTCGTAGCACATTTTTTATCAGTGAATCATGAATGCCACAACCTTTTATGCTGCGCACTTTTTAATTAAATAATATTGAATTATTAATATTATTCATTTTTCTAGTGATACTATTAGCATCGCCTATACCTAGTTAAGTTACGTTTGAAATTTCAAGTCGATTAATGCATTTTCTGCGGAGATACGGCGATTCAAGTTTATAAAATCAAGAATTTCAAGCAGAGCGAATTTTGCAGTATTTAATTTTTATCTCAAAAACTACTGATTAAACAAAAAAACTTTCAATAGGAAAAACATGCATTTTTATATTCTGCATAAGCTCATATTTTTTACAGAATGATTTGGTAACTTTTGAAATTTCGGTTTGTTGACAGCATTTTTCGAAGGTTCCGAGCGCGGAGCCGGTTCCTCGATCCAGGGCCTCAATTTATGAATTTTTTTTTTAAAACAGCAATTTTATTAAAAAATTAGTATGAGACATTTCTTTCTGAGAATTTTACGCCAACTATCGCAGTATTTTTATTAAAATTTGTCCATTTTTTAAAATTTGGCAGCCATATTGGATCCACCATTTTGAATTTTTAACATCTAATGTTGTATTTGTCACTAGCAACGTTTTAACGCCTGAGTGTTTTACAAACTTGCCTGATGGGCTGATTGTCAATTTTTTCCTATATAAGGCTTATAAATTTTTTTCATTAAAAACAGCAATTGTATTTAAAAAATTGGTAAGAGACATTTCTTTCTTAAAATTTTAAGCAGAATATCGTGGTATTTTTTTTATTAAAAATTAGTATACTCTTGAAGAGTTGGTGGCCATATTGGAGCCGCCATTTCAAATTTTTTAAAAACGCCAGGTCAATTTTTGAAGCGTATGAATGGACCAAAAATTTTAGCCTAAAAATAATTTTCTAGGTCTCGATGAATTCTGGTAATTTAGGTGGCCCGGTTGACGTGGAATGTCCGATATTATATGTATATATACATCTTATTAATAATTTTAAAATAAAGATACAATAAAAGAAGAAGTCAATAAAAGGAAATTACAAAGATACTGAAGTGTAATGCTTTGTAACTTTCTTTATTACAAACAATATTAACGTACAATAAATATATTAAAAACAAAGATACACTTAACTTGAGATTCTAGTAGATATACATTTGTTCATAAATAGTCGTAGTTAAAAACTTCATGATAGTTAAATATCTGAATAGTCAAAGATAACGTAATACAAATGATTTAACTATAGCTAACATTTAAAATTACCTGTATCACAACAAAATTAGTCTAACTCTACTAACTTATCCGGATTTTTCTTTGTTTATTTTTTTTGCTTTCATTTCTCATTAGAATTTTTGGATGGATAATTTAACAAGCAAACAGTTTTTTTTAAATCTTTTTTTGTAGAGGCTTGGTTTCTTTTTGAAGGCTTTTGGCTTTCTTGCAAAGTGTTTTTTTCCCGCCAAAATTCCTTGTGCTACTTTAACTGCTATATCATCGACTTTGACAGCAGCATAAAGCTTTTCACAAGCTTCATCAAGAAGTAGATTTGCTGCTTTATTTTGCTCTTTATAAGTGTCCTGAGAATCACACAGTTTCTTCTAAAGCTCTTCTAAAGAAACTCGATCAGACTTTTGCTGCTTTTGCCGGGCTTCTCTTTTACGGCGTTCTTTTTCTTTTTTCGCCTTTCGTTGGGATTTTAGTTTATTTATCTCACGCTTTACTTGCATGAATTCTTTGTATTTACGATAAGCAAAGTAACGAGCTGATAACAATTTTCTTGTGATTGTCATAAAATCAGGGCGACCTTCAAACTTTTTTAACCCGTCTTTCACCTACAGTTTAGCGTTTAACAGACGCTATTTCATGCAGGTCTGTTCAGGTCCCATCTGATTTTTTGATTCCGAAAATCCTCTTTCAATATTAGCATTTCCGTGTCGAAGTGTCAATACATTTTTCACCAATTTAGTTATATTGGGAAATTTTTACAGGTTATCAGGACCAGTTATATTGAAAATTTGTTGCCAGTAATGGTCAATTACACTTGAATTACAGACCGGGAGAGTCTCAAGCCTCAAGAGTCACCACTCATCCTTAAACACGACATCTTCTACGCCCAGATCAATTTGTATCATTCTGTGCACTAGAACAGCACTGTGGAGACTTCTGCGATCCTTGATGGCGCCAGGCTAAATGCACGATAAATGCTTACCATCAGACCATTTACTCAAAACAGATTTTTTCAGCAAGTAATTTATTGCAGCTAGATAGTGCTTGACAGCATCTTGTTTAAATTTCAAAACATCTAATTCTTTAAACTTTGCCAGGAAGGCATGAGTTTTTTCACCACAATCAACTTCTTTTATCGGAAGAAAGTTTCCTTTATTTCTGAGGAAATCTTATGTAAGACACCTTTTGCTCATTGACACAAGCTCAGGATTACAAAATAAAAGGATCATTACATATAAAGAACTCAACTCATCATGAGGTAAGTGTATCATGGGTTCTGATTTTTGAAACAACTTTGAAAATTATTCAAACAGCTTGGCAGACTACAACGAAAGATATTTTTACAGGAAACGTAGTATCCATCTCTAAAATTCTTATATTTAAATATCTTTGGCTTTTTCTGATCTTTTTGTGGCTTTCAGACGAACTCTTTGATATAACACTGAGAAAATAATGATTCACGGCCGGCGACTGCTCTAGATTACGTTCCACTGCACCACTTAGTGTAAGCCGTCTGATTGAAACGTGTTTCTTAAAGGAGTGAAAAGGAACTTTTTGTGAATTTTGAGATATGATGTATTCCTCAAATCTACTAGGAAATCCGTCAAAATAATCGTATGCACTACAAACTAATTCTGATACTTCATCTCCAAAAACTTGGAGGCCTGAAAAAAATGAGTTGTGCATTATATGCAGGTTGCATGTTCCTGCATCTAACAAACTTTATCAGCGCACTTCCTTCACCTTCTCATTAACTAACCGAATAATAGTTTTATTCACATTCGGGCCGTCACAGGAAATCATAAGAAGCTTATTGAGAGATAAAGCAGCTCTGTCTATTATTTTCATAATATGACTTTTCACAATCGCTGCTGTAGCAGATCCGATGAAAACCGATTCCAGATGATGATATTCAACCTGCTTGATAGATTCTGACCAGAATCTTACACCAGACTGTAGCTCCTTTACTTTCTTATTGTTCACCGTTTCTTCAAAACACAACGTGTAACTTAGAGCTGCATGGACATCCTTTAACATTCGTTGATGAAAATAAGGCCCAAGAGCATCAGTAATTAAATACATAACTTTTGATCTCTGTAAAGACATGTTCCTTGGTACGTTCTCTTCACCAAACATGTTTTGAAATAATGGAACAGTATTGTCACATGAGTTATTTGAGTAAACATATTGGAAACACTTTATCGCCCACTTCAGCTCTGCAGCTACCACAGCATCTTTTCTTGAGAAAATTATGCTTAAAACTACCCTAGGCATTTCTTCTTTTCTTAATAATTCAGTGTCAACGCCAACAGCAGTTTTTGGGTGAACGCTGTAGCCATCAGCAGAAAAAGATTGGATTTCCTGATAAAATAAATTGAATAAAGAAGTAATTTTTTAGAACATATTTATCGTGCTAGAAGTTATAAGGGTAAATTCACGTATATCAAAGAATAAAATATTGATTTGTTTGGTCAATTGCAACAGTAGTAGAAAAACGCATCATTTGATGTATCAACATTAATTTATAATCGTTAAAAGTAAGTCCGAAATGAAAAATAATTTCTTAATTTATTATAAATTAAAAAAAAAAAAAAAATTCTGTTGTTAATTTCAAAAAATTTTTAATTTGTTTAAAATACTTCATGAACTTTTTTTACAATGAACGATGTTCGTTATAAAATAATAATTTTGTCTTCTAGGAAGAAAAAAATAAAAATAAATTATATTACTGTCTGAAACATTTTTAAAGCGTGTTTTTTATTTAAATATTGAACTTTTAATTTGTATGTATAAATCAATATAGTTTTTCTTTTTTTTTTTTATCAAAGCATGATTATTTTACTGAATTTTTTCTTCATAAAAATTATTCTGATATACTTAAATTTACCTTATATGTATAATGTAAACTTTCTCGTACCGTAATCTGTTGTTTTGAAGCTCTTACTAAAATCAGTTGAAGGGGATCCAGCTTAACTTTTTCGTTTTTTTTTTTATTTTTCTGTGTCGGCGTGTTGTGTCACTGCTTGAAAATCTTTCCCTTTATCGCTGAAAGGTGCATTGCAGACTTTGCAGAACAAGTCATTTTTACTTTTCTCAGAAATCCACTCTTTAATGAAATTCCCATTGATATCTGTTCTTCAAAACAACTATTGAAGCGTATTTGGTCTTGGCATGGCTGCTCACAAGCTATAATACAGACAGTGAATCTAACATATTTTCTGCAGGAATGCTACATCTTACAAATATTGGAAAAATTATAAGATGAAAAAAAAAAGAAAAAGTAAGAAATGTTATTAGACAACAGAAACATAAGAAAAAAAAGGAAAAAAAAATAGAACTCAAAAACGGAAGTTATTAATGTACTTGCTCTCTTGGACATAAATTTAATGCAAAGCCAAGAACAAAAAAAATAGCGATACATACAGTTTACAGTTACACTATCTATTTTTCAATTAAAGGTAGATCAAATTTGGGTCAAAATTGTTGACACTACAAGTAATTATTTTAAATGAATGTTTCTGCAGTATTTAATATTTTGGCTATTAGTAATACGTTTGATAAAATGTCAGATGTACGTAAGGTATAAAACAAACAATCATCGTTGGTCTCATAAGATTATTTATTGAGAACGATTGATTGGTATTTGTATATACAACACGCAACAATACGATTGATATAATTTCTTATGTACGTGACTATGTAATTAAAAAGAATAATTGAAACTCATAATTTTGAGAAATACAAACGATCGTTGGTCTCATAATAATATTTGTGATCTCTGAGTACAGTAAACTAGTCTTTGTATACATCGCGCAGCATGAGGCTGATTACACTTTCTATTTACAAAGTTTCAACAAGTTTCGAGTCTAAATATTATATCGAACGTACTTCGTTTTTTACATATTCCAGTTGAATATTTGTAATAAAACGTAATAAAATTCAAATAAATTTGTTTTAATTGCAGAACCTAGCAAGATTATTATTGCCAAAGTCCGAACGTTATGCGTTTTATTTCGGAATGAATAAAATTACTTTTAACCGTCATTATTTTAAATATTAGCTTCAATGAGCATCAGCATTAACATAAGTATTTAAGAAAATAGGATTAATAAAAAATGACTTACATTTTAAATGCAAGAGTATCCTGAAATAGTGGCTATAGCTGCACAGAGATAAAAGATGTTTCGTCTTAGGCGGGTGGCGCGAAGTCAATCTACAACAGCTTTGTGAAAACGTCCAGTCAAGGCGAGAGTTACAGCTACATAGAGAGAGCGAATTAACTTACGTGGGTCAAGCAAGAGCTTCGAAGCTTGAGAACAAGTTGAAAAAGGGGATCCATACACTATCAATTATAATTCTAATACAGTAATAACACTGGAAGTAAATGTAAATGTAAATGTAAGTATGTGTATTCTACAAAATATTACAAGTATCACCGTCAAACCTCTTGCTGTATACTACAAAAACAAAACCGCTAACTGATAAGAAAATTTCCGTTTACGCAAACATAGGTTTTAAACAAACAAACAATGTATACTTACAGAGCATTGTAGACATACATTTTAAAATTAGAGTGTCATCACCGAATTGCAGATAAATTTACCAAAATAGAAAAAAACTATTTATACAAAGCACAACATACTATTGTAACGCTTAATGAGAAGTTAAACTTATTATACAGCTGTGAAATGAAAAGATATACCTATTTATACATAATAAGTCCTTTTCCGTAAAGGCATAGGCGCTCGCCGCAGCACGATGCATGGTATACAATACCTGCATATTTATTATACCCTTATTCTTGACGTCTTATTATGCTTATAAGGAGTATATTATCACAATAAAAACAAAGCTGTATGAGAAAGTAAGAATACTTATAAGTGTACTCAAAATAAATACAGTATAAGGGGTACAATATTTATACCCTTAATATACTCTTAGTATACTTATACTCTCCATGAGAGAATAAATTGAAAGTGCGTTTGATCATACACACATAAACTTTACATAAACTCGGCTGATAAGACTTAGTTCTGAAATAGTGACTAAAAGTGAAACTTTTTTCAGAATAGTCAAATAAGTGAGCCCGTTTTTAAAAAGTAAATAGTAGTGTAAAAAGTTAATCGCTGGCAACTGTGTCTCGTGCATAACGAATAATTCAACAAATATGAACATTTTCTTATGCTTTCTAATGTTACTGAAATTAGAAATGTTAAAAATTAAAGTTTCGTAGGATTGTCGATCCAAGGTATCTAAAATAGAGAGAATTTAAATCATAACTTAAAATTTTTTATGCACGATTATCGCCGATGCGGTGGCAGAGAGAATATGGCTTTGTAACATAGAATTTAATTTAAAAAATTGAATTTCAAATTTTTTGACTGCGTATCACTACAATTTGAAATTAAAAAATGAGGATACGTAATGTAAGGGAGAATACAGGCTCTTCGTTTCGAACAACCATTATCAGTTCGTAGGCGAAAATAAGCTCCATTCCATATTATTTCATCTGTCTAAAGTTAATTTATGTATAAATTATCATTGTAATGAGAATATAGAATCAATAATACGTAATTAAGATAGAAATTGGGCGTTCGTTCAGAATTGGCTTAAGCAATGTCCCGAATTACCTCAATACTAACACAAGATACAACAAAAATCGTTTTTAAATGGAGGACAAATTAATTTGTAACATTTAAAATATTTTTACATAACTTTTTTTTAATTGTATTTGACGTTGCTTACTTTTTAGTTGAAAAAAGTTATGAATAGACAACCGAAAAACTATACACTTTAAACTTTTATACAAATATAACTGATTGTCAGTATGCCACTAGAGTATAATAATTGATTTAATTAATATATATTATCAAACTGAATTTCATTTACACCGTAAAGAGCATTTCAAATAAATATGACTCATGCAATGTGTGAACGGTTCCATACACATTTTTTTTCATCCTCAGATAATATTTCGTTTTATCTCGTCAAGCTACCCTGGCACTGGCTGGTGCTCATCCCCACTACGTCGACACGCTGGCCGTAACGATGCGTCAATATTAATATTAGTTTAGCACAAACTGCACTAATAAATAACAATACTACATTTTTCCACAGAAAATATAAATCTTAAACTGTAACTACTGCAAACTTCAACTCTCTGTGTTGAAAAATAGAGCTTTAAAAATATTTATAAAAATTTTTTTTAGCTTATACTGCCAGGGGGCATTCTTTATCACTTAGAAGTTTACAATATACATTTATATTCCTATTTATATCCGTTGATTTGTTTTACTTTTTCTTGAAACAAATAATAAAATACATTTAATTCGTTAAGTTAAAATTTGAAGAACCGGCGCGAAATACATAATGTGCGCTGTCAAGTACGCGCAAGAAGCTACGTAAGATATGCTCAAGGATTATCGGTGAATATGTATGACCGATAGTAAGCGGAGAGATAGCGCAGTTTACGGCGGCGAATTATCTGCAAGTCAGCTGTAAAAAGCGCTGACGAGCGAGGAAATATGTTCCTCCTCTAGCGAATCTGAGATGCGGAGATCCGATGCCTATCCAGACCTGGAACTCTCTCGTGCACCGGTACTAACCGTGATGAGCATGAGCCAAGAGAGAGAGAGAGCGACCACGTAGTAGGGATAGCGACGGCGCTTCTTGGGCGAAGTACTTGGGTAGATTCTTAGAGCTTGGCTCCAGGCACCCAAGGCCCAGAAGACGACCTAGCCCTGCGTGACTCTTTCAGGATAAGCATAGAGCCCAGGACTAACACTCCGTGGCTGCATTAATCATCTGCCCTAGTCTAACCAAGTGTATGTCGCAGAGAATTTGTGCGGGAACATTTTAAAATCCTTTAAAATATAGTTGGGCAAAAGTTAAAGTTAAAAATATAATTTATTATGTACGCAAGCGCAAAAGTCAACTCATTTCTAAGTAATTCACATCCTTTCAAATAAAAGAGAAACTTTTTGGTTGTTGATTTAAAAATTGCGCTAATTTTTAAAATCAATATAAGTGAAAAGCTTAGTGATTAAAAACATAATTTCCTTATGAAAATAAAAGTGAATTAATTCAAGAAAGAGAATAATAAATTGTATTTATTCAATTAAACCTACCCCTCCATAGGTGATTTCGAGTCCTAATATTACTTAAAGTTTGTTTGAGAATTAAATAATAAGTGATTTTGTTATTTAGTTCACAATTTAGTTAATTGGAAATTGTCATTGTTTTATCTGTTGCTGAGTTTACGAGTAGATAAGAAATTAAGTTACATAAAATAAAATAAAGTTTTAACGTAAGAGAATTTTATCTTGGCCCAAATAGATATAAATAAATTTACTTAGAATGAGAAAGAATTACCAAAAGAAAAATTAATAAAGCAATAATTAATAATAATCGCTGTATATATTTCAGGGATTTATAGATTATTCAACACTTAATTTAAATTTAGATAAAAGTACTTTAAGATGTTTTGCTCTTTTACACTGGGCAACGAACCCACCCATCAACATATAATTACCAGTATTGATTGTGCGTTAATTCCTAATCTCAGAGTTTCCCGGCTCAGATAAAATTCTTAGCCGTTCCTTAATTTCCACTCACTAGTCGAGGTTACACTCAAAGAAAAGGAGGTCGTAATACAGGTCGTTTAGCAGCTTTTTTAAAAATTTAGATCAAAATTGCTCCTACCCAGTGACAAAAGTCCTGAATCAGTATTTTCAAAGTTGTTGATAAAATTTAGTGTTACAATTAAGCGTTTTTTTAAAATACCTTTTGACGTTGCTTGAACCGATTCGCCGTAGATAAGTGATTAAAAGCAGAATTCTTGAAGAATAAAATAAGCATAAGCATGTTTTTCTGCAATATTAAAAAAAAGTGATGTTATTTTCACAAAGGCCTTTTTCATAAATAAATGCTTTGTGTAAAAAATACAAATGTTTGAAATTTGAAAAAAAAAAGACCACTTATTCTTCGCTACAAAATAAATACTTAGTCAAACTTACGGTTCTTTATGGTTCTTATTCCTCTAATTAATACTTAATTAAAAACTAACGTTTTTTCACAGTTTTTTCGACTTTTATATCAACCAAATCATTGATTCAAATTCACCGGATCTTACTTGGTAAATTTTTTTAATACCTACAATTAATTTTATAAAAGGGTTGTTGTAAAATCTTTGGTAAAAGTTATATAACCAAAAATGGAAATGTAAAAAATGGAAAGTCAAATTTACTTTTGCACTTTTTTATATATGAAAATCTCAAAATGACTAGTTTTAAAAATAGGATAAAAATAACAACTTTTTCGTGTCAAAGTTATCAAGGCACGGAAAGTGAAACGAGGCCCACAAGGCACACAAGTAGAAAGATCTTCGACGATCTGAAAATATAATTTTAAATTTTTTGTGTTAGAGCATGATTTTCATAAAATTGAGGTAAAATAATGAAAAAAAAAAAAAAAAAAATGTAACATAAGTAAATAAGTACAGGCACGCATTTATAATTTCTAAAAAATTCTGATACAACGGAAATGTAAAAATATTAAAAAAAAGGCATTTCTTGAGCGGGAGGCCAGAAACGAAAAAAAAGTAAATTTTGTAGGTTTTGAAAAGGCAATGTTATAGCCCTTTTCTCTTTTCCTGACTCAGAGATATCGAGAGAGAGTCTGCACTCCTGCCTCTAACACGGGTAATGGAATTTCCGATTCCCCAGATCACGACGAGCCGACTTCCTCTCCAACAACTAACAGCGAAAAACAAGTTGACAAATGCTACTTACATTTTGAAGTACATTTGCAACTAACAGTAAATGGAAATTACCGAAAAATCTAATTTAGTCAGTAATTAATGGCTCACGATCAGCACCCTTTACTGTTACTATAGATACATGTCTTTGACCACAGACAACGCTGTTGGTTATTAATCATTTCATGATTATTAATTTGTCTAATTAATGGATACGTTAAATCTAGCAACTATTACACTTATTACTGTCTAAAAGTTACTTTTACGAAAACTATTGTTAATACCACAATGCACCAAAAATTATTCAATCAAAACTTAAACGAAGTATTTAGTAATTTTTACCTCTATTTTAGCAACAAGTTCGATTGAATAAGCGAACAGTTCTTAGCATTATTAATTTTTAATGATATTCCATTTAAATATTAATATAAAGCCAAGATGAAAATCTATCAAATTTTGATGCAAAGGAAAGGGGAAGGGCGTGAGTAAGTGAATCAACTTACTTTTTCTTGACGCACGAAGGAAAGTGAACCGAATGTGGGAAGTACCAATTTCTGAGTAGCTAAACTAGAGCAGTTCTAGCCAATAAGATTTTCGGCTATTGTCTTTTCTTCAAGATTTTCGCCCGGCAAGTTTTCCTCTGTCATTTTTCAGCCAACGCGTGAGCGAGGTCCACTACTCCCTGTAAAAAAGCCTGGAGGTCCCGAATAAATCAGTTTTAGTTTTTGTTTTCACTCTCCAACGGTTAACTGGGTAGCTAGAGACCACCTCTGCTATCATTAGGTCATTTACGACCGCGGTTCAAACCTTGATTTTGGACGTCTCACGCTGGTTTGCCACGTGTACAATTGTTTTTCAAAAATTTATCAAAAGTAGAAGTTCAAAATTTATCAAATCATTTTAACCTGATTTTCTTATTTTCTTTCCAGTACGGGCATATCATCAAACGTGCACGCTATTACTCGTACAGTATTGGTACCCTCTGAACCCCGAATGATAAAGAATCGATTGTTACGTATGTAAGATCTACAACAAATATCATTACTCATGACAGTATGGGTGGTTTTCAGACCAGTCGTAAATAAAATCACAAATTTTCCCCTTTACGTAAACTCTAGAGCAATACCTTTACTCGTGAATGTACTGGTAGTTTATAGATCACGAATGGGACATCTTTAATACGCCGCTTCAGGTCATATTAATAACTCCTAGACATCGCGAATGAGTGCATCGGAATACAGCACAACAAACGCTTCGAGGCATTGCAACTTGATTCCCTTCACTTGAAAAAATTCGTACCCCCTTTCCGAATACTCTACCGCATAATTTAACTGTCCTCTAGCCCCACGTCCCACCTACACACCCACCGTGAGTCCCGAGTTATTAAGTGCAAGCTTAAACTCAAATAATTCGTCGGGCCGACGGACTACTTTATTACTTTGTATTCACCGTATTCTTCAAAAAATATTTTTATTTGTTTGAATGTTTTCATAATTGTCTATGTTTATTTTTGAAATTCAATTTTCTTTTTAAATGGGTTCCTTAATAGAAACAAATAGTAATTTTTTTATTGATAATTGTTATAAAATGGCATTCTTTAAAAATGTTAACATAATAATAATTCTTTAATAGACAATACTTACTTTTAAGACAGGATCAATCAATGGGAGTGCCTTATTATTATCAGAGCAAAGAGTGAAACCACTTATAAATCATTTATTTTTAGTACAAAACAAATTTTTAACACTCATAACTCCTTTTTTTTAAGCTAGAGTAAACTTTTTTTTATTTTGAGGATGATAAAGTAAATTTTAAGAAAAAAATTGTCAACAAAAAAGTTATAAAGAATTTAGTATTGTTATTAACGATTTAAATGTTCAAACTGACTTTTAACTATGGTCCCTAAAATTTAACGATTATGTAATACAACCATCGTATTGTACGACAAATTTTCTATTAAAAATATGTTTCATGGAAACTTGGGCCCCTCTACACGCCTTTCCTTCTAGTCCTACTTTGTTTTTCTCAATAAAATTACGAAAAAATACAATAAAAACTCGATAAAATTATCAAAATAACAATATGTTAGTAAATGGAAAAACATATTTATCTTTGTTCTCAAACATGACTTATAATCAACTTCACGTACATTTAAAGATTTTTACAGTTGTTGTTTTACCATTTAATGAAAATATTTTTGCTTCTAGTCTCTGTGAGAATTGTAAAATGCCTTTTATTGTTCAAGCTTTTTGAAACTGTTCTGACAATATTTGTTTTTCCTTATCATACTCATCATTAGTTAAGTAACGACACGGAATACTTTGAAAAGCTTCTGTTGCCCAAGTGAATACTTCGTGGGGTGTTCGAATAGGATCATTTATCCTTTAAAGACTAACTCTGGCAGCAAGTAGTTTTAACGTTCCACCTATTCTATCACATGGTTCCTTGCCTTGAAACGTAGGGAAAAATGCCATTCGGCTGATTTTCCAAAATCTTCTATATGATGAGTAAGATTAATAAAGTTTTTCTGGTTTTTGTAATGTGCGCTAGCACCCTCCGAAAAATATATTAATTTATTAACACATTTCAAATTCGTCTTAATAAATTTTACTGGTCGTTTTTGAAAAAGATGAACAGCAACTGTGTTCTGATGCAAGTATTCAGAAATGCAAACAAAACTTTTTACATTTAATTTATCTTTTTCGTCTTTATAATAAATTGAGAATGGATATACAGTTGCTTGATCATTACTCTAGTGCACACCTTGTATGGAATTTTGCTAAAATCACATACAACAATGTATTCATTTTCATTAGTTTTTTTTCCTCCAAGTCAAACAACTCCATTTGTTCTTTGACCAAAAAAAAAAACGAATTAACAATTTTTTCAAACCATTGCTTAAAAGTTGTAAAAATTCATCTATACTAGATATCAATATTGGTAGTGAAGTTCTATCTATTGTTCCCCACTGTTTGTACTGCATAATATCGATGAATTTGCTACCGAAATTTTGTTGTAATCCTTCAATAATGTTATATACACCGGGGGTCTGATCACATAATCCCAAAAAATAATTAGTAGATGAAATATTACACGTTATACAATCCAAACAATCATGGTAACTAGTTATTGGTCTTTAGAAGATAACTGTGATACATTTCAAACATCTATCATGAGTTTAATATTTTCATGTATCGGACACACACACACCGAATA